>NC_072427.2:30241923-30552115 GCF_028878055.3 Symphalangus syndactylus | reverse complement strand
TTTTCACCATTATAATGGATAATTATAAAAGCAAATAGTTGGAAACAACCTAGACGTCCAACCCACTATGGGGAATGGTTGATGACATCCTGTTATGAATATTGGAGACAGATTTTGCAATTCTCAAATTATAAATTGTGAAAATGCAGAGTCTGCCACATCCCAACCCCAAGATCTATTTTGGAAATAACTGTATTTGTGTGTATATATTATGTTATTGTCAGGTTGTAAGCTTTACTAGCAGAGAGCAATTTTTAAAGCTTTAAAAGAAAAGAACACTGAGCTAGATCTAGCTTCTGGCTCTGCGTGTTTATTGATTAGTGGTGTGCCTTGAGCAACCAGAACTCTCTGAATTTCAGTTTTGTCTCTGTGTAAAATGAAGAAGGTTGAAATAAAAAATTCTCAGGTTTCCTTCCAGGCTCTGGTCCTCTCCATGTGATTCTGATGGTTACCTTGTTTGCAGAAAGCCCTTAGGAGACTGAGAATCTCAGGGTTCTGAAAGGGGAGTTCCACGTGCCATCACCATTGATGGTTGTTTTGTGCAAAACATGGTTTGCTTGCCTCTATTGGTGTGTTGCTTTTAAGTATGGAATTTTTTTTAATCACACAAGTAATATTAATGGAAGTCAGAATTTCAGGAACTTCATATACAATTGGTGCCATTATAGCAACACTTTTTTTGTTTTGTTTTTGAGACAGGGTCTCACTGTGTTGCCCAGGCTGGAGTGCAGCGGTATGCATGAATGCCATCACTTTTTAGCTAACACAACAGATCCCTGGAGGTCAAGGCATCCTGGCTATCACTCTAGCCTTCCTACCAATTAAGTTAATTACATCCACCTTGTTGATGATGGTGAAGTGCCACCACCTGGCATCTGCTGTTCTCGCCTTCCACCGTTCCCGCTGACACCATGAAGCCTGGTCTCATGGCAGCATCTCCTCTTGTCGATCCTGGCCTACCAAGGATAGTGCCACTGAGTCTCTCAAAGATTCAGGTGCCCTTCTCACTAGTGCCTTCCTTGTTTACCTAGAGAGGGGAGTTCCTGTGAGCCCTCCAAGGGCACATAGTCAAGTGGTGGATTCCGAATCTGCTGGCATATAACGAACCATTCCAACATTCCTACCTCCCTGTATTTTCCAGCTTCTTTGATGCTGTGCGAATGCAGTTCTATAATCTCCTCTTAATTCACTGCAGCAACTGTTCCATCCACATTTGAAGGAGCCACTCCAGCAGCGTGTTGGAGTCCCAGGTGTCCTTGCCAAGCCATTAAATCCTGAGAGTGCTCCCAGGTGAGTGTATTCTCGTGTACACAGCCTTTACTCTCCCCCTGATCCAACACCCTTATGTCCACTCCTCCACCTCCTCTCCCAGATTCTGCCAGTACTCACTCGGCAGATCCTGCAACATTTTTGGCAAAAAAAAAAAAAAAAAAAAATCATTCTCCCAGAGCAGATTGTGCTTGTGACCTTGGGCTATGATGAGGAATGACCATAGCCTGGTGTCAATGTGGGGCAGCAATGACGACACACCTCATCCTGCTGTAAGGCCTTGTGGGAGGCTCTTTGCCCAGTCTCCAGGCAAGGGGCAACTGCCCTTCTCTTAGCAGGGAAAGGGGGCTACTTCTTTTAGCCCAGAGCAGTTAGTGGAAACTGGAGGTTCAAAGTTCTTAGATGTATCCACTTAAGTTTCTCCATATCGGATATCAGGATCCCTTTTCTTTTCTTTTCTTTATTTTGAGACGGGATCTCACTCTGCCACCCAGGCTGGAGTGCAGTGGCGTGTTCTCAACTGACTACAACCTCCACCTCCCAGACTCAAGCGATCCTCCCACCTCAGCCTCTTGAATCGCTGGGACCACAGGTGCACAACACCATGCCTGGCTAATTTTTTGTATTTTTGGTAGAGATGGGGTTTTGCCATGTTGCCCAGTCTGGCCTCAAACTCCTGAACTCAAGAGATCCACCCACCTTGGCCTCCCAAAGTGTTGGGTTACCAGTGTGAGCCACTGTGCCCAGCCCTTTCTTTGTCTTCTTCTTCTTCTTTTTTTTTTTTTTGGACATGAGGTCTCTCTCTATTACCCCGGCTGGAGTGTAGTGGTATGATCATGGATTGCTGCAGCCTCAACCTCCTGGGCTCAAGCAATCTTCCCACCTCAGCCTCCTGAGTAGCTAGCTAATTTTTAAATATTTTGTGGACAGGGTCTACCTATGTTGCCCAGGCTGGTCTCCAACGCCAGGTCTCAAGTGATTCTCCCACCTTGGCATCCTCAAAATGTTGAGATTATAGGCATAAGCCACCATGCCTGGCCCCAGTACTTTTCTATCAGAGGCCCTGAATTTAGCATAAGTGGCCCATTACACTTGACCCTTTGCAGTTCTACCATCCTTACAGTTCAATTCCATGTCTGATTTTCAGCCTGTTCTGCTCTGGGCAGAAGAGGAGAGTTTCTGGCTTCCATAACATGCTCTGAGCTGACGGGTTTAAGCCTGTCATTCCCTTTCTTCAAGGTGTCTAAAGAAATCAACGTAAGTCAACAATTCCACAATCCTTATAATTACAGTTGCCCCCATACTGTTCAAGTGTGAGCACAGTGTTTTTCAAATTTTAGCATGTATAAGAATAATGTTGAGGGCTTGTTAAGACACAAATTGATGGCCTCACTCCTAGAATCTCTGATTGTAAGTCTAAGGTGGTGTTTGAGAATTTGCATTTCTAAGTTGATATGAAGTGCCAGCAGTGCTGCTGCTGATGATCCAGGAACCAGATTTGGAGAACTTTGTTCTAGCGCTACTGCATCAGCCATGCCTGCCCTTCCACCTGTACCATATCCCAATCCACAGTAGGTGAGTTTCCTAGTGATGGTATTGCTATAGCACACCAGCACATCACTACCCCACTTACCACCAGCAATGGATCCTGTTGCCACCTGTTTAGTGAGTTCCAGAATCCTGTTCTAAAAGTCTACTCTCTAGGGCTACTTTTTAAATTTTAAAAAAATTTTTATTTTATTTTTATTATTATTTTAGAGATGGAGTCTCACTCTGTCACCCAGGCTGGAGTACAGTGGCATGATCTCAGCTCACTGCAACCTCCACCTCCTAGGCTCAAGTGATTCTCCTGCCTCAGCCTTCCGAGTAGCTGGGACTACACCACATGCCACCATGGCTGGCTAATTTTTGTATTTTTAGTAGAGATGGGATTTCACCATATTGGTCAGGCTGGTCTAGAACTCCTGACATCAGGCGATTCACCCACCTCAGCCTCCCAAAGTGCTGGGATTACAGGCATGAGCCACCACACCTAGCCCGAATATCTTTATTTCGTCTTCTTATCTGACAGATATTTTCACTAAGAATGGAACTTGAGGCTCGCAGTTATTTTCTTTCGGCACATTGAAGGTGTCATTCCATGGTCTTCTGGTTCCTGAGGTTTCTGTTGACTATCAGCCTAATTGTTGCTCCTTTGAAGGTAATCTGAATTTTTTCTCAGATACTTTTTTTTGGTAGGGGACCAAAAAAAGGGGTTATGCACTCCCAAAGTGCTAGATTACAGGGTCTCACTTTGTCAGCCAGGCTGAAGTGCAGTGGTGCAATCTCAGCTCACTGCAGCCCAGACCTCCTGGGCTCAAGCAATCCTTCAACCTCAGCACTTCAGGTAGCTGGGACTCCAGGCATACACCACCATACCTGACTAATTTTTTGTATTTTTTGTAGAGACAGGGTTTCACCATGTTGCCTAGGCCGGCCTTTAACTCCTGAGCTCAAGCAAACCACCCACTTCAGCCTCTCAAAGTGCTGGCATTACAGGCATGAGCCAGCATGCCTGGCTCAGATACTTTTAAGATTACAAAATGTTTTTGCCTTTAGTTTTCTGCAATTCTACCATAATGTGTCTACGTGTACTATTATTTTTATTTGTCCTGCTTGGGGTTCATGAGGCTTCTTAAATCTGTGAACTATTGTTTTTCATAATTTAAGAAGTATTCTCTGTCATTATTTTTTAAAAATACTGCTTCTGCCTCATTACCTTTTCCATTCCTTTATTTTATTTATTTATTTTGAGACAGGGTCTTGCTCTGTTGCCCAGGCTGGAGTGCTCACTGCAGCCTAGAGCTCCCAGGCCCAAGTGATGCTCCCAATCAGCCTCTCTAGTAGCTGGGACCACAGGAGTGCCACACCTGGCTAATTTTTATACTTTTTGTAGAGTCGGGGTTACACCATGTTGCCCAGGCTAGTATTGAACTCCTGCTCTCAGGCGATCTGCCTGCTTTGGCCTCCCAAAGTGCTGGGATTGTGTGAGCCACTGTGCTTGGCCCCTCTTTCCTTCTTTTCTGGGATGCTGATTAAAGGTATATTTGGCCTAGTCAAATATGTGGTGGTGTGCACCTGGAGTCCCAGCTACTTGAAGGACTAAGGTGGAAGCATTGCTTGAGCCCAGGAGATCCAGCTGCCACAAGCCCCTGAGGCTCTTCAGAGGACCAGTGGGCAGCCACACCCATGCTGGGCCAGCCTGCTGGATCCACCTGCACCCTGGTCAGAGCCCATGACTGAGGGGACTCTCTGGGGAGAATGGGGGCAGTCTCATGCTGCCCTCATACAGGTGGATCCATCCCTGGGATCTGGTGTTGGGCTGGGGTGGGCTGAGGCTGTTCTCTGCTGGGGTGCCTGGTGGACAGCAGGTGGAGCAACTTCTCCTTGGCTTTCCTGGACCCCAGGACACAGCTGAACACTGCACTTTACCCTGAATGCCTTTGGATTCTCAGGGAACCCTGGGAAGGAAGAGGGGGCTGCCCCTGCAGGGGGCCAGGGCCCTGGGCCATGCTTGCTCCCCGCAGTGGGCATCTTCTATCCAGATCAACATCACCTGATTGCTGAAGGCCTGGCTACTTGACCAGAGCCCCAATACCCTCACGAAGGTCTGTCCTTACATCAGACCAGCTAGTATGAGTTCGGAGCCGAAGGGGGCAGAGAGAGAACGCAGGGCTCTGTAAGCGTTCTCAGCTCCCTGCTGCGGTGGGCCCCGTAGAAGGCCCCCCAGAAACCTGCAGCTGCTGTAAGTCACTGGGAGGAAGCTGCAGCAGACATGTGTTTCCCAGCCTGGTAGATGCAGAGGGATGTCCGGGCCCCCAGGTGGGAGGCCCAAACATGGCCTTGGATGTGGCAGTGCAGGAATTCTAGCCAGCTCTGGGGTCTTGGGCAAGTCATTTAACCTCTGAGAACCCCATTCCTGGTCACCATGGGGCTCTTGTGTGGATGTAAAGGACCCTCGGGCCACTTATGTCCCATCAGTGGAAGCCTAGCACAGGTGGAGACCCCCGAGACTGAACTCAGTGGCGGGATCCAGCCTGCCCAGCTTTCCTACATAGAGCCCAGAGCCAGCAGGGTGGGCTTCCTGGAGAAGCAGGCACTACTGCAGGCTGGAGAGCATGAGCAGGGGTCCCTTTGGGGAGGTGGAAGAGGCTGCGGTCAGTGAAGGCCATAATGAGGCAGAGCTTGGGCAGAACGGGCATGATTGGGGGATCTGAGGCCCAACAGAGACTGGACTGAGGACACTATGGCCACCTACAGGACACTGTGCCTGTAGGTGGAAACTTAGCTATGGCTGGGCCCCCTGGTCCTGAGTGAGGCTTCACCAGTCTTAGAAATTGTGCCCAAGGTGGCTTCATGTAAGGGCGCATCTCAGCACTTTTTTTTTTTTTTTTTTTTTGAGACACGGTCTTGCTCTGTCATCTAGGCTGGAATGCAGTGGCACGATCATAGCTTACTGCAGCATCAAACTCCTGGGCTCAAGTGATCCTCCCACCTCAGCCTTACAAAGTGCTGGAATTATAGGCCTGAGGTATGCAGCTCGGTTTGAAATCTTAATAAACATCTCCCCCTGGTCTGCTTCCCTGGCTGACTCACATGCTGGCATCTTGCGCCTAGACAGACATGTTTCTGGACTTGCTTCCATTTGTTCTGACGGGCTCCTCTCTCTCAATGACCGCACGTTACAGTACACATGGCTATTCTTACACATTTCCGTATAGACCTGAGGGTTAGTGTATTAATGTCAAAGTTCTACTGGTTTTCGAGGCTGGGTGGAATGTTTGGGTTAATTTAGTTGTGGGCATCTTGACAATATAGGCTTTTCCTCCAGGAATGGTGATTCTGGGACGCAGGTTTTGCACATTCTGGTTTATTGCTTGGCTCGCTGCCACAGAGGGATGGCACTGCTCCACATGCCATGCCCAAGAGATGTCCCACCTTATCTTTCTAAATCAAGCTGAATGTTCTCAGCGGACAGGATATCCTATCAGTGCTGCGGGGACTCACCCCCCTCAACCCGAGATGAAGTGAGGCAGAGACTATGGAGCAGATCCGTGCTGAGTGCATTCGCCCTTCCTGACCTGCACTGCTGGTGGCTGGGGCCGTGTCTGAACCATCAGAGGGCATTGATTCGGGGAGGGGGTGGGAGGCAGTGCTGGAGCGATGCCCCTCACCTCCCTTAGCTCCTCCTGTCCAGCCAACGCTTGGCCACCAAGGTCCCTGACTTCCAGGTCCCAGTCACCACTAACAGGGTGCTGCATGGGAACAAAGTATAAGCCCAGAACCTGGAGTTCAGGTCATTCCTCCTTCCAGTCGAAGCCTCTGTCCCTCCCAGGTGATTCCACCCTTATTCCTCCATGGGCCAAATATCCTAAACAAAGGCCTGGACAGGGGGTCTTTACCCAAGTGCCCAGACAACACACGTGGAAAGTCTCTGCATGCCCCCTGTGGCCTGCCAGAGGTAAGAGCCTGCCTGCCCATCAAAATGCACAATCCTGGTTCTTGCAGGGAGGTGAGGAGGGAAGGAAGAAAAGGTCCATCTCATTCTTTCAGCGGGAACCTAAACTTGGGAAAGCCAGACGCAGTACATTTCTTAATCCTGATACTTTTATAACTGGTTACTGTGGGGTCACATGCACAACTGTTTTCCAACATTTTTCAACAGGCCACATAACATCCCACAGCTTATTTTTTTATTTTTATTTTGTAAGGCCAGGGGCCTTAATCTCAACAATTTCAGAAGCCGAGGCACGAAGTCTGCTTGAGGCCAGGAGTTCAGGACCAGCCCAGTCAACATAGCAAGACCCAGGATACAACAGAGAAAGACCCTGTCTCAAGAAATATTTTTTCCAAGTGCAGTGTCATGATCACAGCTCACCGTAGCCTCCAACTCCTGGGCTCAAGTGATACTCCCACTTCAGCAGCTGGGACTATCAGAGCACACCACCACATCTGGATGATGTTTTAATTTTTGGTAGAGATGTGGTCTCACTATGTTGCCCAGGCTAGTCTTGAACTCCTGGCCTCAAGAGATCCTCCCAATGCGACCTCACAATGCACTGGGGTTACAGGCATGAGCCACCATGCAGCCCCTGCAAAATCTAACTGTTCTTCAGGTGCTTCTTTTGGACCTCCTAGCTAGACTGCCATTAGCAAATACTAGTTTATTATTTACCCACATTTACGTCAATGGATATCCCATGTTTTATTTGTCTAGACTAGGGTTTCTCAACGGCAGTACTATTGATGTTTTGGGCTGGATAATTCTTTGTTATGGAGCTTTTTGGCCTCACAGGATGTTTAGCAGCATCGCCAGCCTCCGCCTACTATATGCCAGTAGCACTCCTCAGTGTGACGGCCAAAATGATTTCAGATATTGTCAAATATCCCCAGGGAGGCAAAATCACCTCCAGTTGAGAACTGCTGACCTAAAAACCTCTGGAACAATGTTATATCATGGTAATGATAGCACATACTGCTCCTGACCTTAATGGGAATACCTCTAGCATCAAAGTATAGTAGTACCTGTATACTACTGTCTGGGCTGTTATTAGTACACTGTATTAGTCCATTCTCACTCTGCTATGAAGAAATACCCAAGACCGGGTAATTTATAAAGAAAAGAGGTTTAAGTTGACTCACAGTTCTGCATGGCTGGGGAGGCCTCAGGAAACTTATAATTATGGCAGAAGACATCTCTTCCCAGGGCAGCAGGGGAGAGAAGAAGAGCCGAGCAAAGGGGAAAGCCCATAATAAAACCATCAGATCTCGTGAGAACTCACTCACTATCACGAGAACAGCACAGGAGAAACCGCCCCCATGATTCAATTATCTCCACCTGGTCCCACGCTTGACACGTGGGGATTATTGCAATTCAAGGTGAGATTTGGATGGGGACACAGAACCAAGCCATATCATATCCTTTATATTAGCATACTGTATCGAAGTATAATTTTCTTTCTTTTTTTTTCTTTGAGACAGAGTCTCAGTCTGGCTCTGGCTGGAGTGCAGTGGCACGATCTCAGCTAACTGCAACCTCCATCTCCTGGGTTCAAGCAATTCTTGTGCCTCAGCTTCCTAAGTAGCTGGAACTACAGGTGTGTGCCACCCCCTAGCTAATTTTGATTTTTTTTTTTTTTTTTTTTTTTTTTTTTTTTTTTTTTAGTAGAGATGGAGTTTCACCATGTTGGCCAGGCTGGTGTCAAACTTCTGGCCTCACTTGATCCCGCCACTTTGGCCTTCCAAAGTGCTGAGATTACAGGTGTGAACCACCGTACCCAGCCTGAAGTATAATTTTCACAATGTTAAAAGCATGACTTTCATACAAATAATGAAGGAATATGTATAAGATATGTTCTTTAAATCACGAGGGAGTTAGCAACATGGTGAAGCGAGTTCAAGGAGCGTTTTGAGGGACAGTGTCTGTAATGCTCCAGGAAGAGCATTCTGAAATGTATTCTGAGATAGAGACAAAACTTGTTTATATCCTACAGGGAGGTTAGGCATGGTGGCTCACACCTGTAATCCCAGCACTTTGGGAGGTCAAGGCAGGCAGATCACCTGAGGTCAGGAGTTCAAGACCAGCCTGGCCAACATGTTGAAACCCTATATCTACTAAAAATACAAAATTAGCCAGGTGCAGTGGTGGGCGCCTGTAGTCCCAGCTATTCAGGAAGCTGAGGCAAGAGAATCACTTGAACTCTGGAGGCGTAGGTTGCAGTGAGCTGAGATCATGCCACTGCACTCCAGCCTGGGCGACAGAACGAGATTCCATCTCAACAAAAAGGGGGGCCGAGCGTGGTGACTCATGCCTGTAATCCCAGCACTTTGGGAGGCCTAGGTCGGCAGATCACGAGGTCAGGAGATCGAGACCATCCTGGCCAATATGGTGAAACCCCGTCTCTACTAAAAATACAAAAAAACTAGCTCGGTGTGGTGGTGGGTGCCTGTAGTCCCAGCTGCTCAGTAGGCTGAGGCAGGAGAATGGCATGAACCCAGGAGGTGAAGGTTGCAGTGAGCCGAGATCGTGCCACTGCACTCCAGCCTGGGCGACAGATTTTTTCTTTTCTGTTTCAAAAGAAAAAAATCATAGTGGGAAATAAAACTGCCATCTTTGGGAATTATCTTTTCTACTGGACAGAAACCTGTAAGTTAACATATATACATATTCTCAAGAATATTCATAACATATTCTCTAGTATATTTCCCTACACTAGTGGTTTTCAAAGCATGGTCTCAAATGTCACCGGGGAACATAGACATGCAATGCTCAGGCCCCACCTCAGTCCTATTGAGTTAGAAACTCTGGTGTGGGGCCCAGCAGCCCGTTTCACAAGCCCTGCAGGTGATGATGGTGCACTCTAATGTGTGAGAAGCACTGCTCTAAATAGTCAAATCATCTTTTTTTTTTTTTTTTTTTTTGAGATGGAGTCTCACCCTGTTGCCCAGGCTGACTGAAATGTAGTGGTGCAATCTCAGCTCACTGCAACCTCCACCTCCTGGGTTCAAGCAATTCTTGTGCCTCAGCCTCCCGACTGGCTGGGATTACAGGCACCCACCACCACACCCTGCTAATTTTTTTTTTTTTTCAGTAGAGACGAGGTTTTGCCATGTTAGCCAGGCCACTGCTCTCGAACTCCTGACCTCAGGTGATCTGCCTGCCTCGGCCTCCCAAAGTGCTAGGATTACAGGCATGAGCCACCGCACCCAGCCTTTTTTTTGAATTTTATTTTTATATTTTTTTGAGATGGTCTCCTTCCGTTGCTCAGGATGGATGGAGTACAGTGGTGCCATCATGGTTCACTACAGCCTCCACCTCCCAGGCTCAAGAGATCCTCTGACCTCAGCCTCTTAGGTAGCTGGGACGACACGTGTGCACCAGGACAAGCGGGTAATATTTGCAGAGACTGAGGTCTCCCTATGTTGCCCAAGCTGGTCTAGAACTCCTGAGCTCAAGCGATCCACCGGCCTTGGCCTCCCAAAGTGCTATGATTACAGGTCTTATGTTCTTAAAAAATTTTTTTGACATGGTATAGGATAGTCTAGTAACTTAATGTACTGTTTTCAGCAGGCTAGTCGTTATGATTTGTAAAAGAACTCTTCAGAAATGAGCTCAATTTTACCATGAATTGGGACATTTTACATTTCTTTCTATTTTATAGTGCAGTTTAATTGTCATGTGCTCTGTCTTTTAAAAACTTGAAAGCCTGCAACAATAAAACCAACTGCACCTGTTGCATGGGATGGGCATGGAATTGAGGAGAGAGCTCAAACTACGGTCAGCTCTCTGTATCCTGGGGTTCTGGATCCTTGGATTTAACCCTGTGCATCTAAAATATTTGGAAAAAGTAAAACAATAAAAAAACACAGGCCGGGTGCAGTGGCGGGATCCTGTAGTCCCAGCTACTCTGGAGGCTGAGGCAGGAGAATGGCGTGAACCCGGAAGACAGAGCTGGCAGCGAGCGGAGATGGCGCCACTGCACTCCAGCCTGGGCGACAGAGCAAGACTCCGTCTCAAAAAAAAAAAAAAAAATTAAAAATCTTTACAACAGCTATTTACAAAGCATTTACATTGTATTAGGTACTATAGTAATCTAGAGATGATTTAAAGTATACGGAAGGATGTGCACAGGTTATTTGCAAATACTATGCCATATTATATCAGGGACTTGAGTATCTGTGAATTTTGATATCTCTGGGGTCCTGGAACCAACATCCTGAGGTTACCAAGGGAAGACTGTGTTCAATTTCTTCTCTGGTTAATTAGTCTATTCTCTAATGTATTTTTGTTGTTGTTTGTCTTTTTGTTTTTGCCTCTTCAAGTCAATGTCGGAAACTTATTTGTTCTAGACTACCATTAGCTCAAAGCTACCAGTAAGCAGACTACACTGCAATCTAAGCAACCGATTTTTCTTCCCCATCAGATTGGCAAAAATTAAGATAAGCATCCATTGATGTTGAAGCTTTAGGGAGTTTTCCTGAGCAAGTTAATTATGACAGCCCTTTTTGCTAGGCACCTAGACGATTCATCAAAATGAAATAAAATATCCATGCACTTGAAGAAGTTATCTGGTTTATTTCCTTACCTGGGTGCTGGTTATGTGAGGTGTACAGTTGATGAAAACTTATTAAGCTTTATAATAGGTACAATTTTCTGTATATGTAGTATATTTCAATAGTTTTAAAAATATGTCTTTTGCCACAGCCCGCAGCTGTGTATAATGCTATTTGCTTAACAGTGGAAAACATGGCAACGACCTGAAACACCCTGGCTCCCGGGATCCTACCCCCTTAAACAAATGAAATAACTTCCACTGTCTTTTCTAATGCCTTAATTCGGTCCTCAGTTAAACTGGCGGTTGGCGCCAGTTTTTTCCAGGGAAGGATTCTGGGAGACGGAGGAGGAGACGTCAGCATTTCGCCCTCCCACCGGCACCTCCAGTGGGCTGCGGTCCGCTCCCAGCCTCACTCGAGCAGGCCCCGCCCTCCCAGAGGCTGTTAGTCCAAGTCACGTGATCGTCGACTCAGCTGACCCGGTCGGAACGGAAAAAGAGATTCCCGGACCCTGGCTTCTTGGCGCGATTGTGAGGCACCAGGGGTGAAGCGAGGCTTGGGCTGCTGGAGCGGGAATGAGGGGGCGCCAAGTGGCTCCGGAAACTGGAGGAGGTTGTACTGGCCTCTCCGCAAACACAGTGTGTGCGGGCGTGAGGGCTGTGGGTCTGCTAGGGAAAAGTCCACCGCTTTCCCGCTCCTGAGACGGGGGCGGGGGTAGAAGGTAGGAGGCGGGTAAGACAGAGCAGGCCGGCCGGCTTAGAGTCCCGGTGCTTCCCTGGGGAAAGGAAGGGCCCCTGCCTCCCGGGGCAGGAACTAGGGCTTGTCTGGAGCTGGGATTCCTTTCAGGTCTTCCCCAGCCCCAAGAGGACCCCCCAAGGACACCCCCTTCCCCAGCCCTGCTGTGGGGCTTGTACAAGAAGGTGCTTAGAATCAGGCTCACTCTTGCACACTGTTAGGAAGCCCCTCCGCTCTTTCCAGAGCCAGAAAGTAGTAGTTTTGGGGTTGAGACTTATCTATACATCCATCCAATCCATCCATCCGTACGTTCTAAGCGCATACTCTATACCATGAAGTGTGCTAGGCACTGGGAGGACTTGAGCTGCCGAGGGAAGGGGAAATCGGAGGCTTGAATTGGCAGTCATAGTTAAGGCTCTAGGGGCAGAGACCTAACTGCGCCTTGTGTGTAGTGTGCTAAGGGCGCTCCCTGAGGATGCCATCAACCTTAAAGGCGGATGGCAGGAGCTGGCTGGCTGAAGTACAGTTTGTGTACCAGGGGTTGGGAGGCAAGGGTGCGAGGCGTGTGTCTTCAGACAGGGAACAGCTGTGCAGAGACTTCAGATGAGAGAGAGCATGGCTCCCCAGGAATGAATGCATTTCCCATAGCTGGAGAGTATCATCTGGATGTTGGGGAAGGATGAAGCTGAACAAATAAAGACCAAATCTTCCTGGCTCTTGGATCACCACAATCAAGATAATGAACATATCCACCGGCCTCCATAATTTCCTTGTGTGAGGGGCTATTTTAAGAAGTATTATCAAGAAGGGCTGTTCTGGCTGGGTGCGGTGGCTGACGCCTGTAATCCTAGCACTTTGGGAGAGTGAAGAGGGTGGATCACCTGAGGTCAGGAGTTCGAGACCAGCATGGCCATGACACTCCAGCCTGGGCAACAGAGGGAGACTCTTATTTTTTTATTTTTTTAAAAAAGAAGGGCTGGTCTGATGTGTCACTTAAAGGATAGCAAGCCACTGGCCGGGCGCCGTGGCTCATGCCTGTAATCCCAGCGCTTTGGGAGGCTGACGGGGGGCGGGTCACCTGAGGTTGGGAGTTCGACACCAGCCTGGCTAAAATGGTGAAACCCTGTCTCTACTAAAAATACAAAATTAGCCGGGTGTGGTGGCACATGCCTGTAATCCCAGCTATTTGGGAGGCTGAGGCAGAAGAATCACTTGAACCTGGGAAGCAGAGGTTGCGGTGAGCCGAGGTCACGCCATTGCACTCCAGCCTGGGGAACAAGAGTGGAACTGTCTCAAAAAAAAAAAAAAAAAAAGGATAGCAAGCCACAGACAATGCAGCAGGCATGGAGGCGAGAGCAAGGCTGGTGTCCCTGAGCAGCAGCAGGGAAGCTGGAGTGGCTGGACTTGTGTGGGTATGGGGAAGAAGGGAGAGAGGTCACTCGTCTCTGTGAGGCCCAGGACTTTGTTTTATCCCCTGCTGTACCCCCAGCACTTAGAGTGGGAGCTAGCATAGAGAAGGCGCCCAATTGATGTTTGCTGAGCAGATGAATGCCTGGAGTAGACCTCAGAGCAGGGTTTGGTGGCAGGGTGGGTCAGGGAGAAAGTTTACTCAACAGCCTGGTGATAGGGGAGAACAAGTGGCCAGAGGGTATCCATCTATGTCGGGGACCAGAGGTTCCTGCTGGGCAGCAGTGTGGGAGACACACGGATCATGGCCACACCTCAGACCTCCCTCCAGCCTGATGACCTGCCTCCCTCCCTTGCAGAGGTTCCGGTTCTGTGGTGATCTGGACTGTCTCGACTGGGTCCTGGCAGAGATCAGCACGCTGGCCAAGATGGTTGAGTGCACGGGGTCTAGTCTGGGTGGAGGAGGGGTGTTGGGCTGGGGATTGTGGGTGTAGTTGATGGTGAGGTTTCTCTGGGGTTAGGGCCTCAGTGCTGTCAGCCTGTGCTACCATGCTTTGTGACCTTGATCAGTGGCTGGCCTGCTCTGAGCTTGTCCCCAGGAAGGAGGGGTGAGGTTTGCCAGCCTGGCTGGTGTAAGGACTTCCCTCGCAGTCCTCTGAAGTTGCGGCTGCTCTGCAGCCAGGTACTAAAGGAGCTGCTGGCTGGAACAGGGAATTGATGTGAGTACAAGATCCAGCACCCCATTGTCCCATGACCTTATGACCCCCAGTGCCCTGAAACTCTGCACTAGGCCCAGGGTGATGGGTGAACCAGCCTCTCAACCTCTCTGGGCACCTCCCTTCCTTCTTTCCAGCCTGTCTGTTCCTTATCACAGGATCCAGGCTGGGGATAAGGGGCTGGTGAGCAGGGGCCTGGCACCCCCTGAAGGTCTCCTTTCCCCATAGTATGAGAAGATCCTGAAGCTCACGGTTGATGCTAAGTTTGGTGAGTAGCCCGCTGAGTCTACAGGCCCCAGGCAACCCTGGGAACTCGGCCTCGTGCCTGGTACAGAGGGGCTCCCCACCCCTCCCAGCAGCATCCTTAACCTGCCTTCCCTAGTGGAGGAGCATGAGGGAAAGAAAGACATTGACCTTCCCACCTTCCTGTCCTCTGCCAGCTCCTGGTGGAGCAGTAGCAGTGCCTGTGGCTCCAGGAGGCCTTGGGGCCTTGAGCTGAAGTTAATAGGGTAACAGGGAGGTGGCTGGACCCACAGTGACACCCCCTGCCCCACCCATGGGTCCCTCAGAGTCAGGCGATGTGAAGGCCACAGTGGCAGTGCTGAGTTTCATCCTCTCCAGTGCGGCCAAGCACAGTGTCGATGGCGAATCCTTGTCCAGTGAACTGCAGCAGCTGGGGCTGCCCAAAGGTACGGGTTGTGGGTGGGCAGCTGGGCAGCCTGTGAGCCAAGGGCTGCTAGAGAGGGGGACAGGCCCTGAGGTGTACCCTGCCCTGTTTGGGCCAGGAGCCCAAGCCCAGCTCCCACCTGCTACCTCCAGAGCTACTCCATTCTACCCCCAGAGCACGCGGCCAGCCTGTGCCGCTGTTATGAGGAGAAGCAAAGCCCCTTGCAGAAGCACTTGCAGGTCGGCAGCCTGCGCAGTAAGTATGAGGCCAGCCAGGGTCTGGGCTCATTCTAGAAGGTGCACGCAGCATGCAAAGTGCATGGAGAGTCCAGGGAGATGACTTAACCATGGTCACATGGTTACTAGCAGCCATAGAGCTGGGACCTGGCCCTGGGTCTCCTGACTCCAGCCAAGGTTTCTTGTCACTGAGGTCTGCTGTGGGTGATCCGAACTGATTATCGGGTACCTGCCCGGTTCTGAGCCTGGGTCAGCAGGATGGGAGCTTCTTAGAGGCCACATAGCCTTGAAGGGTTGAGAGCTGAGCGAGGGTGTCGGCTGAGGGCCACTTGGCTTGCCTGCTTTGATCCTGAGAGCCACCCGCCCCATCTCACAGTGAATAGGTTGGGAGGTGTGGGCTGGTGGGTGGACTACACCCTGAGCTCCAGCCTGCTGCAGTCCGTGGAAGAGCCCATGGTGCACCTGCGGCTGGAGGTGGCAGCTGCCCCAGGGACCCCAGCCCAGCCTGTTGCGATGTCCCTCTCAGCAGACAAGTTCCAGGTCCTCCTGGCAGGTGAGGCTCAGCTATTCCTCGATGGGTAAGAGGCTCTGCCAGGTCCACCTGACTGCCTCCCACCTGCCCACCTCTTCCCTCTGCAGAACTGAAGCAGGCCCAGACCCTGATGAGCTCCCTGGGCTGAGGAGAAAGGTGTTCCAGGCCTGTGTGGAGCTGCCCTGCCCGTATGGAGTCACGCCCTCTGAACTGCTCTTCAGGAGGCAGCCCTGGTTCTCAGATGCTGAGGCCCTGGCCTGGACTCTGGCCTCCCAGATCCTCAGCTGCCTCACTTCTCTCTTGAGAACTCAGCTCAGGGCTCCTGAGGACCTTTCCCAGCATTACCTTCCCTTCCCTTGAAAGGCAATTGTTGGCTGTTTTCATGAGCAGGAAAAATAAACAGAAGTATAAAGGAATGTGTGCAGGGGGTTCTGTTTGGGTTCAGATCAAGGGTTTTTGTGAGAGAAAAAAAGTGGCATACGGGCCTCCTTGGTCCATCAGTCATTTTGTTTTCTCAGTTGCTGATTGAGGGAGGTCATGGGTGAGGCCAGCTAGAACCAAAATACATCTGCTTGTCTAGTGAGAAGAAAACCAGGGTTCTAGCTCCCAGATCTGGGATGCTCTTGGCTCTGCTGTCTTTGCTCCCTGGCCATGTCCTCAGACTAGCAGCAAGTTAGTGGCCCCAAAGCCAAATGCCCCTTGTACAGAAAGGAGATTGCCCTTGTTTCACTGCCATCTTCTATTTATTTATTTAGAGATGGAGTTTCGCTCCTCTTGCCCAGGTTTCACTGCCATCTTGTTATTTATTTATTTTGAGATGGTACAGTGGTGTGATCTTGGCTCACCACAACCTCTGCCTCCTGGGTTCAAGCGATTCTTCTGCCTCAGCCTCCTGAGTAGGTGGGATTACAGGCGCACCCCACCACTCCCGGCTAATTTTGTATTTGGTTTTTGTTGTTGTTGTCAGTAGAGACGAGGGTTCTCCATGTTGGTCAGGCTGGTCTCGAACTCCTGACCTCAGGTGATCCACCCGCCTTGCCCTCCCAAAGTGCTGGGATTACAGGCGTAAGCCATTGCACCCAGCCACTGCCATCTTCTTTAGGAAGAGAGAAGTGACCATGCCTGAACCAGTCATTGGCAAGAGGAATGGTGTTACGGACTGAATGTTCATGTTCTTCCAGAATTCATATGCTGAAGCCTCTGTCCACACGTGCACACCAGATGAGGGCCATGTGAGCACATGAGGTGGCTGTCAACAGGAACTGCATCTGCTGGCACCTTGATCTTGAACTTCCCAGCCTCCAGAACTGTGAGAAAGAAATCTCTATGGTGTAAGCCACTGGTCTGTGGCATTGTTATAGCAGCTCAAGAAGACTAAGGCAGATGGGCTCCCAGGACTGGCCCAGACCAGCCAGGGCTCCTTGTAGAAAAGGCTGATGCCAGGGTTGGCACATGGAGGGTACAAGGAGGACTCGCCTGGATTATCTTTTGGTGTAAGGAACCTATCAGAATAATGGCTTGCCGGGCACGGTGGCTCACGCCTGTAATCCCAGCACTTTGGGAGGCCGAGGCAGGCGGATCACGAGGTCAGGAGATTGAGACCATCCTGGCTAACACGGTGAAACCCCGTCTCTACTAAAAAAATACAAAATTAGCCGGGCGTGGTGGCGGGCGCCTGTAGTCCCAGATACTCGGGAGGCTGAGGCAGGAAAATGGCGTGAACCCGGGAGGCGGAGCTTGCAGTGAGCTGAGATAGCGCCACTGCACTCCGGCCTGGGCAAAAGAGCGAGATTCTGTCTCAAAAAAAAAAAAAAAAAAAAAAAAAGAATAATGGCTTGTTCCACTGGCCAAAGATGGGACAATTTGAACATCAAAAGAGATAAGTACTGACTCCACTCCTGACTTCTGCTTCTGGAAAAATGAAGTAGGTGTTTTCCCTATTCCTCCCACTAAGTACGGTTAACAACCCTGGATGTTACGTATAAAACAAACAAAAAGACTGAGCAGTGGAGAGAAGGCAGCTTAGCCTGGCTGGGATCCTCAGGACCTGAGGCTCCATACAGCAGAGAAAGTCCTGGAACCTGGACCCCATGGGCCAGTCAGGTTGACACAAAACTGATCATCACAGATCTGTAGAACTATACTAAAGTGCTAACATTCATGATTAGAGTCTCAGAAGGTAAGGAGGAAGAGAGTGGAATGGAAAAAGTATTCAAAAAAATAATCACTAAAGGCCAGGTGCAGTGGCTCATGCCTGTAACCCCAGCACTTTGAGAGGTGGGACGATTGCTTTAGACCTTGCAACTGGCCTGAACAACACAGGGAGACTCAGTCTCTACAAGAAAATAAAAAAATTAGCCAATCGTGGTGGTGCGTGCTTATAGTCCCAGCTACTCAGAAAGCTGAGGCGGGAGGATCAATCGCTTGAGCCCAGGGGTTTGAGGCTGCAGTGAGCTGTGATCATAACTTTGTACCTTTTGACCAGTGTCTCCCCTTTCCCCCACAACCCACGCCCCCCTCCTCCAGCCTCTGCTAACCACCATTCTACTGTCGACTTCTATGAACTTTTTTTTTTTTTTGAGACAGGGTCTCACTTCAGCCTGGGTAACAGAGCTGAGACCCTATCTCAAAAAAAAAAAAAAAAAGTATATATACACATTGGAATATTATTCAGCCCTTAAAAAGCAGAAGGTTCTGTCATTTGTGACATGGATGAACCTAGATGACATGATGCTAAGTGAAATAAGCCAGGCACGGAGAGACAAATACCACGTCACCTCACTTATGCCTGGAGTTGAAAAAAAGGCCTGGGGCAGTGGCTCATGCCTGTAATCCCAGCACTTTGGGAAGCCAAGGTGGGAGGATCGCTTAAGCCCAGGAGTTCGAGAACAGGCTGGGCAACATGGGAAACCTGTCTCTACAAAAAGCAAAAAAATTAGCCGGGTGCGGTGGCACATGCCTGTAGTGCCAGGATTGCTTGAGCCAGGGAGGTCAAGGCTGCAGTGAACCATGATAGTGCCCCTGCACTCCAGCCTGGGTGACAGAGTGAGACCCTGTCTCAAAAAAAAAAAAAAAAAAAGTTCATAGAAGTCGACAGTAGAATGGTGGTTAGCAGAGGCTGGAGGAGAGAGGGGGTGGGTTGTGGGGGAAAGGGGAGACACTGGTCAAAAGGTACAAAGTTCCAGTTAGGAGGAGTAAATTCTGGTGATTTATTGCACAGCGTAGTGACCAGTTAATAATGATGTATACTTCACAGTAGCTAAAAGAGGGCTTTAAATGTTCTCATCACAAAGAAATAAATATTTGAGGTAATGGATATCCTAATTAGCCTGATTTGATCTTTTTTTGTGTTTTTTGTTTTTTCTTGAGACGGAGTCTCACTCTGTTGCCTAGGCTGGAGTGCAGTGGCGTGATCTCGGCTCACTGCAACCTCCGCCTCCCGAGTTCAAGTGATTCTCCTGTCTCAGCCTCTGTAGTAGCTGGGACTCCAGGCATGCACCACCACCCCTGGCTAATTTTTTGTAGAGACAGGGTTTTACTATGTTGGCCAGGCTGGTTTTAAACTTCTGACCTCAGGTGATCCGCCTGCCTCGGCCGCCCACAGTGCTGGGATTACAGGCATGAGCCAGCGTGCCCAGCCGATTTGATCATTCCACAATGTATACATGTAACAAAACATCACACTGTACCCCATAAATGTATACAGTTATTATTTGTCAATTAAAAATAAAGCTATAGATAAGTCAGACTAGTATTTCTAAAATATGTTCAACTAGCCACATTTGGGCAAGAAGAAACAAAAATGAAAACTGGGAATAAACAAAGTGATAAAAAAATCACAAGGAGACTAGCCTTGGCAACATGGAACCCCATCTCTACAAAAAAATACAAAAATGAGTCAGGTGTGGTGGTATGCACCATTGTCCCAGCTACTCAGGAGGCTGAGGTTGGAGGATCACCTGAGCCCAGGAGTTCGAGGTTGCAGTGACCCATGATCATACCACTGCACTCCAGCCTTGAGTGACAGAGTGAGACCCTGTCTCAAAAAAAATCAAAAAGAGCTTATCCTGTCTTTTTAGTCAGGATAGCCAAATAGCCCTGGTCAATGAGGTAAAGCTATATTTGACAGATGGATTCTATCAGATATATTAAGAATGACAATTAGAAAATCACTCTGAGGTTGGACACGGTGGCTCACGCCTATAATCCCAATACTCTGGGAGGCCAAGGTGGGTGGATTGCTTGAGGTTAGGAGTTTGAGACTAGTCTTGGCAACGTGGCAAAACCCTGTCTCTACTAAAAATACAAAAAATTAGGCGTGGTGGCCCCCACCTGTAATCCCAGCTACTGGGAGGTCGAGGCTGCAGTGAGCCGAGATTGCACCATCGTACTCTAGAGTGAGACCTGTCTCAAAAACAACAACAACAAAAAACTAAAACTTTTTTATTTTCTTTCGAGACAGGATCTCAAAGCGAATTTTTGTATTTTTAGTAAAGACGGGGTTTCACCATGTTGGCCAGGCTGGTCTTGAACTCCTGGCCTCAAGTGATTCACCCCCCGCCGCCCCCGCCCCCCCCCCCGCCCTCGGCCTCCCATAGTGTTGGGATTACAGGTGTCAGCCACTGCCAGCCACTGCGCCTGGCCAAAAACCCAAAACTTTATATTCATTGAATAGCAACTACGCATTTCCTCCTTCCCTGCAGCTCCTGGCAACCACCATTCTACTTGCTGCTTCTATGTGTTTAACTATTTAGATACCTGATATAAGTGGAACCATGAAGTATTTGTCTTTCTGGGGTTTTTTTGCTTGCTTGTTTTATGAGACAGAGTCTCGCTCTATCGCCAGGCTGGAGTGCAGTGGCACGATCTCGGCTCACTGCAACCTCCACCTCCTGGGTTCAAGCAATTCTCCTGCCTCAGCCTCCCAAGTAGCTGGGACTACAGACACCCACCACCACACCTGTGGTGTGTTTGTATTTTTATTAGAGGCGGGGTTTCACCATGTTGGCCAGGATTATCTGGATCTCCTGACCTCGTGATCCACCTGCCTCGGCCTCCCAAAGTGTTGGGATTACAAGCATGAGCCACTGTGTCCAGCCTAAGTATTTGTCCTTCTGTGACCAACCTTACTTAGTGCAGTGTCTTCGAGGTTACCTGTGTTATTGCATGTGGCAGTATTTTCTTTTTTTAAAGGCTGAATAATATTCCATTGTCATTTTTTTAGGGGGGCAGGGATGGGGATAAGGTCTCACTCTGTCATCCAGGCTAGAGTGCAGTGGCATGATCACAGTTCACTGTAGCCTCTGACTCTCAGGCTCAAGCAGTCCTCCAGCCACAGCCTCTGGAGTAGCTGAGACTACACATGCATACCGCTTTGCTAATTCTTTTTTTATAGAGAGATGGAATCTGCCTATGTTGACCAGGCTGGTCTTGAACTCGTGGGCTCAAGCAATCCTCCTGTCTTGGCCTCCCAAAGTGCTGAGATTACATGCATGAGCCACCATGCCCAGCCTATTATATATCACATTTTTAAAAATCCATGTATCAGTTGTTTCCACATCTTGGGAATAATGCTTCAATGTGTGTTATCTCTTGATTGGGGTGGCAGTTACATGACTGTATTTGTCAAATATTGCAGTCTGAAAGGGGTAAATTTTACTATATGTAAATTATACCTTTATTTAAACAAGAGAACAACAAAGAAATTACTCCATAGATTATTTGGTGGTCACAAGATATGAAGCATATGTTTTCTAATGCAGAGGTCTGGCTGCCACAGCCCCCGTCTTGATCAATTTCAGCTCCCACTAAAGTGGGACAATGAGATATTGGGTGCCTCCTGATATGATGCAATTGAAAGTACAGAGCAGTGGCCAGGCGCAGTGGCTCATCCCTGTAATCCCAGCACTTTGGGAGGCCGAGGCAGGTAGATCACCTGAGGTCAGGAGTTTGAGACCAGCCTGGCCAACATGGCGAAACCCCTTCTCTACTAAAAATACAAAAATTGGCCGGGCGCGGTGGCTCACGCTTGTAATCCCAGCACTTTGGGAGCCCGAGGTGGGCGGATCACGAGGTCAGGAGATCGAGACCACAGTGAAACCCCGTCTCTACTAAAAATACAAAAAATTAGCTGGGCGTGGTGGCGGGCGCCTGTAGTCCCAGCTACTCCAGAGGCTGAGGCTGGAGAATGGCATGAACCCGGGAGGCGGAGCCTGCAGTGAGCAGAGATTGGGACACTGCACTCCAGCCTGGGTGACAGAGCGAGATTCCGTGTCAAAAAAAATATACAAAAATTAGCTGGGAGTGGTGGCACATGCCTGTAGTCTCAGCTACTCAGGAGGCTGAGGCAAGAGAATCACGAACCCAAGAGGCAGAGGTTGCAGTGAGCCAAGATCATGCCACTGCACTCCAGTCTGGGTGACAAGAGCAAGACTCCATCTCAAACAAAACAAAACAAAAAACAATGAAGAACGGAGCAGCACCTAGGAAGTATCCCTGAATATTTATATAATCAAGCCTTTAGATCTAATTCCCAGCCTGCAGGATGAACCACAGATAGAGGAACAATCTCTGTGACAATATCAGTGACACCCTGAGGATACATTCAGACAAATTGAGAATGTGATGCAGCATCTATCTCAAAGGACAACTGTCTGAGACTCTTCAGAAAGGTATCATGAAGACAAAAAAAAGAAGGAGATGAAGTGGGTGGGAGAGGCAAGGTGGTTTCATCTAGATTTAAAATTATTAAAAGGGGGACAGAGTGAGACCCTGTCTATATGTATGTATGTATATATATATATATAAAATATATATAAATATATATATAAATATATATATAAATATATATATAAATATATATAAATATATATATAAATATATATAAATATATATATAAATATATATATAAATATATATAAATATATATATAAATATATATATAAATATATATAAATATATATATAAATATATATATAAATATATATAAATATATATATAAATATATATATATATATAAATATATATATATATAAATATATATATATAAATATATATATAAATATATATATATATTTGGGACAATTGGGGAAATCTGGATGTGAACTAGCTATTAGATGATATTAAGAAGTTACTGTTGGCTGGGCATGGTGGCTCACTTCTGTAATCCCAGCACTTTGGGAGGCCGAGGCAGGCAGATTACTTGAGGTCAGGAGTTCAAGACCAGCCTGGCCAACAAGGCGAAACCCCGTCTCTACTAAAAATGTGAAAATTAGCCAGGCATGTGGCACACGCCTGTAATCCCAGTTACTCGGGAGGCTGAGGCAGGAGAATCATTTGAACGCGGGAAGTGGAGGCTGCAGTGAGCCAAGATTTCACCACCGCATTCCAGCCTGGGTGACACAGTGAGACCCTGTCTCAAAAAAAGAAGATACTGTTAACTAATATCTAATAACTTAGATATTATTAGATATTGTCAACTAATATCAGGTTGTTAATTCTATTCATTTATTTTGGCAGAAATATTTTAAAGTAAATTAGACAAATCATGACATTTCATACCCAATACTTTAACATGCATCTCTAAAAACCAGTTTCTTACAAGGCCACATAATTTTATTACGCCTAATAAGGAGACGTAGCAGGGTAGTGTGAAGGAGGGGAAATCGTGGCGATGGGTTAGGTATACACTTAGAACGAAATGCAGACCCCACACGGAGGCCCTCCCGAGGCCCAACCGGACCTGACCTGGGCCCTGTTTGCTTCTCTGTCTTCACCTGCCAGCATTACCCGCAGCTACACTCCAGCCACACAGGACTTCTTTGAGTTCTTTCAGTGACCAATCTCTTTCCTCGCCTCAGGGCCTTTGCACCGGCGGTTCCTTCCGCCGGACGTGTCGAGTTTCCTTGTTTTTGCAGGCTGGCGCCTTGTGATTTCAGAGACTCTCCGCAACAGAACCATCTCAAGTGGGTCTACCTCCTCGCCTTTTTTTGTTGTTGTTGTTGCTTGGCTGCACTTCTGACCGGGCAGGCCGTGATGATGTTTGTTTATGAGTTAAGTCTGACTGTTCGTTGGTGCTTAAGATCCCCACCGGGTCCCTAGGGCCTGTGCGTACCGCGCACCTGTGCACGTCCTGCGCGCAGCTGCAGGCGACTCCGCTCTGGCTCGTCGCTGTTTCCTGCTGGGGGTGCCGACCCTGTCCCAGGCTAGCTGGGTGACTTCCCCCAACCGCAGAGACAGCGGCGACCCGGGGCCTCAGACCTGCCCCCGCATCCCGCCGGCGCCAGGCAGTGGGAAGTCAGGTTCCTCCGCCACCTCCCAGCCAGGTAACTGCCCCGAAGCCTGCCCCAAAGCCTGGAACCCCCCCAGCTCGGGGACCCCACCCCGAAGAGTCGCTACCACCTCCCTGAGGGACTACACCTCCCAGCCGCTCCCAGCGCGCTCCCGGGCACCGCCCGTCCTGGCGTTAACCCTTTAGTGGCTGCAGTGGCGATGAGCGGAAAGGACTGCGGGTTCCCGGGGAGGGGGCGTGCAGGATCGGGGTGCGGAGGGTGCGCTGTAGGGCTAAGGAGAGGATGGGCTTTGGGGCCCTGAAGAGGAGGGGAGTCAGGATTAACCGAGGACAGGGTCGCAGTGGGGGCATGGGGAGGATGGGCCCTAGAGCGCCGCTCCTCCCCAGAACTAGGATTTGGAGCCTCACGTTCTCCCGCAAAACGAGCCCTGTGGGTGCCAGGCCAGGGGCGGCGCCCAGGTGTGGAGGTGGCAAGGTACGGGCGTCTGCCTTCGCTAAGTGCCCCCTTCCACTTAAGGCACACCTTCGCCTCCGATTCCGAACCGCCCGGGGAGACAGGCAAGTGGCAAAGCGGGGAGGGCGAAGGTGAGGAGTCGATACCACCCACCCCAGGGACCAGGCGCTACCGCGGGCCCTTTCCCTCCCCCAGGCCCGGGGCCGGAGCTCGGGGAGCCCTTCCTAGTGCCCGCCGTCCTCCTGCGGAGCCATGGGGAGCGGCTCCAGCGCGTGGAGGCAGCCCCCCCGCCTCGTCCTGGCCCCTGCCCTGACCCGGGGGCGGCCGCGGGGATGTCCGGCCAGTGGGGCAGGCCCGGGGCTCGCTGCGGCCGAGCGGCCAGATCCAGGCGCGTCCTAAGTGGGTGGGGTGGGGGCGCAGGGAGGGGCGGCCACGCGACCCTAAGACCCTTTCAGATGGTGGGAGGGCCTGGAGAAAGATCGTGTGCGGAGGGGGTGCTCCCTCAGATGGGGGGTCAGGAAGTCTCCTTCAAGTGTCCAGGACAGAGGGACAGCAGGGGCCAAGACGGAGATGAGATCAGTGAGCGAGGGGAGCCCGGAAGAAGGCTGCAGCCGCGGCCCCGCAAGGGTTCGGACTTTCCTCTAAACGCGGCGGAAGCCCATGGAAGGAAGCGGTTAGCAGCAAGGCAGAGAGTCCTGCTGCCTCTGCAGCCCTAGCTCCCAGCGCCCTGGGCTTTCCAGGCACTTGTCCGGGTAGGGGATTGAGGGCCGTGGCGAGGCCCGCACTTCCCTGCCAGCCGCAGCTGGCCACATGCCCATCTGACCCTCCGAGTTCTCCTCTAAAAATGGGGCTGACAGCCCCTACCTCACAAAGTCCACACCGGGCTCAACCCGCTGCCTTCCTCCCCAACAGGACTCTGCCGCCCTCCCTCAGGATGCCTGAGGGCCCTGAGCTGCACCTGGCCAGCCAGTTTGTGAACGAGGCCTGCAGGGCGCTGGTGTTTGGCGGCTGCGTGGAGAAGTCCTCTGTCAGCCGCAACCCTGAAGTGCCCTTTGAGAGCAGTGCCTACCGCATCTCAGCTTCAGCCCGCGGCAAGGAGCTGCGCCTGATACTGAGCCCTCTGCCTGGGGCCCAGCCCCCACAGGAGCCGCTGGCCCTGGTCTTCCGCTTCGGCATGTCCGGCTCTTTTCAGCTGGTGCCCCGCGAGGAGCTGCCACGCCATGCGCACCTGCGCTTTTACACGGCCCCGCCTGGCCCCCGGCTCGCCCTGTGTTTCGTGGACATCCGCCGGTTCGGCCGCTGGGACCTTGGGGGAAAGTGGCAGCCGGGCCGCGGGCCCTGTGTCTTGCAGGAGTACCAGCAGTTCAGGTAGGGCCAGCACCAGGTGTGATGAACATAGTCGCGGGCTCCACACCTGGCTCTCTCAGTGCCTTCTTGGCCAACAAGGGGCGAGTCCCTGCCCCTTCTGGGCCTCAGTCCCCTCATCTGCAGATCAAGACAGTGTCCCTGTCCTGGGTCAGCTCCCTGAGCCAATGGACATGGAAACTCAAAACTAATTTGGGGCCGGGTGTGGTGGCTCACGTCTGTGATCCCAGCACTTTGGGAAGCCGAGGTGGGCAGATCATGAGGTCAGGAGTTCGAGACCAGCCTGGCCAGCATGGTGAAACCCTGTCTCTACTGAAAATACAAAAATTAGCCAGGCATGGTGGTACCTGCCTGTAACCCCAGCTACTCGGGAGGCTGAGGCAGGAAAAGCGCTTGAGCCGGTGAGGCGGGGGTTGCAGTGAGCTGAGACAGAACCACTCCACTCCAGCCCGGGCAACAGAGCACGACTCTGTCTCAAAAAATAATGATAATAATAACTGATGGGGGAGGAGAGAGGAGAGCCAAGAGGAGGATGGGTAGGCACTGTCCTGAGGACGTGTGGCCAGTTAGTGTCAGAGAAGCTGGGGCTCCCACCCACAATCCCACACCACCTCTCAGGGCTCCCAGGAGGCTGAGAAGGTGGAGGGGCTTTAATATGGTAAGTGAGGCTGAGCGGAATTGTTTCAAGGGGATGGGGAGGGGACTACCTCATGACATGGCTTCCGCCTTGGGCTTTGTGGTCTCCCACATCCGGCCTGCCCACTACTCTGTGTCCTGTGGTCTCCTCTGCGCCACTTCCCTGTCTGCAGGAGGACGTAACAGCCCCACTTGGGATGCGATGCAGGTCACCTCAGATGGCACAGTGTTGGCCACTTCCTTTCCTCTGAAGAGGAAACGTGTATGAGTCTCTGCCTCGTGCCAGGCCTTGTTCTAGGGGCTCGGGGTACAGCAGTGAACAAGATGAATGTGGTCCCTGCTCCCACAGAACTGATGTTCACATAGGATAGGGGAATGAGAAATGGACCCATGCCTTAGGAAAACCCAACAGGTGAAGGAGGTAGAGGATGACTTGGCCGAGGGTCAGGGTACATTAGCAATGGCCACTCTAGGGAGGTTTGAGCTGAGGCCTGACTGATGAGAAGGAGCCAGCCAGAGGAAGGCATTGGAACTGGCAAGAGTCACAAATGCAGAGGCCTGGAGTAGGCTTGACAAGTTCTCCCTTTCTGGGGGATGCTGTGCGTCCGTTGGCTCTTAGGAGACTTGGATACCTGTGGGATGGGTTGGAGATGTCTCTGGTGCCTTAGAAGAAAGTTCACTCCTGGCCTTCCCATGTGTGAACCCCAAGCACATCCCCAGGGAAACATCTGTCTTTGGTACTGGATTCCTCCCACCTCAGCCTTCCTGGGGAGTCACGCCACAAGTTAACTCTGCCAGCTGGCTCTGAAGTTTCTCTCAGACCGCGAGCATTTGGGCTGTTTGCTTAGTCCTCCAGCTGGGGCGTGTGGCAATTGGCTTCCCTCAGGGATCAGGGCACCTCCCAGGCTACCCTTGTACCTTCACCCCAGAACTCTGTCTTCTGGCCCACTCATCACACCCATTAGTCAGTCTTGCCATGACCCTATTCCGCAAAGAAACAAGATGCACATCCTCTTCACAGTGAGGAGGGGAGACCCATGACCCTTGGAGGGGGGTTGGGGGCTTCTAGGGCCCTCATTGGTACTCCACATATCTCCTGCACAGAGCCAGACAATATCCAGGATCTTGAGAAGAATGGACCCTACCAATGGCAAACCCACATATAGTCTCTAACCCACCACAAATGCTATACAGGGAGCTCCAGACTGCAAACACACTTGAGGTCCTGTGGCCACACTGTTCTCATGTCCTGAGGAGTCTGAGGTGATAAACCCACAACCTCATCTACAACCTCACGTTGCCTTTTTTTTTTTTTTCTTTTGAGACAGGGTCTCGCTTTGTTGCCCAGGCTGGAGTACAGTGGCGCCATCACAGCTCATTGCAGCCTCAACCTCCAGGGCTCAGGTGATTCTCTCACCTCAACCTCCTGAGTAGCTGGAACCACAGGAGTGCATCACTAAGCCCCTGGCTACTTTTTAAGTTTTTGGTAGAGATGGGGTCTTCCTTGTTGCCCAGGCTGGTCTCCTGGGCTGAAGTGATCCTCCTGCTTCATCTTCCCAGAATGCTGGGATTACAGGTGTAGAGCCACCACACCAGCCTCTTGTTACTTTAGATCAGTATTTTTCACCTTTCACAATGAATTTATTTTTAATTTTGTTTTTATTTTTTGAGATGGAGTCTCGCTCTGTGGCCCAGGCTGGAGTGCAATGCTGCGATCTCAACTCACTGCAACCTCCACCTCCCAGGTTCCAGAGATTCTGCTGCTTCAGGCCTCCCAAGTAGCTGGGATTACAGGCACCCACCACCATGCCTTGCTAATTTTGAATTTTTAGTAGAGACAGGGTTTCACCATGTTGGCCAGGCTGGTCTCGACCTCCTGACCTCAAGTGATTTGCCCGCCTCGGCCTCCCAAAGTCCTGAGATTACAGGCGTGAGCCACTGCACCCGGTAGTCCTTTCACAATGAATTTAAATCCCTTGATGTTCCCATTTAACAGATAGGAAAACTGGGGCAGGGAGAAGAGGAACTGGAACTCCCAGTTTCCTTCCCCTTGCACCCAGAAACAGGTTCTCTGAGCCCCTCTCCCCATCCCATGGAGGGTGGGGATGGGTCTTACACACCCAGACTGTGTCCCTCCAGGGAGAATGTGCTACGAAACCTAGCAGACAAGGCCTTTGACCGGCCCATCTGCGAGGCCCTCCTGGACCAGAGGTTCTTCAATGGCATTGGCAACTATCTGCGGGCAGAGATCCTGTACCGGTCAGCAAGCAGGCATGGGCATGGGGACTGGGGTGGGCCAGGTGTGCCCACATTCCCCACTGCCTAGCATGGCTTCCCCTGCCCCCACTACAGGCTGAAGATCCCCCCCTTTGAGAAGGCCCGCTCAGTCCTGGAGGCCCTGCAGCAGCGCAGGCCGGTGAGCCCAGAGAGGGATGGAGCACACGTGCTGGCACACTGGTGTCCACATGGGCCGGCAAGGAGATGGGTGGGGTCAGGTGTCCCCAGCTTAGCTCAACAACGGGGGCAGGGAGGGGATGAACTGCCCAAGGTCTGGCCAAGCTCAGAGGGAAGGTCAGCTGCCTTTACATGGCCCCGCTGACAGACAGGTCCTGCCCCTGCCCCTTCCTCAGAGCCCGGAGCTGACCCTGAGTCAGAAGATCAGGACCAAGCTGCAGAATCCGGACCTGCTGGAGCTATGTCACTCAGTACCCAAGGAAGTGGTCCAGTTGGGTGAGGCCAAAGATGGCAGCAACCTCTGCTTCAGCAAATGATTGTGTAACCCTGGGGCACTTGTCCCTCTCTGGACCTGATTCACGGATTTGGAAGTTTGTAGCCGTAGTTGTTACTCCACAGACTAGGCCTCCTCACTTGTCAATAGTGTTTCCAGGCTGGGCGCAGCGGCTCATGCCTGTAATCCCAGCACTTTGGGAGGCCGAGTGGGGTGGATCACCTGAGGTCAGGAGTTCGAGACCATCCTGGCCAACATGGTGAAACCTCATCTCTACTAAAAATACAAAAAATTAGCCAGGTATGGTGGCGGGCACCTGTAATCTCAGCTACTCGGGAGGATGAGGCAGGAAAATCACTTAAACCCAGGAGGTGGAGGTTGCAGTTGAGCTGAGATGTGCCATTGCACTCCAGCCTAGGCAACAAGAGCAAAACTCCATCTCAAAAAAAAAAAAAAAAGGGTTTCCTCCAAGCTGCCCATGAGGCAGGCAGGACAAGGATTCTTTTATATATTTACACACACACGCACATATATATTTTTGTTAGAGATAGGCTCTTGCCATGTTGCCTGGACTAGCCTCAAACTGGGCTCAAGTGATCCTCCCACATCTGCCTCTAAGTAGCTAGGACTACAGGCTCACACCACCACACCAGGCTAATTGTTAAAAATTTTTTTTGTAGAGACAGGGTCTCCCTATGTTGCCCAGGCTGGTATTGAACTCCTGGCCCCTAGGGATCCTCCCACCTAAGCTTCCCAAAGTGTCGGGATTACAGGTGTGGCCACTGCACAGGGCCAGGACAAGGATTCTTAATCCCACTCCAGGATGGGAAACCCATGGCCGAGTGGGAAGAAACCAGCTGAGGTCACATCACCAGAGGAGGGAGAGTGTGGCCCCTGACTCAGTCCATCAGCTTGTGTAGCTGAGGTCTGGGCCAGGTCTAACCAGGCTCCCCACTCCTCCCAATCTGAGCCTGCCCTCTGATCTCTGCCTGTTCCTCTGTCCCACAGGGGGCAAAGGCTACGGGTCAGAGAGCGGGGAGGAGGACTTTGCCGCCTTTCGAGCCTGGCTGCGCTGCTATGGCATGCCAGGCATGAGCTCCCTGCAGGACCGGCATGGCCGTACCATCTGGTTCCAGGTTGGGCCCTACTGTTCACACAGGCAAACAGAGACCCCAGGAGGCTGATGGGTGGAAACATGGGGTCACAAGAACTGGGGTGGTGATGTTCAGGGTCTGTCTAGACCCTCCAAGGACCACACTGTTCCTGAGGGTCACATCCCTCCCCTCCCTTGCATCCCAGGGTTGCAGCTAGTGGAAGTAGCCCAAGGCAGGTAGCCCAAGTGGAAGTAGCCAAGGGCAGAGCAGCTTTGCTGATGTGGACTCAAACATGGGGGATGTCCTAGAGGCTTCCTAGGGGAGAAGCTACACTGATCTGGATGGGTGTGTGTAAGTCCTGCCTCTCCAAGGAATACTGCCCCTGTGCCAACCCAGGCTGATTCCTGAATTATCCCCATCCCATTTTAGGGGGATCCTGGACCCTTGGCACCCAAAGGTAAGCTACTCCTAATGTAATAGGCTAAGAGAGCAGAAAGGACTTTACGCCTGCAAGGGCTACAGCACCCTTCTCCACCCTATCCCCCTGCAACCCTGGGGGTCACCCCTGGGCAGGATAGGACCCTCCAACTCCAACACCAGTGTCCTGCAGGGCGCAAGTCCCGCAAAAAGAAATCCAAGGCCACAGAGCCAAGTCCTGAGGACAGAGTGGAGGTATGGCTGCCTGCTCCTGCCTCCTCCTCCCCTGCACTCTCCAGCCCTGGCTGCCCCTCCCAAGCAGCTGCCTTACCCTAAGAGGGTGGGGGGAGTGGTGGGCCCTAACCAACCTCTGAACTGCTCTCTCAGCCCCTCAGGGACCCGTGTCTCCTCCATCCAGGACCCTTCGCCTCCAAGCAAGGCCCCTTCCAGGACATGAAGGGCAAAGAGAGACCTTCCTAAGAGGACTGCAACCCAGCGGCCTGAGGGGACCAGCCTCCAGCAGGACCCAGAAGCTCCCACAGTGCCCAAGAAGGGGAGGAGGAAGGGGCGACAGGCAGCCTCTGGTGGGCTTTGCTCATCACTCCCAGAAACTGGCTCTACAGGAGAGGATGGGATGGTGGCCTAGGAGCGCATGTACAAAGGTGGGAGAGAGGCTGCCACAGCAGCCCCTGGGAGTCTGAGCTGACCATCTTGCCTGTTCTTCCCCCAGGCCATCGCAGACCCCGGAAGGTCAAGGCTGACACCCCATCCTTGGAACCGGAGGAGACCTCAGCCTCTTAGCAGGAGGGTCTCCTTGCCTGCACTCACCCTTTATTATTGTCTTGCCCTGAATCTGGGGGTCTGAATTCTTGGGAGCAGGCAATATCTGAAGGTGCAAACAGGCCCTACAGCTGTTCCCTACACAACTCTCATGTTTTTAATTGTACCCCATCTTCCACATCTTTAAAGCTCATGTGAAAAATGCTGCATTTTTAATAAACTGATAAATTTGAACTTCTTGGCCCCTCTTGGTCTGAGATGGCAAGGTAGGAAGGGCCTGCTGCCCGGTCCTGGTGACAGAAGGCCCAGCTCCTCACAAGGCAAAATGAGCCCCATCCCAGTCAAGTCTCTGGCTCTATCAGAGGACAGTCTGCCTCTGCAAGGACAGCCCCTCAGAGGTGGTACAAAGACCCTGGCCCCAGGCAGCCCAGGAGCCATAGCTCCTCCAGTCCAGATTCTCCAGGGTCCAGGGCTGCCCCCTCATCCTGGCAGGAGCCAGGCAAAACCCACCCTTCGGCCCCTCCCCAGCCCCAGGCCCAGGCCCTTTGCCTACTGGCACAGGGGAGGGGCTTCTCAACTCATGGTCTCTTCATTGGCTTTTGGTGGCTCGAGGTCCCCAATCTCTCTTGTGGGGGCTGCAACCCAGACCCTGCACACACAGGTACCTTAGGATCTTGCCCCTACCCACCAAATACCTGGCAAACCATCCCACCCCAGACCTCTCACCCCCACCTCAAGCCTGAGGATGGGCCCTAAGGGGACCGAGCAGCAGCTACCAGCAGGGTTCCTGATCCAAGGATTTATTCCGCAAGAAGAGACTGATCCCTGCTTTAGGCTGGGGAAACAGAAATTAGGAGTCCCCAGAACCTTCCACAAACAAAACCCCAGCCCCAGGGACTCAGTGTGGTGGAGGCTGAAGCACGAGCAACAGGGACAGCACTTGGAAGGGAGAAAAGGTGAGCTTCAGGCGGTTGTCCCGAAGGGTCAAGTGGCCAGCAGGGTCTGGTCGCTCCAAGAGATCACAGCTGGAGAACAGGAGGGGGGCCATGAAGGCTCTGCGAGGGCGAGACTCGATCCCCGCCCCCATCCCGCACCGCCACTCACAGGATGGCCTCCTGAACCGGCAGCGACAAGTGCAGCCAGCAGTCCACGTGGCTGCCGTGGGCCTCATACAGCCTCAGGACCAGCGAGTGGCGTTGGGGGCCGCTCTCCGCCTGCAGAGGAACACGGCTGGTGGGCGGGGCCGAGGGCGGGCCCAGTTCGGAACCCCGCCCCCAGTACGTCCCACCCCTTGCCTGCTTGACGGTCTCCAATACGACAGCGGGTGAAGACACGGAAAAGGCACTCCAGGCGGTGGCGGGCGCTGGGCTGGGGGCTGGCAGAGCCAACAGGGGGAAGTTTAGGCTGTAGGCAGCTTGGATAACGCCAGCATCCTGGAAAGAGCCTGGGGTACGACCAGGAAACAATGCTGGTGGAGAATGGGGGCTACCCTCCCCTGTCCCTAGAAGGGGCAGGGAGCCAGGTTGCTGGGGTTTGGGCTCAGAGAAGGGCAGAGAGGTGTCTAGGGCTGCAGGAAGGCCCCACCGTCCCCAGCACTCACCCTTGTGCGGCATCAGCGCGTAGGTGAACTCGTGGCGCCCTGTGTCAGCAGTAGCGTCCGGGGCTTTAGGCGCCCGCAAGCTGGGGTGAGGAGGGCGGGTAGGGGCCAGGCTGAAGCTGGTGGAGTTGTGGTCAGGAAGACCCATTTCCCCATGCCAGCTCCCAGGCCTGGTGGGTACCCCACTTACAGCGAGAGGCTGAGGATGCTGCCTCGCACTGACGCGCCATACTTGCAGTCGTTGAGCAGGGCCAGCCCGAAGCCGTGTTCTGACAGATCCATCCAGCGATGGGCCCACACCTGGAAGGCAGATCCAAGACCCACTTGGTGGCCCTGTGCCCCTCTTTGTGCTCCCAGACTCCAGAGCTCCTGTCACTAGGCCGAGCACAAGCTCTAGAACCACACAACTGAACTCCAGCTCTCACTGTACGGGTCCCTGGGCATGCCACCCAACCTGCCTAAGCCTCAGTTTCCTTATCTGTGAAATGGGAATAAATAATAATACTCACCCCATCGAATGATCATGAGTATCAAATTAAATGTAAAACTTTTTTTCACACAGGATCTCAGTCTGTCACCCAGGCTGGAGTGCAGTGGCTTGATCTCAGCTCACTGCAACCTCCACCTCCCAGATTCAAGTGATTCTCCTGCCTCAGCCTCCTGAGTAGCTGGGATAACAGGACATGTGCCACCACGCCCGGCTTCTTTTTTTTTGAGATGGAGTCTCACTCTGTTGCCAGGCTGGAGTGTAGTGGCACAATCTCAGCTCACTGCAACCTCCGCCTAAAGGGTTCAAGGGATTCTCCTGCCTCAGCCTCCCGAGTAGCTGGGACCACAGGCGCGTGCCACCACACCCAGCTAATTTTTTTGTATTTTTAATAGAGACAGAGCTTCACCATGTTGTCTAGGATGGTCTCGATTTCTTGACCTCGTGATCCGCCCGCCTCAGCCTTCCAAAGTGCTGGGATTATAGGCCTGAGCCACTGCACTCGGCCAATTTTTGTATTTTTTTTTTTTTTTTTTTTTGAGACAGAGTCTCGCTCTGTCGCCCAGGCTGGTGTGCAGTGGCACGATCTCGGCTCACTGCAAGCTCTGCCTCCCAGATTCACGCCATTCTCCTGCCTCAGCCTCCCAAGTAGCTGGGACTACAGGCACAGGCGCCCACCACCACGCCCGGCTAATTTTTTGTATTTTTAGTAGAGACGGGGTTTCATCGTGTTAGCCAGGATGGTCTCGATCTCTTGACCTCATGATCCGCCCACCTCGGCCTCCCAAACTGCTGGGATTACAGGCGTGAGTCACCGTGCCCGGCCCAATTTTTGTATTTTTAGTAGAGATGGGGTTTCACCATGTTGGGTAGGCTGGTCTTGAACTCCTGACCTCAGGTGATCCACCCACCTCAGCCTCCCAAAGTGCTGGGATTACAGGCGTGAGCCACCATGCCTGGCCAATGTAAAGCATTTAGTGCAATGGCTGGCACACATGTTAGGAAGCAGCAAATGTTGATTATCCTCTTCCTCCCTAGCCTGTTACACACAAGCAGTCTCCCCAGCCAGGGAGGAGTCCAAGGCTACCCCCACCCTGCCATGTCAGACCTCAAATCGAGCCCAGTCCCAAGAGGTATTGTAGTGGGTAGGTCGCTGCAGGTGCCCAAACTGGATCTCATAGGTGGCCTGGGAACTCCGCACGCGGGCAGGGAACTCCACCTTCAGGAACTTGTGGGCCTCATGCCAGTGTACCTGGGAGCAGGAAGGAGGGTGGGAGTCAGGGAATGAAGAGACACACCAAGGCCTGGGGCTGGCCCCTCCTTACCAAGCACACCTGGGGGAAACAGCCACCCCCTACCCCCGCGCTACCTCGGTGTGGAAGCGGACATAGGGGCAGCCAATGTCCAGCACGACCTCCTGGCTAAGCCGACTGTTGGGGCTGATCTGTAGCAAGAACCAGGCACTGCCCCGCAGGCCGCCCTCGGTGCCCACTGCCAGGGTCCCTGCCTGGCCCAGCACAGGCTTCCTATGGGACAGGGTTGGACATACTGATCCAGAGCAGCCTGTGTTCCCACCACGTCCACCATCCCCACATGCTGCCCAGCCCATACCGTGTCTCCAGGTGGTAGTCCATGACGTCCCATGCATCCCAGTACAAGGGGACATCATCAAATAGCACAAACTGGTTCCCCACGGCGCCCTCAGCAATGGCCTCCCTGGAAGGACATGGGATTGATGTTGTACAAACAACTGACCTCGCTCTCTCCAGCTGCTCTTGGTGGGGTAGGGTGGAGTGAGTAGACCCAGAAGACAGGGGACTACTGCCCAGCCTGCCCTGCTCCATGTGTGGGTTCCAGCCCAGAGCCACCGATGGGCTGCTGTGGGCAGTGTTGTGGCCAGGGGAGAGAGGAAATGGGCTGGGGTCTACTTGCCAGGCACTGGGAAAGGGCAGTGAGGAGTTGGCACCTGCCAGAGGCCACCAGGACCAAGGACGTCAGGCGGCCAGTTGGGTCCAGCTTCACTCGGATGATGCCATTGTCCAGAGTCACGGAGCCGTCAGTCTTTGTGGGAGGAGGCCTTGAGGCTGAGTCTGTAGGGGCTTCCCACACCAAAAGTCTTCCCACCCCAACCCCAGCCCCGCCTCACCACTTGCTCCAGGCAGGGGAGTTCAGGACCCTCAGTTGTTAGAAAGTATCCCAGCACAGCTCCTGCCCCTCAGGACATGCAGGACTCACCTCTTGCACTACGAACACAGGCTGCTGGGGCAGCAGGGGCTGCAGCGAGGTGGGGGGAGGAACAGGAGCATAGCCCATGCTGGGCACTGTCACCAGGGCTGGGGGTAAGGCCTGGGCATCAGTGTAGCCTTCCTGACCTTTCAGGAAGCTTGTGCAGGTGGGGATGGGGTGGTGGAAGATGTGCTACTACTCTCCAGTTAGGGGCACCCAGATCCCTAGGGGTATCCCAGGCCTGATCTGTCTGGCCTCCATCCTTCCTGCTGCAGTAGCAACCCTTCCCCTCAGCTTGTACCTAGGCTGTGGGCCCCGCCTGGTTTGGGCAGGGCCATCACTTCGGTCCGCTTCCAGGGCAGCGTGTTGATGATGAGGAGGCCCTCGGGACCTGGCTCCCCAGCACACAGGGCTGCGGCTGCGGCACTGAGCAGTGTATTGCCATGGGAACGGATGTCTGAGGAAAGACTGGCTGGTCATAGGTGGGCAACAGGTCTAGAATGAGCCCATGGGTATCCCACAGGGGACACTCCGGGTTCAGCCCTGGGGTTGGAGAGAGCAGGCAGGACTATTGTGAGCCAAACCTTCATAGTGGCACATGGCTTCCTCTGCCACCATCTGGATGCAGCTTCCAGTCACCACATCATGGAACTGGTTCAGAAGCAGGAGCCTGCAGGGGCCAAGGGCAGGGATGGGAAGGCTGGGAGAGGCAGGCACGGAGGTATCTGCAGTGAGTAGTCAGGTGGGTGGCAGGGGCAGAACTGGGCTGACCTCCAGAGGTGCTGCAGCTGGGCTGCTGGGTATAGGAACTGGGCACTGCGGGCCAGGGCCAGGCTACTGAGCAGCTCCACGTCGTGCAGGATCCGCTCACATTCCCGGTTCCCCTTCTTGATCTGAGCCCAGGATGGGAAGATTAGTCTGGAGCCTGCTTAGGTGTCCCAGGACACCTTCCAAAGCCCTCCCTTGCTCAGAATCCCTGAGGACTCCCCAAGGGCCTCATGGAGAAGGCCTCTGGTGGGTGACCTGCCTTAAATGCCTTCCCTCTTCTCTCTGCAGCCCAAACCCCTCTTTCTTCAGGGGTTTCTGCCTCCTTCAAGCTTTCTTGACCAACCCAGGTCTTGAACTTCTCTCCTCCAAACTTCTCTTCCCCTGGATCTGGCCTGGGCTCTGTCCCCTACTGCCTTCTCTGACCCTCTGCAGGATCAAGGGCACACCCTCCCTCCACGGCCCTGCAACCTCCCCCTGACCTGGGCATGGGTGGTGTATGTGCCATTGTGCAGCTCCAAGAAGAGCTCCCCAACCCACGTGCACAGCTGCTCTGAGTCACTCTCCAGCGCTGAGAAGAGCTGTCTTGGAGAAGATAGCTGCACCCTGAGGAGACCACAAGCCTAGGTCTCCCAGCCTTGGAGACCACATGGCTCACCCTTCTTCCACACCAGAGCAAAAGATCCAGCTCCTACAGAGAGGAGCCACTCCAGAAAGCTCCCCATTCACACATTGCCAACCCTGGACGCCCTAGGAGAGCCTCTCTCTCTGGTGGGCTGGAGTCCTTACCAGCTTCAGCTTTTCCCCCACCCACCCCCAGGGTGGAAGTTTGGAGGAACCCGTGGTCTAGGATTGGGACAGGACAAGGTCCAGAGGAGGGGTTGGGCCCAATGTCTGAGGGAAGGCAGGGCTCATGGCAAGGGCCCAGGGTGGGGCTAAAGGAGAGCCAAGGCCCGGCCTGACCTGGGCAGCCCATCCGTATTGCTCAGGCGCTTCAGGCGGTCCAGCATGGTCTGGGTGGGGCCACCACCCCCATCCCCAAAGCCGAAGAGGAAGGCACTGTGGTTGGCCCGCCCCTTGTCCCGGTTGTTGGCCACGGTCTTCAGCACCTAGACAGGTGAGGGCAGGCCAGCACGGATCAGCCTGGGACAAGCCAGCCCTCTCCAGCCTGCCCCTACCCCACCACCCTAGGTGACCCCTCACCTCCTCCACGCTGCCCTGCATCCCATAGGAGTCGCCAGGTGGAAAGTGGACCAGTACACGGGAGCCATCCAGCCCCTCCCAGAAGAATGTATGGTGCTACCAGCAGGGAAACAGAGGCAGGGCAGAGAGGCCAGAGTCAGGGCTGAGGCATAACCAGGCCTTCCAGACTTGGTCCTGCCCCTGCCTGCTATGTGACCCTGGCAGAGGCAGAATGAGGGTTTGTTGGTCTGTCTAGGACCCCATGATAAGGGGGAGAGGCAAATGGGCCAGGCAAGACTGAGGCCCACTCTGACCCTGACCCCCCTGGGGCCTGCTTACTGGGAAGGAGTTCACCAAATTCCAGCTCAATTTCTGGGTGAGAAAGCGCCTGATGCCACAGCCGTGCATGATCTGGGGGAGCTGTGCTGAGTAGCCAAAGGTGTCCGGCAGCCAAAACTGCAGAGAAAGAGGATCCTGGAGTGCAGGAACCAGAGCTCCAGGCAGACTCACCCCAGCCTCAGCCCCTCAGCACTCCAAGTTGAGCACTAGCCCCACTTGCCCACAGCCTGGTGTAGCAGCTCTCAGCCTACCTCGGAGCACATCTTCCCAAACTCCTGCAGAAAGAAGTTCTGGCCCTGCAAAAACTGCCTCACCATGGCCTCTCCACTGGGCAGGTTCCCATCCTGGCAGTGAAGGAAGTGGGAGGCAGCCCAGGTCAGTGCTGGACAGGGAGCAGGCAGGCGCTCAGGCCAACCCAATCCCTGCAGCAGAAGCCAAGGCTGCTCAAACATGGGAGTTACAGCCAGAACTCAGGAAGGACCCCTGTCCTTCAGGCCTGACTATCCATCTGCCTGAGGGGGTGCCTAGGACTAGGCCATGCAACTTGTCACAGCACTGGAGGCTCTCCTCCCCCTTGAAGTCCCAGGCCTTGAGATCCCAGGGACTAATGAGCCAGCCCTGCCACACAGCGGGGATGAGTGGCCTGCGGAAACTCACTGGCAAAGCCGGGAGGGCTGGGGCTACCTGAGGGAAGGCTGTTGTCATATGGTTCAAGGCTGAGGAGTGCCCAGTGCACTTACCATCTCTACCCAGGTGCCCCCCACAGGCACAAACTGCCCACGGCATGCAAACTCCTGGAGGCGGGAGTACAGGCCAGGGTAGCGGCTCTTCACCCACTCCAGCTGCTGCGCCTGTGGGCAGGTTGAAGGGAGCTGGGACCAGAGTGACAAGGGCCCCACCCAGGACTGAGCATATGGGACTCAGTGGGTGGCTGAGGGTGAGGAGCAGCCCTGCCCCCAGGCCCGGGAAGGCTTCAGGGCCTGTGGAGCTCCAGGGAGGGCCACGTGCCTCCCTTCCCCCTCAAAGCTGTCCCTCTGACCTGGGAGCAAGCAAAGATGAACTCAGGGTTCCGCTCCATGAGCTGCAGGGCGGTCACCCAGCTCCGGGCACATTTCCTCACAGTCTCTTTGAAGGGCCAAAGCCAGGCTATACAGAGTGGGGTGGAGGATGGAGGGAGCAGCAAGGCTGACCAGGCCCGGGCTGGGACCCCAGAGGGTCACCTAGCCCCCCTCCCATCCCAGGCCCTTCACCCTGGAAAGCCCTGTGGTGTCCCTCCTAAGCGGTCACTTCACTTCACTCCAGCGAGGTGGGAGGAGGGGCTGGGGAAAGGTGGCAGCAGTGCTATGAGGCCAATTATACAGGTCAGGAAATGGAGACTCCAGGCCCCAGAATAGCCTCAGTCCTCTTGGGGAATTAGACATCCCCTAGAGGATCCTACAAGAAGTAGCAGGGACTACCCTGCCCCTGCACACGCTTGATGTATACCTGGGAACAGAGGCATGGCTCCCAGGATGGAGCCAGCTGTCCTACCAGAGGTTGCTACAGCCTCTCCTGACTCCCAGGCTGCAGTTCCTTCCTTACCAGCCCAGAACCTCTCACACCTTACCCTACATCTTGGCACAGCAGAGAAAGCCCTTGTTCTGTGATCACAAAACTTCAGCTGCATCAGAATCAATACCTTCAGGAGCTTGTTAAAAATGTGGATTTCCCGTAAAACTCAGACACTGCAAACTTGTCCAGGAAGCCTCTCTGGAATCCCCCAACCCAGCTGGAATAAGTACCTCTCCTGTGCTCTCCAGTGCCCCAGACTCCCCACCATTGTGACACCAACTCTGCCTGCTGAATCTGTCTCTGTAATCCTACCCTCAATATCTAACATGGGCCCCATGAGGCATCGGATTTTGTTGAAAGAATAAATGCGGCTGGGCACAGTGGTTCATGCCTGTAATCCCAGCACTTTGGAAGGCCAAGGCAGGCAGATCACCTGAGGTCAGGAGTTCGAGACCAGCCTGGCCAACGTGGTGAAACCCCATCTCTACTAAAAATACAAAAATTAACCAGGCGTTGTGGTGGGTGACTGTAATCCCAGCTACTCAGGAGGCTGAGGCAGGCGAATCGCTTGAACCCGGGAGGCAGAGGTTGCAGTGAGCCGAGATCACGCCATTGCACTCCACCCTGGGTGACAAGAGTGAGACTCCGTCTCAAAAAAAAAAAAAAAAGGAAAAAAAATAATAAGTGAATCCAAAGCAAGCAGAGCCCACAGTCCAGCCCCCCCCGGCCCCATTTTACAGATGGGGAAAACGCAGGTCCAAGAGGGGCAAGAACTTGCTGAGCATCACATAGTGCTTCTAGGGCACATCCAGGTCTTCAAGAGCACTCCTGCTTCCCTAGCCAGCCCAACCAGCTGCTGTCCTACCTGTATCAATGTGGCAGTGCCCTGTGGCATGAATGGTGTGTTGGCTTTCACCTCCATGTTGGCCAAAGAACCTGGAGGCCAGGGCCTGGGCCACTGGGAAGGTCTCGGGCTGGGCAGGGTCACACACGTTCACCATCTGATTGGCTGTGTACAGGGCCTGGAAGCTGCGCTGGTTGTCCTTCCCAAGGCCCTGCAGCAGGGTTCTGCCCCTTAATCCCCTTTTCAAGCACAGCTTCCAGACCTAGGCCCCACTGATCTCCTCAGGGCTCTCAGCAGAGCTCCCCTGACCCCCAGCCCTTTTTCCCTACTGGTCCCCCTGCTCAGCACCGTCTCCTTCCTCCCCTTCACATAGGAAAATTCTCTCAACCCTCAAGCAGGTGGAAACCCTCGTCCTACTCTGGATTCCCAGAGTCCCATTTATCTGACCCAAAGAACAACCTTCTTGGAGCAGGGCTCTAGAGGGTAGCAGGGGGTACAGGGGGTGTTAAGTACCTTGGCTATGCCCAGCAGCAGCTCCAGATCCACCAGGAGCATGTGGACATCCCGGTGGAACACAGCTAGCTCAGCCCGGCTCAGCTGGAACATCTTCTCAGGGTCAGGGGCTGCGATCATGCTTCCCTTCCCGGCCCCCAGGAGCCCACTGCAGGCTACTTCCACATAGAGAGTGAGGCTACAAACATGGGGAGACAGCCTCAGGCTAAGAAGGGACTGGCACAGCACTCTGGGGACTTGGGGAGGGGGCACCCAGGAGGCATCCAGCTGAGCCCAGCCTGTCTGCTTCCAGGATCCACTACCCAGAGGATCCCACAGTGTGACAAGAGTGCATGTGGGAGGGTTGTGGTACAAACACCAGATGGATCCCATGTCCTGCTGTCAGAGAGAATAAGTAGCAAAGTTTGGAACCATGTAAAGTACACTGCTGTTTAGTCTTATATTTCCAAAGTTGTCTTTGCAAAGCACTGCCTTGGTCTTAGAACCCTCTTTGCATATTAAAAGCATGTTCAGATCTCTCAGGCTCGAACTTTAGACCCAAGATCTAAAACCAACATGGGCAGGCCATTCATTGGAGAACATGCTGGGCTGTGGTGATGCCATACTTAGGCTTCAGGGAGCAAACACGACTTCCTTAGGGAGGCCTTCCTGACTCCACTTCCCCGCTAAGTCTAGAGCAAATTCCTCAGTGGAGTACCCAGGATTTTCTTCCTGAGCTGTCAGTTTTGTAATTATATGAGTGGATCTGTCTCCCTTTGTCGGCAAGGACTATTTTATTCACCACCATACTCCCAGTGTCTGGAAGCATCTGAAACAGTGTTCAATCAATATAAAATACATTAATAATGTCTAAGAAGTGTTTTTAATGGTGTCATAAAATGTCCATGTTATAACATGGAATGTAAGAAGTCAGGATACAATCTTGACTAGTAAAAACTATACCGGGATGAGCCGGGCATGGTGGCTCATGCCTGTAATCCCAGCATTTTGGGAGACTCAGGCAGGTGGATTGCCTGAGGTCAGGAGTTTGAGACCAGCCTGGCCAATAGAGTCAAACCCCTTCTCTACTAAAAATACAAAAAATTAGCTGGGCATGGTGGCGGGCACCTGTAATCTCAGCTACTCGGGAGGCTGAGGCAGGAGAATTGCTTGAACCTGGGAGGCGGAGGTCGCAGTGAGCCGAGATCGTGCCATTGCACTCCAGCCTGGGTAACAAAAGCGAAACTCTGTCTCAAAGAAAAAAAACAAAAAACCTCCCCCAAAAAACTATGCTGGAAAGATACACCAAGAACATGAATACTGGGCCGGGTGCAGTGGCTCACGCCTGTAATTCCAGCATTTTGGGAAGCTGAGACGGGCAGATTACCTGAGGTCAAGAATTTGTGAGTAGCCTGGCCAACACGGTGAAACCCTTTCTCTACAAAAAATAAGAAAAAAAAAAGCTGGACGTGGTGGCACACACCTGTAATCCCTGCTACTCACGAAGCTGAGGCACGAGAATCGCTTGAACCTGGGAGGCAGAAGTTGCAGTGAGCCGAGATCGTGCCACTGTACTCCAGCCTCGGCAACAGAGGGAGACTTCATCTCAAAAAAAAAAAAAAAAAAAAAAAAAAAAATGAATGCTGAGATGTTAATAATGTTCATCTCTATTCTAGGGAGTGGAATAACGGTAGTTATTTACTTCTTTGTGCTTTCCTGTATTTATCACAGGCAAACATTGCTATTATTTTTGAGACAAGGTCTCACTCTGTTGCCCAGGCTGTAGTGCAGTGGTGTGATCATGGCTCACTGCAGCCTCGGCCTCCTGGGCTCAGGTGATCCTCCCACTCAGCCTCCCAGTGTAGTGTGGGTCACTGCACCCAGCCCATTATTTTCATGGTTAGGAAAAAATCATGCTTTTAAAAGCAAACAATGAGATGTGAGGATGATTGTGCTGGAGCAGAGGGGTGCTTATGAGATCACTCTGGGCCTCAGCTCCTACTTGCTCACTGGTACTCCCTCCCTGACAGCACTGGTCAACCAGGGTACAGGGACTCACCTTCGGGGGTCTCTTTCCCCCAGCCTGTCAGTCAGGACATAGCTGGTCTTCTCACCCTCTTTGGTTAAACCCTAGTAGGGAGGGGAGTGAGAGAGACAAGGCTTGAGGCTTTTGGACAGTTCAGGTAAAGTGTAAGCCATGGGGAGTCAGGCCTCTCCATCTGGTTCCCAGCTCTGGGTCCTCTCTCCCAAGCAGGGCCAAGATTGGCCAATCAGGGACCCTTGGCAGTAGATGCCCCAACTCCCATGGCAGCCAGCACCATGACCATCAAATAGCCTGTTTACCAATGGCAAAGCCATAGTCTTATGGGAAGGGCCCTGGGAAGGGGTTAGGCAGCCTGAGTGTGGATTCTGGTGGCCTCTGCACCCCTAAATAAATACCTGAAAAGAAACTCCGTGAAGTCAGGGGCAGGTTTGCCTCATTCCCTGCTACACCCTAGTGCTTAAGGGTATGGCCCAGAATGGACACCAGGAGATATTTGCTGAGCCAGTGAAGGGAGGGAGGGATGGTCTCTGCCTTCTTGTAGCCAGGAAGAACAGTCTTAACCCCAGATTGAGAGTCAGTCCAATTTGAAATGGAAGCTGTGTGAACCTGAGTGAGTCAACTAACCTCTACACATCTGTTTCTTAATTTGTAAATGGGTATAAAGACCTACTAGATAGGAGTATAAGGACTAAACCTGATAAGGGTGGAGCATGAATAAGACACTTAACAGTGGTTATAGCTGGGGAATGGGGTGGGTGATAGGGAGAGATCCATTACTTTACCTAGAACTGTTTGAAATGTTTTCCTATAAGTTTGTATTATATACAATAAAAACTAAGGACCAATTGCACAGATGCCCAAGTGGCAACTTCCCTAGTCCTGAAATCCTGATACCACCCTGTGGGCAGAGCAACTCAGCTGTGGCTACTCAAGAGTCCACAGGAGAAAGGCTGTAGTCATTTCAGGGCTGAAATGTGGCCATACCTGGCCCTAGGGCAGGGTTCCTCACCTGGACAGGTTCTCCATCACGCCACACCAGACCTTCTCCATCACTTTCCCAGCAAAGGTGAACTTCCTGGCCCACCCATGCCTCTGGGATGGTCAGCTCCACCCGGAACCAGCAGGTCCACCATCTGCAAGAGAGCTGTTGTGATTGGCCTAGAGGTAGAAGCCCTATCCTGATATCCTTCCTTAGATAAAGTGTCGGCAGGGGCTTGAAACTCTCCAAGCATCTGCAGTGTCACAAGGTACTCAGCTTTGAGTCACAAGAAAGGAGCAACAAGGTGAGAAGCAAGATGAGGGAAACAGGCAGAGGCATCAAAGGTTCGTGATCCCTAGGGTGCCCTTCCTAAGGGATGTCCAGAGGCGGCTACGTGGGAATGAAAACCATCCCCTGAAGACTCAGGCACCAGGGAGCTGTTCCCAGCAGAGGGTGCTGCTCGATCCCACGTAGTTGTCTAGGGCAGAGGGCAGACAACGAAGGTGTGGCTGGGAACTGGGTTGGAACTTCCCTTAGGCCCGTGGCCCCGCCCACCCGCTGGGCGTTACCTACGTGGGTCCGAAGCTGTCGCCGACCTGCGCCGGGCGGAAGTCCCGCTGGACTGCCTCCTGGTAGGGAAGTCTCTCCGGCGTCAGGAAGCTGGAGAGCGCAGCCACAGGGCAGCTGGCCCCAAAAAGCCTGCGTGGGACGGGCCGATGGGCACATGCTGGAGGCCGCCCCGTTTCCGCCTGGGGGCCAGCTGGCCGGTGGGGCCGCACTTTCCCTGGATCCTCCACCAAGAGGGCTGCCTGGCCGCTCCGCGGCGCAGTCCATTCCCTACCCCCTCCTCCCCGGCCCCTGCCCTGCCCGCGGCGGGCACTTCGTCCCGCGGCCCGGGTGGCTGCAGCTTGGGTTTCTCCCCGGAAGGAAAGCCTGAGGCGCACGGATGCGGTCGGCCGGCTGCGGGGACCAGGGGCCACACCTGCCGCGGAGGTTACAGTCAGTAAAGTAGAGCGGTGACACGAACTTCTCCACTCGCTCCAGCGTGGTGAGCCAGTGCTTCAAGGCCGGCGCAGCCGCCATCGCCGGGCTCTCGCTCTTTCCGGAAGGCCCCTGGCGCTACCGTTCCGCTCCACGGCAGGAAACCAAAGGTTCCGGCGTCCAGAGGGCACCTCCCAGTCCCGGGCAGCTTTTCTTGGAACACCGGCGGCTCTCGGAAGCCCAGCTGCTGTCTGAACTTTGAGCCAAGTTGGAAGCTAGAAACTGTTTTTGAGGCTCCCCTATGTTGTCCGAGATAGTGGGCCGCAGGGAAAATCTCTAAATAAAATGGGAAATTTGACGATTAGAACTCTCGAAAGTCTCGGGGCAGAGACTTAGGCCATTCGGCAAGACGGGCGGGAGCCTCGGCTGCTGCAGACCCAGCCTCAGAAGCAGCAACCGGGAGACCTCTGGCTCTAGCTGTCGGTGAACACGGAAAGTGGTGTTTGCTTAACGTGGGAGAGCCAGACTACCTGGAATAGGTGTTTTCATACCGGACGGAGATAAGGGTGTTAATGAGCAGGGAGGTAGAGCTTTACGCCCAAGTTACTACGACTTACTCGATTACACGCTTTACTGAATGTATATTGCTAACTCTTGCACGTCACCAGAAACTGGAGTTTGAAGTGGCAAACAGTCATGGCATTGACGATCCCAATAGAAAAATGTGTTTCACCATACAGGATTGTAGAGTCCAGGGAAGCCATAATACCAGAAACAGACCTCCAGTTTCATTCTCATCCCTAGTACTCCACTGACAGCTTTATTTTTTTCTCCTGGGGTTGCCAAGAGAGTCTTTTGTCTATAAAACCATTAGGAACAAAAAAATACGCAAGATTAGCCCTGATATTTTAATGGAAATACTGACCAAGTTTACAACATTTCAAATGCAGATCACACGGAAAGGTGACTAAGTACAGAATAACAAATATGATTTAAAATAAAGATAACCTGCTGCTGCATGTAATACAGAGGTTGGGTTTAGAGCTTGGAGCTCAGATGTCAGACAGCAGGAGGAATAAAAATGCTACTTGTGAAAACCCAGGCTGTAGGTAAAACTTACTCTTCTGTTGGTTGCACTGGTGGGTTGGGACTTTCTCCTGAACTGGCCTTGAAATCTTATCCTGACCTGCAGGCAAGTGCTCTGGACAAAACACTGTGCAGGGGCAGCAACAGCTGGGGCTGACCCTGATCACACCTCACCAATTTCCCCTATGGTTCCAGGTCAACATGACCTTCTTGAGGGAACACAGGGGGATAGGTGAATTATTTGAGAAAACCTCAAAATCTTTCCCCTAAATCAGTACACATGACCACTGCCAAGTCAGACACTGCCCCAGCTTTGCCCTAAAATCTCATCCCACAAAGCTCTTTTTGGCACCCTACGCTTTGGCTCACAGTCTCCTCTCCCGAATACAAAAAAAGCCTAAAATCAGGCCAGCTCTGGTGGCTCACACCTGTAATCTCAGCACTTTGGGAGGCTAAGGTGGGAGGACAGCTTGAGGCCAGGAGTTTGAGACCAACCTGGGCAGCATAGCAAGACCCTATCTCTACAAAAAGTTAAAAAATTAGCTGGGTGTGGTGGCATGCAGCTACTCAGGAGGCTGAGGTGGCAGGATTGCTTGAGCCTGGGAGGTCAAGCCTGCAGTGAGCTATGATCGTGCCACTGCACTCCAGTGTGGGTCATAAAGTGAGACTTTGTCTTTAAACAATAAAAGCCTAAAATCAGAGACGTCTACCATGTGTTTTGGAAATCCAAGAGCCAAAAATTTTTTTTCTTTTTGGTGGTGGTGGTGATTTTTAACTAAAAAGCAAACATAAAACACACAAAACATCGCTGGTTACAACTAAGACTTGCGTAATGGTTGCTGAAGAAAAATCCACCAGAGTACTGGGAGGGGCTCAGTTGGCCTTTGTTCAGAAAGTCCAGGTTAACCACATAGAAAAATCCTAATCATTCATGTTTAAATGTCTGCTAGTTTAAATTTATGTAATTATAAAAATAGGTATCCCATTTCAAATTCTCTCCCTCCCAACTCCATTTATAAGATATACCACATGCTTATACACACTTTTTTTCAAACACTGGTTTGGTATTTAAGTTGCTCACCCCCATCCATCACCAATGTTAATAAGAAAAAATATATAGAAATACAAACTACATAGCTTGACAACTTACCCAAATATAAAATATTTTCAGATATTTGAACAAGGGAAAAAAAACATGTACTAAAAGACTTAAGTATTCTAAGATTTTGGAATATTTTGATTTGGGACAAGTAACAAGTATTTAAAGCAAAATCCTGTTTCTACCCTGGATAAGGAACTGAAGTCAAAATCCCTGCTTCACAGTATTTTCTGATGAGGACAAGGGACGTGGGTTCAGAGTTTATTCCTTAAGTAAGAACCAAGCTTTATTTATTTACAAAAAAAAAAAAAAAAAAAAAAAAAAAAAAGGGCAAAGGGGAAGACAAGTTTTACACAAAAGTACTACAATGGTAACTCCCTTTGGTAAAAAGTGTAATAAATGTCTTGTACATCTGTTCATAGGTACTAAATCTGAAGCCACATAGTACTATGGTACACAAGAAGCTAGAGCAGTTATGCTAGCACATCAAAGCATATTTCTTTTAATAAAAAATTGACAGTATGTACATTATGTACAAAAAAAACAAGTTAAAATTGTGTGTGTGTACGTGTGTGTGTCAGAGAGTAAAGCTGGTGGATGGCACTAGGGTAGACTAGTAAAGAGGCAGATACAAAACAGTTCCACGGGAGCTAAAAAGGACGACTGATTTGAACTCGTTGAGGTTGAGAACCAGAGGAGAGAAAAGGGTAGGCAGCAAGGGAATCGTCAGGAATAAAATCCACAAGATGATCAATCCCAAAGCCAAACTGCAGGTCCCAGATAAAACCTAATGGGTGATCTTAGATGTGCTCAAGTGACCAGAAAAAAAAATCAAATCCAGTTTTTTTTTCCTTTTGTGGGGAGGGAAGAGGAGCAGTGACCATGATAGTTCCAATACATCTGAGTATTAAGTCCTTCCCCAGTCTGTTTTGTAAATGCATCTCCATCCAGTCAAAGTGTGAACAGCATCCGGTTCCCTCATTGAAAGTTAGGCCACAGGAGACTCCAGTCTTAGCTCTGCTGGTGTGTGCAAGCAAACTGCATGTCTTTGCTTGCATGGACTTCCTTCCCCTCCAGGGCAGGCTATACCCAAAACCCTTTGGGAAAAGTTCCAGCTTCAGCTTTGTAAGGTATTCATGTTCCTAACAGGTAGCCCACTTGGTGCCAGGCTGCACCAGCCACACACAGGTCAGGTGGCCATGTCCCAGAGAGGCCCAGTGAGGCTTGAAAGGCATCTTCCTTGTTTCTTCAGTGTGTGAGTGCATAGGCCCACACACACCCCCCACACACTACCCCAAGTTATCTGCTCTGGCTTTGCAGTTAAGGGGCTTTGAATACTGTGCCGTATTTGACACGATACTTGTTAATGCTCACAAAATGCAGGGTCTCTGTATCACAGGTGGTGGTACAGGGCACCAGGCCCTCCAGCCCCTCACCCATGAGCCACTTGCTGGTCTCTGCTGCCATTTCACGGGGCACATGCTCCTTGGTCCATTTATCTACCCAGGCCTGGAATCTCTGATGTAGACGCTTGCTTACACGCTCATGGGACTGCAAAACAGACAGAAAATTTTTTATTAAATGAAGCAGAACCAAAAAAGAGCCCTTCAAATATAAAGCCTAATTTTCTTCTAAAGGAGCAAAGGAAAGATGTGGGCTCAAGTCTTAGATACTACTGTTTTTTTCTTAAAAAAAAAAAAAAAGGATTCTCTGTTTAAAGAGAAGTTAAAGAGGTAAGAACATAGAACATGTGAGGGCATGAAAATCCATAAAGCCTCCAAAGAAATGCGAACACAGACTCTGGGCTGAAAAAGCTCACTGTTCTCAATTTTAGCATGCTTTAGTATAACCTAGGGAATGTGTTAAAAAATACACATTTCTGACCAGGTGCAGTGATTCATGCCTGTAATCCTAGTACTCTGGGAGGCTGAGGCAGGCAGTTCGCTTGAGCTCAGGAGTTTGAGACCAGCCTGGGCAACATGGCAAAACCCCATCTCTACAAAAATACAAATATTAACCGGGCATGGTGGCACACACCTGTAGTCCCAGCTACTCGGTAGGCTGAAGTGGGAGGACTGCTTGAGCCGGGAGGTGGAGGTTGCATTGAGCACCACCGCACCCCAGCCTAGATGACAGAGCCAAACCGTCTCCAAAAAAAAACAAAACAAAAAAACAAACAAAAAAAAAACCAAAAACCCCCAAAACCCACGTTCCCTTGGTTTTACCAATGTGCATTTTAAACCAGCAATCCAGCTGATTCTAATGTATCCTGGGTGGGACCCAGTGAGTCACTGATCACTTCTATCAGCATGGAGATCCACCTCTAAGCCAGACAGTGCAAAGCAAACGGCTTAAAACCCACTCTCCCTCCACTGTGTTACCCCACCCTGGCAAACAGAGTCCAGGCTTGGCAGATGTTCAGAGGGGGGTTCTGTTCCCACCAACACATCCAGTAAAAATTTATTGGTGTCCACATGCAAGGAGATACTAGAAGAGATACAAAGACAAAACTGGTGTTGCCCGGTGTCCCAAATAATGTGAATCAGAGACAGGCAGACACACAACACATAGCAAAAAAAAATTAGCCAGGTGTGGTGGTGCACGCCTGTAATCTCAGCTACTTGGGAGGCTGAGGCAAGAGAATCTCTTGAACACGGGAGGCGGAGGATGCAGTGAGCTGAAATCATGCCACTGCACTTCCCTCAGTGCCATGAGAGAAGTAGAGCAGACTCTTGAACGACACGGCTTTGAATGGCGCAGGGCCACTGATAGGCAAGTTTTCTTCCACCTCTGCCAACCCTGAGACAGCAAAACCAACCCCTCCCCTTCCTCCTCCCTCTTCAGCCTACTCAACAAGATGAGAATAAGGACCCTTTATGATGAGCCACATCCATTTAATGAAAAGTAAATGTATCTTCTCTTGCTTATGACTTAACATTTTCTTTTCTCTAATTTACTTTATTGTAAGAATATACAGTATAGGCTGGGCACAGTGGCTCACGCCTGTAATCCCAGCACTTTAGGAGGCTGAAATGGGTGGGTTGTTTGAACCCTTGAGTTTGAGACCAGCCCTGGGCAACATAAGGAGACGCCGTGTCTATTTTCATTAAAAAAAAAAAAAAAAAAAGAATGAAAGAAAAAAAGAATGCAGTATATATAATACATACAACATACAAAATATGTTGATCAACTGTTTATCAGTAAGCCTTCCAGTCAATAGTAGACTATCAGTAGTTCCATTTTGGGGGAGTCAAAAATTATACACAGATTTGACTGTGCAGGGGCCAGTGCCCCAAACCCCTTGTCGTTCAAGGGTTAATTATACATTAAACTGTTTGCTCAACATCTCCCACTTGAAAGTTTTGTAGTCCTTTCAAACTTAAAACAGCGCTTCATCTGTCTCCCAAACCTCATAACCCTTTCCTATTAACAGGTGAGCCCCTAAAATCTCCACTTAAGCAAAACAAAAACCAAAAAACCCCAAAACTAATCAGACACCATCCTTGATGTACTTCTTTTGCTTACCCCCGCATTTGATCCAACACCATCTCTTGTCAATTAAATATCTAAATTATATCTACATCTGGGCATGGTGGCTCACGCCTGTAATCCCAGTACTTTGGGAGGCTGAGGGGGGTGGATCACTTGAGGTCAGGGGTTCGAGACCAGCCTGGCCAACATGGTGAAACCCCATCTCTACTAAAAACAAAAAATCAGCCAGGCGTGGTTTGAGACAGAGCGAAACTCTGTCTCAAAAATAAATACATAAAATCTACAATGTAATTCTTTCAATTCCACTGGCACCCTAGTAGTATGGGTGGCCCCCACATCTCATTTGGACAAGGGCACCCTTTTGAGTGGTCTCTGCTCTTGCAACTTTATATATACCCATCTCCACTCTCCTCACAGCACACCAAGCTATCTTTGTCAAATGTCCCAATGCATCTCAAACAAACTCCAAACCATGGCCTATTAGACAAAGTGATGTGGCCTCTGCCTACCCTTCTAACTTCATGCAACCTTGAGCCACAATGGTGTTTGTAATTTCTTGAATATGCCAAGTCCTTTCCTCCCAGCCTTGTACTTGCTCTTTTGTCTAGAAAACACCCATCCTCTACTCTTCACCAGGCTAATTCCTTGTCATTATTCAGGCCTTAAGCATCACCTCCTTTGAGAAGCCTCCTCCAGTGAAAGCAAGGCCTGTATGCTAGTTACCCTTGATCACTTCACCTGATTTGTTTCCCTGGTAGTGCATATCATCGCATTACTTCATCTGCTCTACTTCATGGCTGTAGTCCCAGGGCCTGGCATAACACCCTGTACACAGCTGCACCAGGAAGGTTTCACAATTGAAATAGAATGTAAAGACAGGTAGGATTCATACAAGCAAAAGATCAGATACTACTTGAGATGTAAATACTGGGAGTAAATTCACCAAAAAGGTGCCACCAGGTATTTATGTGCTCTTATGGGCTGAACTGTATTCTCCTTAAAATTCTTATGTTGGCCGGGCGTGGTGGCTCATGCCTGTAATGCTAGCACTTTGGGAGGCTCTGTCAGGTGAGACTCTGTCTCAAACAAACAAAAAATCATACATTGAAGTCCTAGCCCCCAGTACTTCCGAATGTGACCTTATCTGGAGGCAGACACACACACACAGGTAGAAACACCATATGAAGATGAAGGCAGGGATCTACAAGCCCAGGAATGCCAAAGATTGCCAGCAAAGAACCAGAAACTAGGAAAGGCCTAGAACAGATTGTCCCTCACAGTCCTCAAAAGGAACCAACACTGCTGACACCTGACTTTGGACTTCTAGTCTCCAGAACTTTTGTCATTTAAGCCACAGTCTGTGGTACTTTGTCACAGCATCCTTAGCAACCAACATACCTACTTCCTCAGTTAAGTCTCAGCTCCAAGAACAGGTTTGCATAAACAAAAAGAAACAATCAGAAGACTCTGGGCTTCCCCTGATCCTAGCTAGGGTGGGAGATGTGTACAGAAATTTCAGTTATTGGTTCTCACCTGATGAGCCCGGAGCAGGGCAGTCCTCCGATACATATAGTCCTCTGATTTGATCACATACACCATCTTGTAGGAATTCAGCTTGAATCTACACTCCAGCTTATCCAGACTATCCACATTCTCTATGGTCTTCTTACTGTTTCCTTCCTTCCCTTCCTTTTCCTGCTGCTCTCGACCACGTTGACACTTCCGGATCCGCCGTAGATTCCTATGGCAGAAAAGCCCTGGAGGATGAGGCTCATCCAGACACAGATTCCCGTGACTTCCCCCAAGTGAGTTTTCTTTATTATATGCTTGCATAGTACTCATCCCAATTTGTTAAATACATACACAAATGTTCAGCTGTTTCACTGCAAAAAAAACTTCAACTGCAAAGGTACACAGAATAAAAAGTAGAAATCTTCACCCATCCCCTACTTGCCTTAGCAGATGTAGCCAGTTAAGAGTTTTAATGAGAAACTTCTAGGCCTCTGTAAATTTACACATGTAATTACCAGCTATAGTTCTGCTTTGGCATTTGTTTTTAAGACAAAATAGGATCATACTATATATTTTGTCCTCAACTTTTCACTTACTGTCATGAATATTTTTTCATTTCATGATAGATTTGTCTTATTCTCTTTAACTGCTGCAGAAAAATGTACCCGAATTTACCATTCCTTAACAGTTTCTTTCAACTGAGGTTCCTCATCTGAACCACATAACAAAAAATTATTTGAATGTCTATTTTTAAAAATTCCCCCAGATGATATAAACTAGTGCCATTCTACATACACAAGAAAGAAGATAATTCACATGAATGGATGCCCTGAAGGGTGGGAGGCTTGCTAAATCTCCTCAACATCCAGTGAAGAAAAGTTATCAGCTAGACAATTATATTGTTTCTCACAACTTGCTATTAAAAACACTGCTTCAGGTTGGCCACTGTGGTTCATGCCTATAATCCCAGCACTTTGGGAAGCAGGTGGATTGCTTGAGCTCAGGAGTTTGAGACTAGCCTCAGCAACATGGCAAAAACCCCTTCTCTACAAAAAAATAAAAAAATTAGGCAGGTGTGGTGATGTGTGCCTAGAGTCTCAGCTACTTGGGAGGCTGAGGTGGGAAGATAGTTTGAGCCCGGAAGGCGGAGGTTGCAGTAAGCCAATATCCCACCACTGTACTATAGCCTGGGAGACAGAGCCAGACACTGTCTCAAAAACAAACAAACAAACAAACAAAAAAACCCAAAATATTGCTTCAGTGAGAATCTTTGTATACATGTATTTCTGTAGACAGCAGTTCTTTGTCCAAAGGGTCCCAAGACCCTTTCAGGAGATCTGTGAGATCAAAACTATTTTCATAATAATACTGAAACATTATTTCCCTTTTTTGCTGTGTTGACATCCGCACTGGCACCATAAAAGTAATGGTGAGGGCCGGGCACGGTGGCTCACGCTTGTAATCCCAGCACTTTGGGAGGCCGAGGCGGGCGGATCACGAGGTCAGGAGATCGAGACCACAGTGAAACCCCGTCTCTACTAAAAATACAAAAAAAATTAGCCGGGCGTGGTGGCGGGCGCCTGTAGTCCCAGCTACTCGGGAGGCTGAGGCAGGAGAATGGCGTGAACCCGGGAGGCGGAGCTTGCAGTGAGCCGAGATTGCGCCACTGCACTCCAGCCTGGGCGACAGAGCGAGACTCCGTCTCGAAAAAAGAAAAAAAAAAAAGAAAAAAAAAAAAAAAAGTAATGGTGAATAAAAATGCTGGTGGTGGCACCAAACTGTATTTGCAGTATCGAACAAATTGTTACCAAATTCCAGTATCAATTTACACATCACTGAGCTTTTCATACAGTTGTCAAACTCTGTTGGTTTATCTTGTACCATCAATTAATCTATTTTACTTCCATAATTTTGTAACTTCATGCGATTGCGATTCAAGTCTTTGAACTTTACACTGACCATACAATGACATTAAGTGAAAAAAGCCAGTTTCACTTAAGAATGTTTTTGATGGGCCAGTCACAGTGGCTCACGCTTATAATCCCAGCTCTCTGGGAGGCTGAGGCAGGCAGATCACTTGAGGTCAGGAGTTTGAGCCTAGCCTGGCCAACATGGGGAGATCTCATCTCTAATAAAAGTACAAAAATTAGCCGGGCGTGGTGGCACGCACCTGTAATCCCAGCTACTCGGGAGGGTGAGACAGGAGAATCACTTGAACCTGGCTGGTGGAGGTTGCAGTAAGCCAAGATTGCGCCACTGCACTCCAGCTTGGACAACAGAGTGAGACTCTGCCTCAAAAAAAAAAAAAGAAGAAGAAAGAATGTTTCTGATGAAGCAGTAACATTTTCTATTAAATCCCAACCCCTCAGTTTACATCTTTTTAACATGCTGTGTGATAAAATGGAAACTACACATGAAGCACCTTTGTGTGCTAAAGTACAACGGTATTCTTATAGAAAAGCACTTGAGCAATTGCTTGAGTTGTAAGTGGATCACCATTTTTATCTGAAAGAACAACTGACTAAATATAGTCCATGTCAGCCAAGTATTTGGCAGATGTCTTCTCAAAAATGAACAAGGGAGCCTATCACTTCAAGGAAAATAATGTTGCCAATGATAAGACTGGAGTTTTCAAGCAAAACTATGAATTTTGGTGAACTGGTATCAGCCACCCTGAGCTTGACAGCTTCCCAATACTTAAAGATGTGTTTGATGACCTAGCGATAGCGATATTAATCAATGTGATTTCTTTTGGAGACACTGTAAAATATATCAACATTTAGTAGGTCTGTACAACTTAGTAAGCTAATATTTTCCAAATAGCCAATTGCGTAAAGTTACAAAATCACAGAGGAAAAAAAAGATTCATTCATGATACAAAATAAATCAATGGATTTTTACAACTGCATGAAAAGCCCACTGATGTATAAATTGATATTGCAACTAACCTTTAAGAAACTATCACTGGGGCTGAGTGCAGTGGCTCACACCTGTAATCGCAGCACTTTGGGAGGCCGAGGTGGGAGGATCACCTGAGGTCAGGAGTTGGAGACCAGCCAGACCAACATGGAGAAATCCCATCTCTACTAAAAATACAGAATCAGCCGGGCGTGGTGGCACATGCTTGTAATCCCAGCTACTCGGGAGGCTGAGGCAGGAGAATCGCTTAAACCTGGGAGGCAGGGGTTGCAGTGAGCTGAGATCACACCATTGCACTTCAGCCTGGGCAACAAGAGCGAAATTCCGTCTCAAAAAAACAAAAACAAAAACTATCACTGGTAGTTTTGTTGTCATATCAAAGAATATCCAGTTATCTAAAGGATCTGAAAATATTCCTTTTCCCAGCTACACATTTGCGTGAAGCCAGATTTTCTTCACATATTTCAACCAAACAACATAATGCAACATATTGAATGTAGAAGCAGACACGAGAATCCAGCTGTTCTTCTGGTAAGCCAGACATTAAACAAATTTATAAAATATAAGCAATGCCACTCTATTCACTAATTTTTGTTTTGAATTAGCTTTTCATTAAAAAATATTATTTAAGAAAATATAATGGGGATATATATATTTTTTTGAGGCAGAGTCTCACTCGGTCACCCAGGCTGGAGTGCCGTGGTGCGATCTCCACTCACTGCAATCTCTGCCTTCTGGTTCAAGCAATTCTCCTGCCTCAGCCTCCCGAGTAGCTGGGACTATAGGCACCCGCCACCATGCCCAGCTAATTTTTTGTATTTTTAGTACAGACAGGGTTTCACTGTGTTAGCCAGGATGGTCTCGATCTCCTGATCTCATGATCCACTGCCTCGGCCTCCCAAAGTGCTGGAGTTACAGGCGTGGGCCACCGCTCCTGGCCCAATATTGTTATTTTTCAAATGAATTAAAGATTGAAAACATTTCTTTGTTTTTATTTCTAACTTGGTAAATACTACTAGTATAATCCATATAAACAAAAGCTTTTTGGAGTACTCATGCTCTAAGAGTGTGTAAGGGGTCTCGAGGCCAATAAGATGAGCCCCTTAGCTGTCAGACAAATCATTAGAAACTGAAATTCTGGAGGGAAGGTTCCATACACTTCAACTACCCTGCCACCGGAACGATTATATCAATTGCTTTTTCCTCACAGTACATAAATGTGCCTCCTTCCTCACATCCTGGTGAGAGACACATGATGACAGGTTTATTGTAGTATGTTATTAGCATGGAGCCTGTTTTGTTGAGAGGAACCTGACACACAGCAACTGCTCAAATGTGTTAAATGATTCAATGAATGGAGAACCCAGCAGGGCCTTTTGCTGGTACCGCTTTTCCCATGTTCTCATTAGGACTCAATAAGTCTAATAACACTGGGATGATACTTTCTTGGAAACCTAAGACATATGATTTCAATTCAAAACTTTTAGGAAGGATTTAGAAAGCCATTCTACCCATTTTATACTTTTTAAACTCTGTTTTCATATACTTGGAGGATCAGTATCACAATCTGCCTATAAACAGATGGAACATTTTTAAAATTCTGTGCAGAGAAGAGTTAATGTAGCAGGCCTAAGATTGCTATTCTTTGAAAAGCCTGCTTATAAAAGTTGGCCTTTGGCTGGGGGCTGGGATCTTGGATTTTGGGCAATGTTCTACCATTCCTTAACTCATATAAGTGTCTCACTGTACCTAAACTATTCGTACAAACTCTATAGCTTATGCTGAAAATGTGCTTTCTTTCTGAGAGTTTGGGATTTTGGTACATGCTAGGCATACAGTGCCTGGATGACTACATCTCAATAAAAATCCTGGCACAGAGTCTCTAATGAGCTGCCCTGGTAGACAGCATTTTACATGTGTTGTCACATTCACTGTTGGAAGAATTAAGAGTGTCCTGTGTGACTCCACTGGGAGAGGATTCTAGGAAGCTTGAGCCTGGCTTCCTCCAGCTTTGCCACAGGCACCTTTTCGCTTTGCTGATTTTGCTTTGCATCTTCTCGCTGTACTAAATCAGTTTGACTATATGCAGAGTCCTGTGAGTCCTCTTCCATCGAACCATGGAGACTCTGACACACATTCCCATCCAAACTAGGGAGGTTACTGTTGATTCCCTATAACTCTCACCTCCTGGATGCTTTGACACATGCTCCAGGTAAGCTCATGTTGTGACAGCCATATAAACCTTGAATTAGCATCCCCGGCAGATAGAACAAATAAATAAAATATATGAAAGCCAAGAACGTGAAAGTCATTTAACTCTCCATTCCTCAGTCACGCACAGTATGGACTGCTGACAGATGACATGGCTCACTCACCTGGGGAGAAATACTGGTTTCTGTGCTAGATGTTCACGAAGCTCAGGCGAGGTAGTATCTGAATTCATGTATCGCTCCACGTAGTCTGACCAGCGCTAAGATGGCAAACACAAAATACAAGTGGAAGGAAATCACAAAAACAGCTCCTAATGCATCGCGTACTCTAGTAAATTCTATGACTACAATGCCCCAAATTCATAAATTTCAAGATTAAAAAAGTCCCTTTCTATAAAGACATGATTGTTAGTAGGTATTGGAACACGGATTAAAAATTCTGTTAGCCAGCAATACTGCTAAGTTTCTGAGATGCTAAGGTTATCAGAAGTCATAAACAGGTAGAAGCTGGCTCACTGACAAGTTTCATTTCCCCACAGAGGATTCTGTTAAAGAACAAAATTTATAGTGGCAAATGTGTGAAAGTTTCCTTCACATTACAATCTAGATTTTTGACATTGCTTAAAAAAAAAAAAGATCTGCCAACAAGCCAACATTCCCACCAAACAAGTCACCCCACATGACCCCCCCAACATCATACATGTGGCCTGCATCTCCCGTGTACATTATTTGCCATAACCAACTATGATAATCACACCTGTCTATTCAGGGGTTGAAAACTCTGGACTTTATCAGTCCAATAAAAAGTAAACAAGACCCAAAGAATCAAGATGACATGAGAAAGACCTCATTTGTTGTTTTTTATACTTTAGGAAAAAACAAGAAAGCTGCCAACCATAAGACTTCCTTAGAGGAGATAGCTTTACTAAGTGCAAGATGAGGTTAACATCTATAACCAGGCAGCCCTTCTCTTCAGCTGGATTGACTTGTACTTTCAGCATCCAGGTCTTGACCCTCAAACAGGCCTTAGGTGCCTTGGCCTTTTGGCAGACAGGGTCACTGGACAGACTCTCAAGACACGCCAGCTCTGCTTGGCACCGGGGGTCTGTGATGTACTTGCTCATACCTCTGCTTCCACAGGGTCATCCGAATTCTCCTCTTCTGTGTCAAGAAGCTCAATAGTCAGCTGGACCTGGCCTTGGCTCTGAATAAACATAAGCTGCAAATAAGAAACCTAAGTGTAAACAAAAGACCGTCTCTATAGCTATAATCTATCTTCTCAAGGAATGAGAGGTGCAGAGGCAATAAACTTAGTAAACTTTGCTCCAACTGAAGAGATGAGGAAGATACTGGATCTTGGGAGGCCAGTGATAAAGGCAAAAGTCTACACTTACAAGTAAAATGAAATATATTAAAGCAAAAAGTACTATGTCATGTTTCAAACTTCTAGAATTCGCTAAAATAATAATCAATGCCAGGAAGAATGTTTTACAAAACAAATATTTTGTCAGAAAGAAATATGGCACATGTAGCCAGAACTACAAAATGTCAATGCTCCATCCACTGATAATCGCACTTCTAGGACATAATAGACGAGGTAAACTATCAGAATCACATGAAGAAGATCAGAGCCTGGAAGGAAACCTGAGAATTTTTTATTTCAACCTTCTTCATTTTACACAGAGACAAAACTGAAATTCAGAGAGTTCTGGTTTCTCAAGGCACACCACTAATCAATAAACACACAGAGCCAGAAGCTAGATCTAGCTCAGTGTTCTTTTAAAGCTTTAAAAATTGCTCTCTGCTAGTAAAGCTTATAACCTGACAATAACATAATATACACACACAAATACAGTTATTTCCAAAATAGATTTCGGGGTGGGGGCAGACCCTGCATTTTCACAATTTATAATTTGAGAATTGCAAAATCTGTCTCCAGTATTCGTAACAGGATGTCATTAACCAATCCCCATAGTGGGTTGGACGTCTAGGATGTTTCCAACTATTTGCTTTTATAATTATCCATTATAATGGTGAAAAATTGGAAACAACCCAAATGTCCAACAATACAGGCATTAATTCTCTAAAAAGTGAATATCAAATAGCCATAAAAAAGACATTAAAGACCCAGAAGTGTTGCTAATTGAGCAAAAATACATAAAAGACCATTTCCGGTCAGATGCAGAGGCTCACACCTGTAATCCCGGCACTTTGGGAGGCTAAGGCGGGCAGATCACTTGAGGCCAGGAGTTTGAGACAAGCCTGGCCAACATGGCGAAACCACATCTCTACTAAAAATACAAAAATTAGGCTGGGTGCAGTGGCTCATGCCTATAATCCCAGCACTTTGGGAGGCCAAGGAGGGCAGATCACCTGAGGTCAGGAGTTCAAGACCAGCCTTACCAACATGGTGAAACTCTGTCTCTACTAAAAATACACACACACACACACACACACACACACACAAGCTGGCCATGGTGGCACGTGCCTGTAATCCCAGCTACTCAGGAGGCTGAGGCAGGAGGACTGCTTGAACCCAGGAGGCGGAGGTTGCAGTGAGCTGAGATAGCACCACTGCACTCCAAGCCTGGACAACAAGAGTGAGCCTCCATCTCAGGGGAAAAAAAAAGAAAAAAAAAAATTAGCTGGACATAGTGGTACTTGACTGTAATCCCAGCTACTAGGGTGGCTGACGTGTGAGAATCACTTGAATTCAGGAGGCAGAGGTTGCAGTGAACCAAGATTGCGCCACTGCACTCCAGCCTGGGCAACAGTGTGTGTCCCTGCCTTAAAAAAAAAAAAAAAAAAAAGTTAAAGACCATTTTGTCCAGTATAAACTCTTTCAAAATATATACTCAAGCATAGAGAAGTTTAGAATCATAGAGATGTCATCAATGATAATTTCAGGAAAGAATTCTAAGGTGACTTTTTTTGGTTATCTGCATTTTATTTTCATTTTTTTGGGACAGAGTCTTGCTCTGTCACCGAGGCTGGGGTGCAGTGATACGATCAGGGCTCACTGCAGCCTCGACCTCCCAGGCTCAAGCAATCCTCTTTTTTTTTTTTTTTTTTTTTTTTGAGACGGAGTCTCGCTCTGTCTCCCAGGCTGGAGTGCAGTGGCACGATCTCAGCTCACTGCAAGCTCCGCCTCCCGGGTTCATGCCATTCTCCTGACTCAGCCTCCTGAGTAGCTGGGACTACAGACGCCCGCCACTATGTCCGGCAAATTTTTTGTATTTTTAGTAAAGACGGGGGCAATCCTTCTACCTCATTCTCCTGAGTAGTTGAGACTACAGGTGCACGCTACCATGCTAGGCTAATTTTTGTATTCTTGTATTTCTTGCAGAGATGGGGTTTTGCCATGTTGCCCAAGCTGGTCTCAAGTGATCTGCCCACCTCGGCCTCCCAGTGTGCTGGGATTACAAGTGTGAGCCATGTGTGCTGGGCCTATGTTTTCTTTTCTATAATGATCATGACCATGGATTTCATGTACCAATATTTTTCTAACAGTAATATTTACAAAGCATACTATGAAAAATGTTCAGAGAAAAAGAATACAAAATTGTAAAAATCACGTATAACTAGTTTTTTTTTTTTCTTTAAAGGTAGGAAAGAAACAAAGTAGATTGTCCAGGAAGACAATTACTTCCACTTTGTATTTCTCTGGTGAACTCATTGAAAGTTCCAGGAGTAGAATCACAGGTCGAAGTATGCCGGCTTTAACTTCTGATTCGGAGAATCCTAACAACTGACATTGTCACCAGTAAGGTCTTCGACTACCTGAGCAACTCTCACCTTAAAGCAATTCTCATCTGACATTAGCTGCTCAGCTTTCCGCTGATACGTTGACTCCAGGAGGCTCCTTGAGTTCTGTGTGTTCAGTTGGCCTCCGGTGGCCCCATTATTATTTTCTGCCAGGTAAAGGTCAGTCACCTGCACACAGATCTCATCACTCACGATATGCTGCAGCTGGAATCAAACAAAGGCAAGCTTTTAGTGAACACAGAAAACATTTCTCCATTATACAGTCAACGTTCCTTTGATGTAGTCGTTCAACTCCAAAAAGGTTTTTCTTTTTTTTTTTGGTGGGGGAGGGGGTGCTGGCAATTTTAGAAAATTAATCATACAAACCACTGTATCATTTTCTTGGAGAATAATCAAGCCAAGATTTTCAACCATATCAGTGCTCCACGGTAAAACTTTCCTATCTATTTAAAATAAGAACCATACAGAACTCAGGATAATCATACTATTTAAAATTCTAAAGATCTTTAAATAATTTTCTATAGGTCATATCTTTATTGCATTTTAAAATCATTTATAATTGGCTCTCATACATATTCTTTCTCATTTGATCTTCACAACTGCCCTGGGAAGGCAGGCTGGAGAGAGAGTTGGAGCCAGTTAGGAGACAAATTTACACAATGCATCAGAAAGGTGGCTCACGCCTGTAATCCCAGCACTTTGGGAAGCCAAGGTGGGCCAATCACCTGAGGTCAGGAGTTCAAAACCAGCCTGGCTAACATGGCAAAACCCCATCTCTACTAAAAATACACAAATAGCCCAGCGTGGTGGCAGGAGCCTGTAATCCCAGCTACTTGGGAGGCTGGGGCAGGAGAATCGCTTGAACCTAGGAGGTGGAGGTTGCAGTGAGCCGAGACTGCACCACTGCAAAGCTCACCGTTGAGCTGGGGTGAGGAAGGGAGCCTTGGAGAGCAAGGAATGCAATTATCTATGTCTATATTCCCAGCCCAACTACAAAGCCTGAAACTCATTAAGTATTTAAGAAATAGCTGCTGAATTATTGCCCAGGGGTGCTCAGCTGAAGAAGCAGGGTTGGGACTAAAAGTCAAGGTTCCTGACTCCTAGCCCAATACTTTTCCAAATACATCACCTATTTTTCTGTATCTGATAGAAAGTATAGGGCTTAAGTTGTACATAATGTTAACTCACTTTCCATACAGGCCAATCATGATTGACTATCAGTAGCTTTTGTGACAATCTTAGGAAACTAATGACTAGAAAGTTGAACCTTTCAGAGTTCCCATTCTCACGTCATGCTATTTCTATTTTGAAATTAAAATCCTTCCAAATGAAACTTTATCATCAAAATAACAGAAGTGAAAAATAGATACAAGAAAGCAAAACGTTAATTTCAATATTGATTTGTCTGTTTAAAAAATTTTAAGATTATCATAACCACCAAGCCATTCTATTTTTTGGAAGATACATTCTTTTTACGTATTAGGAACCATGATAACTATTTATTATTAACTTTAAGTCCTAAATGACCAGTATGTGTATTAGTAGATAACTGGACACAGTGCAAGGTCAGAAGGGTGACTGAGTGTGGCAGAAAGGGCAGTATCTCCAGTAACTACAGATGGATAAATAAATCACAATGAGTCCAGATAAAGGATTCTGATACAACCATTAAAATAATGCTTATGAGTACTTGATATCATGAGGAAGATTAAGATAGTGTTTTAGAGAGAAAAAAGAAAAGGTGGAAAAAAAACAGATGGAAAGCATGACTTCAATCATACATACAGATGCTTCTACTTTATACTTTTTTCTTTTCTTTTTTTTTTGAGACAGAGTCTCACCCTGTCACCCAGGCTGGAGTGCAGTGGCATCGTGATCTTGGCTCAGTGCAGCCTCAACTTCCTGGGCTCAAGCAACCCTCCCACACCTCAGCCTCTTAAGTAGCTGGGTCTACAGGCATGTGCCACCACGCCCAGCTAACTTTTTTGCATTTTCAGAAGAGACGGGGTTTTGCCATGTTGCCCAGTCTGGTCTCAAACTCCTGAGCTCAAGTGATCCACCCGCCTTGGACTCCCAAACTGCTGGGATTACAGGCATGAGCCACTGCCTCTACTTTATACTTTCTTGTTGAAGTAGACTGTATTACTGATTCCCCACCCACACCCTCTTTTTGGATATCCGGCCCCTCCTCGAGTCTTTGGAAAAGGCAGCACTACAAATCCAGAGACAACTACGGAACTCCCACCCCCACTGCTAAGCAGATCAGATTCTCTATCTTGCTAACTGGAAATGACAGAGAGAGTGTTCAATAGATTTTCTGAGGAGGAGCATCTGTATAGAAAGGTCCAGTAACACTGGGACCAGGGGTACTGGGAGGGCAAGCCAAAGCCTCAGAGGCTGGAGGAGCCTGGAGCACATGCCGAACGTTCATCTGCAGAGCAAAGCACAAGCATGGAGCAGAAGTCCAGAGTGAAGGCATGCAGGAGAGAAAAATCACCTCCCAGCCCAGTCCTTCCATGGTGTGGCCCTATTTTGAGTTCTGTACTTGGATGTCTGTGAGGTTGCCTATTTTATTCTTAATACAAATCCCTCTTAAGCCAGCCTACAATAGGTAAGATAAATGTAATGGCTTCACTTGGCTGGAGTGTAGTGGTGCGATCACGGCTCACTGCAACCTCAACTTCCTGGGTTCAGATGATCCTCCCACCTTAGCCTCCTGAGTAGCTGGGACCACAGCCATGTGCCACTACCTCCAGCTAATTTTTTGTATTTTTAATACAAACAGGGTTTCCCCATGTTGCCCAGGCTTGTCTCGAACTCCTGGACTCAAGATATCTGCCCGCCTAGGACTCCCAAAGTGCTGGTATTAGAGGCGTGAGCCACCATGACCAGCCTTGACTTTGAAATATATGTTGTACATCCAGTCAGCAGTGAAATCTGAGGGAACATCAAATATGAGGACAATGAGAGAAGAGATACCTCCAGTTAAAGGAGTTGAGAAGCTTGAAAATGTTTTAAAAAGTCACTGTAAGCTGGGCACAGTGGCTCATGCCTGTAATCGCAGCGCTTTGGGAGTCCGAAGTAGGTGAACTGCTTGAGCCCATAAGTTTGAGGCCAGCCTGGACAACATGGCAAAACTCCATCTCTACAAAAAATACAATAAATTAGCCGGTGTGGTGGCCCCTTTGGTCCCAGCTACTTGGGAGGCTGAGGTAGGAGGTCAAGGCTACAGTGAGCTGATCACACCACTGCGCTCCAGCCTGGGCAACAGAGTGAGACCCTGGGTTGGGGGAAAAAAAAAAAAAAAAGTCACTGTTTTGGGGTTTTCTGGATGAAACCTGTTTCCATTAAAAAAAAAAAAAGCGGGGGTGGGTGGAGATAGTATTTATTACTGATTCAAAATCATAACCAGATACAGTAAATAATTGTATCTATTGTTTCAAAAACCAACCTCAGAATTATTAAAAGATAGTTTTATTGGATTTTTTTTTAAGCTGTGCTGGTGGTATGAAAGACTTTGTTCCCAGCTGAAGCTGCAGCAAGCCTGTAATCAGCAACATAAGCACAGGGTAACTGGAGTCTGTATTTTATATAAATTTCAGGGAAGTTAAGGAAGATTAGTCTGAAAAAGTATGACTATGGGTGACTATGTATCCATCTAATGATTTCTGCCATCTAATGACTTCTGCCAGTTACCATCCAGACCTCTTATGGGAAGGCCTAATAATTTCTTCAACTTACTGGAAGCAACTATCTGACAACTTTCCCCCAGATGTTAAGGTTCATTTATGTGAAGGGCTCTTCCTCAATCCTGTGTAGATACTGTGGGAGGAGTACAGAGGCATGCACCCTTCCAAAACCAAGGCAAAAGCATGGGTACTTTGCAAAGGATTCAATATTTTAGCCCAAGAAAACATTAAGCAACAAGCTCTTTCCTTCTACAGTGGCAGTGTGGATTCTAGAATTAGAAATTGCTTTTTACAAGTTTTCACTTAAGTACTTCACTGCCTTTCTGCTCAGCTGTTCTATGGAAGAGGCCTGTAGGTAGCCACAGGACCCAGGTGGAACAGCATGATCCTAAAGCCCTACTTCCACAAGGAATCGCAGTGGCCCATGGCCACGTGGTTCAACCAGCCAGCCCAGAAAATCTGCCGACGCAAGCAAAAGCATATGGCATTGACCTGCACCCTGCATCTGGACCCATCTGGCCCATGGTAAGCTGCCCCACAGTGAGGTATCACACCAAAGTACAAGCTGGCAGGGGCTTCAGCTTAGAAGAGTTAAGGGTGACCAGCATCCACAAGAGGGTGGAATTAGTCCACCATGTCCCTGTGGGCCAATGTTCAGCACCTGAAGGAGTAAGACTCCAAGCTCAACCTCTTCCCCAGGAAGCTCTCTTAGCCCCCAAGAAGGAAGACAGTTCTGAAAAACTCAAATCAGCCACCCAGCTGACAGGACCAATAATGCCCATACAGAATGTCTATAAGAAGGAGAAAGCCGGAGTCGTCACTAAAAACTTTAAGGTATTTGCCAGTCTTCACATGGCCCACATCAATTTTCAGCTCTTTGGCATATGGGCAAAAAGAGCCAACGGAGCCACACAACAAGATGCTGAAAAGGAAAAATGAAGCCCTACTGGGATTTGCAGTAAATCAGCAGTAAAGATGGGTCTCCAAAAAAAAGAAAAAACCAGTTAACCAACAATCTCTCTGGGAGTTCAGAACACAAGTCCAAGAAGTAGAAATGTGACTATCTGTTACAAGCTATTTTTTATATCACTGTTGTAAAGAACAACATGTTTACAAGTTCCCAGGGTGCCACAGGAAGAACACACAAAACCAAACACAAACCTAACTTAGAGGGAACCGCAGATGAGTGAGGTGGGCAGAGTATTGTAAGAGATGTTATGCGAACCCTTTCTTATAAAAATAATTTCAAATATTAAACAATGCAAGTACATAAGAGTTACCAACACCCTGACCAGGCGCAGTGGCTCCTGTCTATAATCCCAGCGCTTTAAGAGGCCAAGACAGGAGGATCACTTGAGACCAGAAGTTCAAGACCAGCCTGGGCAAAACAGTGACACCCTGTCTCTATTTAAAAAAAAACACACACACACACACACACACACACACACACACACACTTACCAACACCTATGGAAGACGCAATGTTCCACACTGTGTGATTACCCATGGCAGACAAGGTAAGAGACAGACAAGTTGGGCAGGAAGCTGGGGTCAGGACCAGTGCACTCTATAGGTGGCCAGCAAGAAAAGATATGGGGTAGGTAGGCTCATACACTGCAACTTTGTTAACATGAGAAATCAGGCATCACATTAACTTCCCCTCCTCTCTTCAGAACCCTACATTCATAAACACTGTTATATGAAAAAGCTGCCTTTCCTTTTCCTTGCCTTTTCTTTGCCTGGCCCATCTCTAGGTAAGGATTTCTTCCCTTACTCACCCTAGCCTCCTCCATGCCCTCACCTGTCTGACAATGCTCTGGATCAGTTTGTCCATGGTAAAGGCAATGTAGGCATGAATGGTGAACATCTCTCTCAGTGAATCTTCATACTGTGACGAGTCTATGTTGCCATCCAGCAGGCTCCGCACCATGTCCAGGAAAGCTGGGTAATAATCTTCTACATCAACATCCACTGTGGGAGAGATGGGATAGGTGAGGCCTTACCTTGCTAAGAAAAGACTAGGGATAGAGTACAGGGCAAATCCCATAGCTGGCCTAAATGGTATTTGAAAGTATGAACGCTAGGTATTCAAAATATACTCACTCGTTCCAATGTAAACAGAGATGAATTCCGACAGGTGACTACAATCACCAGCACTATCTATCAGAGAGTGACTCTGCATCTTTAACAGTGGCTTCTAATATTCTGACTACCATGCTAGAAAGATACTTCTTTATGGTATTGCTGGGCCATTTTAGGAGAAGAAAATATCCTAGGGAAGCCAGTCCTTCAAAGAGCTGTTGGCTCCCCTGCTGAGAGAGGAACCTGCTCTCCCAGCCTGCACAAGAGCATTCCTCACATGGGTCACTTGCTCATAAAGCTATTTCAATGAAGCATAAAGTACAGATGAGAAAAGGCAAGACACAGCCATACTCCAGCACTGGGAAACCTCTTGGGAACACAAAAATAGGAGTGCAAATTAAATCCTTTATGAATAATGAAGTAATCTGCATTTGTCAAAGTCCTTTTGTTTAAAAATGGATTCGCAACATTGTATTTCACAAATTGCATTAAATCATCTGTACTTGCTGCACATGAATCATTTCAATCACTAGCTAGAATAAATCTCATCAGTTGTTAAAGACATTTGGCAACTAGCAGAGGGCACAAGGAATGTTTAAGAGTTCTGCCTTTAGCTTACTAAAGACCCATTTATATAAAGTTCAAAAATAGACAAATCTAATCTCTAGTGTTAGAAATCAAGAAAGTGGAAAAAGGACTGGTTATCAGAGTACTGGTTATGTTTCGTTTCTTGAACATAGGTACGTCTAGTCTGTAAAAATTCACTGAGCTGCACAATTCTGATTTGTATACTTTTCTATATACACATGTTATACCTTATATATATTTTTTTGTAGAGATGGGGTCTCACTTATTAACCAGGCTGGTCTCAAACTCCTGGCCTCAAGTGATCCTCCCACATCGGCCTCCCAAAGTGCTGGGATTACAGGTGTAAGCCACTGCACCCGGCCTATACATTGCACTTCAACAAAAAGTTGACTAAAATGAAAAAAGTTACAAAACCAACTATTTGTCACTGACTAATCGGTTACTTGCTAGTTGTGTATGTGCTGGGGAAAAAAGGCTAGGAGCAAAACCGAGTTGTCTCCATTTATCTGAAGTCTGACAAATTCATTAAAAAACAGGCAAAACAGGACAATTACTGTTTAAAAGAGGCAACTGGCTTGAGTTTCATCACAGAGTATCACATTGTTTAGGTCCACAGAATAGGTATAGGCTACAGACTCCAAAATATACCACTGCTATGAAAACTGCTTTTATGCCAGAATAAAGTTTTGAGTCCAAACCACATACTTGTCCAAACAAGCTATGGTAAGTGTGAGGGTTGGCATTATCAGACAAGACAACATTATGTAAGCCTCAAACCAGGTTAAATCAGTGGCCAAGCCAGGAATAGGACATTTTATTTCTAATTTCTACCCAAGTAGATGGAATCACCACAATGAGATCTAAAATTTATCTCTTTCAAGCTAGGACTAGTCTAGACAAAAGCTTTCAGAATTATTTTTCAGTGTCATTAGCTCCTCAACAGATAGAAGGCTAGGGCCATATCTGGGCTTCCTACATCAGCAACACTTAAAAAAAAAAAAAAAAAAAAAAAAAAAAAAAAAAAAGATACACTCCTCAGGTTGGCTATTTCCTTAAGAGCCCAGAAGAAATGCTTCATGAAAAAGTTTTTGGCTCACAGCTCAAGTACCTAATTTATGAAGTGAACTGGAAGCAGGCAGCACAAAATTACATTAAGCACATGACAGCGTCCTGAACCCTCACTTACTTTCCTTTTCCTGAGTTCTACATCTTTATCCCTGTCCTGCCTGTTCTCCATGTCTCATATCACTTCCTAAGTTCCAGTCTCCTTTCCATAAACTATTTCTACATATTAAGAATGAGCCATAAACCCCACTGGTTAAACCGAAGTCCTGCTCAAAAATATGAGAAAATTCTGTTTTAAGCACTAGGAATTTATGTTCTGTCATGGATTGAAATTGACTGTGACAGTTTAGTCTCTATCTGTACTTTGAAACAGATGGTAGTAACCCAGAAATCTGCCATTTAAGAAATTAACTGTGATACCCCCTTCCCAGGTGCGTCCACAGTACCAACCACTGACCAAGTGTCCACGATCTAAGCCCTGCATAGGATACTTTTCACAAAGCAACACCACAAGGCAACTAGTGCCTCCATTTTTCAGATAAACAGGTTCAGAGAGTTTAACTACACAGACTCTAAGGCCTGTGCTCTATTAATAAAAGAAGCAGTCCGAAGTCTAGGTGGCCCTAAGGTCCTCAACCTCACACATCCTCTGTAAATCAGAGGTCTTGGCACTCACTAGGTTCTTTGAGACGTAGCTGAATGGCAGGGCTGTCACTCTTGTCTCGCTTTATGCCCAGCACTTCCCGTTCCCATTCTCTCTCTCGGTTTTCTTCTTCAATTTGCCGTTCGGCTTGGGAACAAATCCGGAGCAGCCTCAGGCAGAGAATCTGGTGCAGTCGCATAAAAATATACCAGTTGTTATTGACATAGAAGAGGTTGTATACTTCATCCATTCCTCTTAATTTCTGAGCTGCTGTGTTACTAAACAGTAACTTGGACTTAGGGGGACTGCCCCCAACACCATTGTGCTTCTTAACTGCCCCTGTGGCTTCATCTACATCCATCTCTTCTTCTTCCTCTTCCTCCACATCTGAGAGATCACCTCTTTGGGCAAAGAGCAAATCTGGAATAAAATGATGCATGATTTGTTTTATCTTATATTTGTCCTCCTTCTGAATGCCTGTCTGCCTCTTCACATGGTGGATAATCAGAGCAGCAGCATCTTCCAGTATTTGTTTATCTTCATACGCAAGTGAGAGGTGTGGGCCAACAGGTACACCAGCATTCTCTTCCGTAGCCTGCTCTTGCCTCTGATGGGACAGAGACACAAAAGTATTCTGTGAGATGTCTACAGCGACAACATGCCTACGAGACCACACCAGCCATACATCCCATTACCAACCATAGTGTCTATATTTTTCTAATCAAAAACTTAGGACCTGGGACTGAGAGCGGGGGCTCACGCCTATAATCCCAGCACTCTGGTAGGCCGAGGAGGGCAATCACTTGAGGTCAGGAGTTTGAGATCAGCCTGGCCAACACGGTGAAACCCTGTCTCTACTAAAAATAACAAAATTAGCTGAACATGGTGGTAGGTGCCTGTAATCCCAGCCCTTGGGATGCTAAGGCAAGAGAATCACTTGAACCCGTGAGGCAAAGGTTGCGGTGAACTGAGATCGTACTACTGCACTCCAGCCTGGGCAACAGAGTGAGACTCTGTCTCAAAACAAAAAACAAAAACAAAACTTAGGACCTGACCGTAACAATAATTTTTGTCCCTCTTCCAGAAACAAATAGGTAATGACAGAGACGTGGTTTGATTTCAAAATACAGGTACCTTCTACACACCGATGACTTACAGGGAGAGTGGGACAGAATTGGAACCATCTTTCTTTCTTTTTTTTTTTTTGACAGGGTCTTGCTCTGTCAGCCAGGCTGCAGTACAGTGGAGCAATCTTGGCTCACTGTAACCTCCATCTCCCAGGTTCAAGCCATTCTCATGCTTCAGTCTCCTGAGTAGCTGGGATTGAGAAGTGCGCCACCATGCCAGGCTAATTTTTTATTTTTAGTAGAGATCAGGTTTCACTATGTCGGCCAGGCTGGTTTTGAACTCCCGGCCTCAAGTGATCTGCCCACCTCAGCCTCCCAAAGTGATGGGATTACAGGCGTGAGCCACCATGCCCAGTGGGACTATCTTTCAAAATTCTGGATTAGTATCTATATAGAGGATATGATATGAGGTCTGGGATTTACTTCTGGGGTGGGGGTATGGAAGGTGACAAAGTAACATCAGCAAAATATGGAGGATTAAGTTTATTTATTTTATTGATTTTGAGACAGAGTCTTGCTCTGTCACCCAGACTGGAGTGCAGTGGCATGTTCTCAGCTCAATGCAACCTCCGCCTCCTGGGTTCAAGCCATTCTCCCACCTCAGCCTCCCGAGTAGCTGGGACTACAGGTGCACACCACCATGCCCGGCTAATTTTTGTATTTTTAGTAGAGACGGGGTTTCATCATGTTGGCTGGGCTGGTCTCTAACTCCTAACCTCAGGTGATCTGCCCGCCTCAAACTCCCAAAGTGCTGGGATTACAGGCGTGAGCCACTGTGCCCAGCCTGATTAAGTTCACATAAGAGCTCATTTTACTATTTTTAAAATTCAGGATCACCCCACTCCAGGAATTCCCAATTGCACTGCATTTATGTTTCTATCCATCTCCTAAAACTGAGCCCCCGGAAACCAGGATTGATTGCTTATTCATCTCTGATCCTAGCTCCTAGTACTATTTATAGTCCTGGTAGGCATGCTGAATAAGCAAGGATTACAAAGAGTTTGGTGGTCAATGACAAGTTTTGAAGCTGTAGTAAGGAGAGATGGGACTATATGAATACAAGGTATTGTTTGAAGGAAACAGGTAGTTGGAGAAGTGGAAAACGGAGGCAGGAGGTTTAAGTTGAAACCAGGACAGTAAACTAGGAAACTAGTCAAACAGCTTAGGTATAAAGGTATAGTTTAGATTTAAAATGGTAGAATGAGGAATAGAAAAGACTATGACAGCTATAAAGCAAGAATCAACAGGTCTTAGAGTCTCACCTGCATTTAACAAAGGTTAATTTCCAGAAATCAAAGCTGTGCTATAAACATAGACTAGAGTCCTCTCACAGATGTAGAAAACCCCAGCTCACCTCATCATAGATACTCTCAATCTCATTGAGTAAGCTCTTAGACCTCAGGACCTTGGTGTCATTCTGTTTAAAGTTGATCCCCTGGTGGTCCAGAGACTTCAAGTAGTATTTCTCATTTTGTTCTCGCCATACTTTGTTAAAGCCTCTTTGAGCTTCTCGCCATTCTTCCTCTTTCATCTTCAACCTAGTGAAGCGGGAAGGGATGGAAACAACACATGGGAATTCAGAGGGTTTAGAAGAAAGAAATTTGCCAGGTTTACTTTATTTCAAGAAAAGTGCAAAGTTATATTAGGTCTCTCAAAATTATTGGCAACTTGGGATGCTATCAAACCAATCTTAAACTCTGTTTCAGGAGGGAATTACTCATCCAAGACTTACTTTGGGGAAATGATTTATCTCAAAGTCAAATAATTTACCTAGAATGGTTACTTAAAAACAGCATTCCAGGGAATACCTTTCAGATATAAGTATTCCTTGAAAAAAGAGTTCTTGTTTCTTTGCTATAGGACTTCGCAAAACGTTCACAATGCTAATAGAAACATAGAAGTCCAAGACGAGAACTTGCACAGTTATGTTCCTCTGGATACAGTCAGGAAAGTTCTGATCAGAACTGATTCTAATAACCCAGAAGAGAACAGACTAAGACAAAAAAAAAAAAAGCACTAAAACTGAAGAATAACCTGTATCTCAAAAGCCAGAAGTTAAATGCTACAGGCAAGAAGAAGAAACCATCAATCTGTGCCAGCTCTTGAGGGGAAGATGAGGGAGGACAAATAAAATCTGGGCATTTGTGAACTGTGCAGCAAATAAGAATTAATTTTTATCAGATGATACTGAGAGAGAACCAAGCTCCTAACAAAGGATTCACAGTGTGGTCAATAATGACATGGGGCTGGGCGTGGTGTGGCTTGTGCCTGTAATGCCAGCACTTTGGGGAGGCCAAGGCAGGAGGATTGCTTGAGTCCAGGAGTTAGAGGCCAGCCTGGGAAACATAGCAAGACCTCATCTCTATTAAAAAAAATAAAATAAAAATTAGCTGGGTGTGGTGGCGCATTCCTGTAGTCCCAGCTATCCGGGAGGCTGAGGTGGGAGGATCACCTGAGCCTGGGAAGTTGAGGCTGCAGTGAGCTGTATTCACACTACTGCACTCCAGCCTGGGTGAAAGAGTGAGATCTTGTCTCAAAACAAAACAAAACAAAAACAAACAAACCACAAAGATGTTAACAACAGTCCTGAGTGTGGTAGGAACATGGGTGGTAATTATCTTCTTTTCTTTTCTGTATTTAAAAATACTCCCCCAAACATACACACAGAAGCTTCCACCATGAACTTACAAGATTTGTTCTCTAATGTTGGTTACACAGGACCCCCAAAAGAAGTTCCATTCTGCACCTGAATTCCAACAACCAGGGTTGGGGAGAAAGAGAGGTCTCATGGGACAACCAGGTTGAAAATGAGAGCCTTATTTAATGGGACACTGAACCGGTAGTGAAGTACACTAAAGCACTAAGGGCACATTTGCTCAGGTACCTTTTAAGGACAATTGGAACAGCAATGGAGGGATTCTTTCTCAGACCATCAATGATGTCAGCTGCTTTATCAGCATATATCCTCTGGAGTGCTTTTCTATGGATGACTTCTGATGTGCCCCCAAGGGTGTTGTCCAAGCGAAATTTGGCTTGTTCCTCAGCAGACAAGCGGGAAAGCTTCTTCTGTATTGCTTCCAGAACCCGGATTGTTGCCAGATTGGTCTCTAAAACTACATCAAGCTGAAGAGGAAGACAAAGAAGGGTATGCTCAGGACTCAAATCAGAATAGAACAGAGTAGTGGTTAGAAGAATAAGGTAGGGAGTCAAACTCCTTGGATTTGAATCCTGGTTCTGCCCTACTAGCTACATAAGACTGTTTCTTTATCAGCAAAATAGGGATCACAGCACCTATTACTCTCACAAGCCTGTTTCTGGATTAAATGATACAATCCACATAAAGTATTTAGCACAATACCTGGCACATAAGAACCACAGGATGAAGCTGGATAAATGGTAGTTACTACCACCACCGCCGCCGCCGCCGCCGCCACCACCACCGTGTGCTTTGCTTAGGACTACTGATTTTAGACCAGAGGAACCTAACAGGAGATGACTTTACTGAAATGTTTCCCTGAACTTTCCGGAATTGCTAAGATCCATTATGAACAAACGATAACAATCAAAACAATCCCAAAAGACCACTCCGTCTTGAGTTTTTTGGCTTAACTTGAAATATTTAAATATATTCAAATACTTAAATATTCAATAGGCTTGTTCCACATCCAGTAATAATAAGAGCGGTGACTATCATACCTTAAGGAGTTCACTGTTGTATCTGCGGGTAACCATTTAAATTCTTATTGGACTCCTGGCAACCTCTGAGTCTACTTTTTCCCTAGCTTAAAATAAGGTTCTCTAAATGAGAAACAGAAAATGAAGTACATGAGCAGTCTCAACGGTCTACAACCAAATGTTTGCAGAAGTATTCCCTGAGTTTTCTTGTTTTGGGAATGTGGTAGTCATTTGGTCAGTATTTCTGGCGCCTCTTGCTCTCCAATTACGAACAAAAAATGGACTAAACTTCCTGGCTCCCTTATGATTGGATAGGGCCATGTTAACTAGTTTTGACCAATGAGTTGTTATGAGTTGAGTAGAAGTAATGTTTATTACTTCTAGGCTGCAGCATTTAAAGGTGTGAGATCATTCCGAGCTCTCTTTTCCTCCTAGTGACTAGCAACATTCATAATGGTGGCAATCCCTCGGCCTGAATCCTCAAGTAATTCTGATAACGCCAAATCTCCTGCTAAACATCAATGTACATGTAGAATGATCAGAAATTAAACCCACTGGTGGCCGGGCACGGTGGCTCATGCCTGTAATCCCAGCACTTTGGGAGGCCGAGGCGAGAGCGGATCACGAGGTCAGGAGATCGAGACCATCCTGGCTAACACGGTGAAACTTTGTTTCTACTAAAAATACAAATAATTAGCCAGGCGCTGTGGCAGGCGCCTGTAGTCCCAGCTACTCGGGAGGCCGAGGCCGGAGAATGGCGTGAACCCGGGTGGCGTAGCTTGCAGTGAGCCAAGATAGCACCACTGTAGTCCGGCCAGGGCGAAAGAGTGAGACTCCGTCTCAAAAAAAAAAAAAAAGAAAAAAAGAAATTAAACCCATTAGTTTTACAAGTCACTCAGATGTGGGAGTTGTCTGTACTGAGGCATTACTAACCTATCTTGATTGGTAAAGCACGTTCCTTCAAACTAGCTCATCCCACCAAATCTTAAACACATGCACACCACACTTCTTTCATGTTTGCCCTTGTAGTCACAAACGGGAAATGAAGTTGCCTCTCATTTGGAGGCATACCAGTTGAGAGAGGATAGGAACACTCTGTCAAAAACAGATGCCAAGCTCTGCTAACTCATCAGCTAACCTTACTAAACCTAAGTAACAAAGAAATGCCTTCTTTAGCTTGATAACACTCCCTATGGAAGTTAACATCTGTCTTGATTTAGTTTTCTGCAAATAGGTGCAACTCCTTATAAATGCTGGGGCAAAGATGGCCAACCACCTGCCAGTGGCCAGGCAGCATGTAGCTCTCAATTAAAACCACACCAGAAACAGCTGAATCAAGTGTGAGGCGGGAAAACTGGCAAAGAGCTAAAAGAGTACTAAAAAAAAACAAAAACAAAAAAACCCAGCAAGATACCTATCCACACAAATAAGCACAGCTAGTCAATTTAATGTAATAGATACACTAAATAAGATACATGTCATTTTACCTCTTTAGACAACCCAGACTTCCCTTTTTAAAAAATGATAATGTTAACCAGACATATAAACACACTGGGGATTTTGAGCCCACTTTCAGTAGCCCCTCTCCTGAGAGGTGATATGGGGCCTTCTACCACCTCATTTATTCACTCCACTCTTCCCTTCCTAATTACTTCAAAATAAAGTTCCTGGGACAGGCGCAGTGGCTCACACTTGTAATCTCAGCACTTTGGGAGACCAAGGCGGGTGGGTCACTTGAGGTCAGGAGTTCAAGACCAGCCTGGCCAACATGGTGAAACCCATCTCCACTAAAAATACAAAAAAAATTAGCCGGGTGTAGTGGCATACACTGTAGTCCCAGATACTTGGGAGGCTGAGGCAGGATAATGGCTTAAACTCATGAGGCAGAGGTTGCAGTGAGCCGAGACCACACCACTGCACTCCAGGCTGGTTGACAGAGCAATACTCTGTCTTTAAAAAAAAAAACGGGGGGGAGGGGTCCCTAATTTAACCTTCTTTCAAAAGGAGCCACTATCAGGCCAGGTATGGTGGCTCATGTCTGTAATCCCAGCACTTTGGGAGGCCAGGGTGGGATGATCGCTTGGACTCAAGAGTTTGAGACCAGCCTGGGTAACCTCGGTAATGTAGTAAAACACTGTCTCTATAAAAAACAAAAAATTAGCCGCAGGGGGTGGGAAGCAAGGGGAGGGAGAGCATTAGGACAAATACCTAATGCATGTGGGGCTTAAAACCTAGATGACGAGTTGATAGGTGCAGCAAACCACCATGGCACATGTATATCTATGTAACAAACCTGCACGTTCTGCACATGTATCCCAGAATTTAAAGTTAAAAAAAAAAAAAATTTACCCTGGCATGGTAGCACGTGCCTGTAGTCCCAGCCACTTGGTGGCGGGTAGGGGTGGGGGTCTGAGGTGGGAGGATCACACTTGAGCCTGGAAGGTTGAGGCTGCAATGAACTGTGATCGTGCCACTGCACTGCAGCCTGGGCAACAGAATGAGACCCTGTCTCAAAAAAACAAAACAATCGGCCAGGCACGGTGGCTCACACCTGTAATCCTAGCACTTTGGGAGGCCGAGACGGGTGGATCACGAGGTCAGCAGATCAAGACCATCCTGGCTAACACAGTGAAACTCCGTCTCTAATAAAAATACAAAAAATTAGCTGGACCTGTTGGCGGGCACCTGTAGTCCCAGCTACGCGGGAGGCTGAGGCAGGAGAACGGCGTGAACCCAGGAGGCAGAGCTTGCAGTGAGCCGAGATCGCGCCACTGCACTCCAGCCTGACGGACAGAGTGAGACTCCGTCTCAAAAAAAAAAAAAAAAAAAAAAAAACCACACACAACAACAACAAAAAAACCACAAAGCAATCAATACCAGAAACATGAAAGAAAAATTCCAGTTCTCAGAGCTGGTTTGCTAACCATGGCAAGATACTTGCTAAGGCTAACAATACACATAGATCTTAAATAATTTAAAAACAGCTTCAAGAAAGTACTACAAATCTTAGGATACTGATTTTCTTCACCATGTAAAATACAATAATCTTAAAATGCCATGCAAAATCAAGTATTATTCAGTCATCAATGGACAATTTCAGTTAAAAGGGCTAAAGTGGCCTAGATAAGTCACATTTGCCATAAAGCATGTACTAATATATTTGACCAATGCATAAAGCATGGAAAGTACCACAACAAGCACTTACCACAGAAGAATGTGAGCCTTTGGCTCTTCCATCTTAATACCCCTCAGAGACAGGTATTAAAATAGTCTCACTGAGCATCTCCCATTTCCCCCAACTTCAAATGCCAAACAAGCTTGTACCTCAAAGCGTTCATCTTCACAACGATAAATATGTTCTTCATATTGAGTCTTCTTGGAACTCACAAAGGTAGAGTCCTCAGACCACGAAGGGAAGGAAACCCAGGTATCATTTAAAACCTTTGGGTAGAAGAAGAGAGACTGAAACAAAAGCCTAAAAAAGCTTTCCGGTGATTAAGCATTCTGAATGAAAAGACAAAACTCTAGCAGAGAAATAGGCAACTAACATTACTTCACAAATTTTACCTTTAGCAAGTTTACAAAAAGGTATTAGTAAGAAAAGGGTTCTGAATATAAGCAGAAATATAATTCCAGTGCTTTGGGGGGACGAAGCAGGAAGACCACCTGAGCCCAGGAGGAGTGACCCCATCTTTACAAAACTAAAAACTTTTATTTTTATATTTTTAGCTGGGTGTGAAGTCATGTGTAAGTCCCAGGTACTTGGGAGGATCATTTGAGCCCAGGAGGTTGAGGCGCTATGAGCCGTGATGACATCACTGCACTCCAGCCTGGTTGACAAAACGAAACCCTATCTCAGAAACAAACAAAAAAGTAGGCCGGGCGGGGTGGCTCACGCCTGTAATCCCAGCACTTTGGGAGGCCAAGGAGGGTGGATCACAAGGTCAGGAGATCAAGACCATCCTGGCTAACATGATGAAACGCCGTCTCTACTAAAAAATACAAAAAATTAGCCGGGCGTGGTGGCACGCGCCTGTAATCCCAGCTACTTGGGAGGCTGAGGGAGGAGAATGGCGTGAACCCAGGAGGCAGAGCTTGCAGTGAGCCGAGATCGCACCACTGCACTCCAGCCTGGGCAACAGAGCGAGACTCCGTCTCAAAAACCAAACAAAACAAACAAAAAAGTAGAAAACATTTTCTTTTTAAAAAGGATTAAAAGGGTTCTTAATTTCATCATTCATATAAATTCTCAATCCGTGGTACCACCACTCCCTTCTGGAAAAAGCTGAGGACCCAGGGCTGATCTTTGCTAGGGAAGGCCTTACCTCTTTACAGAGAGGAGTCCGTCCTGTACACTTGGGCTGCTGGTAACTCTTTGGTAAGGCTCGATAGCTGGAGCCCAATCGTTTACAAGAAGCATAATCTATCTCCATAGCAATGCCCTCTGTGGCTCGTTCCTTTGGATAAGTTTCCAGATGTACAGACTCCTTATAGCCCAGGAAGTTTTTAAACCAATTAAACAACTCAGGGAATTTCCTGAAGAATCAAACCAAAAAGTGACAAGCAATTAGGGGCAGGATGCAGTTATCCTGAAGTATGACTACTACCATCTGGCTTTGGATCAGAAATCTGCTACCAGTGACAAATTATTTCCTGCCTAAGAAGAACTGCTTCTGAGCATTTGGTTTCCCCTTTTTCTAATAAAATACTCTCAGATCAGTTAAAGTGGTGATCAAAGAGTTGTACCGAAACCAGGCAAAATAACAAGCCATTCTTCTGATCAAGAATATTGCTTTAATGTTCACATAATTCTTAGGTTGTCAAATATAGTAAAGATTCCAGGCTTGGTGTAGTGGCTCACGCCCGTAACCCCAGCACTTTGGGAGGCTGAGGCAGGTGGATCACCTGAGGTCAGGAGTTCTAGACCAGCCTGGCCAACATGGTAAAACCCCGTCTCTACTAAAAAACATACAAAAATTAGCCAGGTGTGTGGTGACAGGCGCCTGTAATCCCAGCTACTTGGGGGGCCGAGGCAGGAGAATCACCTGAACCCAGGAGGCGGAGGTTGCAGTGAGCCGAGATCACGCCATCACACTCCAGCCTGGGGAACAAGAGTGAGACTTCATCTCAAAAAAAAAATAATAATAATTAAAAAAAAAATTCCAGAACTCTGGGAGAGATTTTTCTTGATAAACATCCAGCACTGGTCAGAAGATCAGGAGACCACTAGTCTTGGCCATTAGTCAATAAATACTTAATGCCCTCTCTATTTTCTCATCTCTAGAGTTGGACTAGAAGACTTCTCAGGACTCTTTTGGCACTAACATTTGAGTCAACTGACCTATCTCAAGTAAATTAACTTTGCCTATCATATACTCTCACAAATCAAATATTACCTGGCCTCCATAGCATGCATCAGGGCTAAGACCCTCACTTCACTTACCCCAGGAAAGGAGAGACTAGTTGCACAAGCTCAGCACGAGAGATCACCTCCTGGTTAAAAATAACAAGACAACGTAGGAAATTTTCGTAGGCTTCTGCACTCCGAAGAGCCTTTCGGACCTTATGGAGACAACGGGAAGAAAAACAGTTTTTGTTTTTCTTAAAGTGGGGAACTGAAAAGGGCCTCGCTCTGTCACCCAGGATGGAGCGCAGTTGTGTAATCTCAGCTCACTGCAGCCTCCCATCCTCAGCCTCCCAAGTAGCTGGGGCTACAGGTATGAGCCACCATGCCTGGCTAATTTCTAAATTTTTTGCAGAGACGAGGTCATATATTGCCCTGGCTGTCCTGCCATTAGTTTTTAAAAATTGGGGAAATTTGTGGCTGGGCATGGTGGCTCATACCTATAATCCCAGCGCTTTGGGAGGCCAAGGTGGGTGGATCATTGGAGGCCAGGACTTCGAGACCAGACTGGCCAACATGCTGAAACCCCGTCTCTACTAAAAATACAAAAATTAGCCAGGCATGGTGGCAAATGCCTGTAATTCCAGCTACTTGGGTGGCTGAGTGAAACATAAGAATCACTTGAACCCGGGAGGTAGAGGTTGCAGTGAGCTGGGATAATGCCACTGTACTCCAGCCTGGGTGACACAGCAAGACTCTGTCTCATAAGTAAAAAAATAAAACAAAAATGGGGAAATTTAAACTGATATTTGATGACACTAAGGAATCAATGTCAGTCTTTTTAGATGTGATAATGATTATGCTTGCAATAAGGAGTTTTTTTTTGTTTTTGTTTTGTTTTTTAAACACAGTCCAGCGCTGTTGCCCAGGTTGAAGTGCAGTGGTGCGATCTCAGCTCACTGCAACCTCTGCCTCCTGGGTTCAAGCAATTCTCCTGCCTCACCGTCCCAAGTAGCTGGGATTACAGGCATGTGCTACTACGCCCAGCTAATTTTTGTATTTTTAGTAGAGACGAGGTTTCACCATATTGGCCAGGCTAGTCTCAAACTCCTGACCACAAGTGATCCACCCGCCTTGGCCTCCCAAAGTGCTGGGATTACAGGCGTGAGCCACTGTACCCGGCCACAAAAAGGAGTCATTTTTAAAAGAAACTTACTAAAATACGTATGGATGAAATAATGTACCTGCGATTTGTCTCCAAATAAACTGGGATGGGTGGGAATATATATGAAACAAGTACACCGGCTAGGATTGGGAACTGCTAAAGCTGGATGGTAGGTACGTGAGGAATCATTTTACTGTTCTCTTTATGTATGTTCAAAATTTTCCAGCTGGGCGTGGTGGCTCACGCCTGTAATCCCAGCACTTTGGGAGGCCGAGGTGGGTGGATCACCTGAGGTCGGGAGTTTGAGACCAGCCTGGCCAACATAATGAAACCCCATTCTACTAAAAAAACATACAAAAAATTAGCTAGGCATGGTGGCGGGAGCCTGTAGTCCTAGCGACTCAGGAGGCTGAGGCAGGAGAATCGCTTGAACCCAGGACGCAGAGGTTGCAGTGAGCCAAGATCACTCCACTGTACTCCAGCCTGGGCAATAAGAGCGAAACTCTGTCTCAAAAAAAAAAAAATTACCATAATAACAATTTAAAAACTGAGATCTCGGAGTATACCTTCTCATATGCTTGATTCTCCAGACCATATCAGAGTTACTCAGGCTTTTCTTGCCTTTTTTTTTTTTTTTTTTTTTTTGAGAAGGAGTTTCACTATTGTTGCCCAGGCTGGAGTGCAATGGCGCGATCTCAGCTCACTGCAACCTCTGCCTCCTGGGTTCAAGCGATTCTCCTGCCTCAGCCTCCCGAGTAGCTGGGATTACAGGCACCTGCCACAATGCCCAGCTAATTTTTTTTTTGTATTTTTAGCAGAGACGGGGTTTCACCATGTTGGCCAGGCTGGTCTTGAACTCCTGACTTCAGGTGATCCACCCACCTCGGCCTCTCAAAGTGCTGGGATTACAGGCATGAGCCACTGCGCCCGGCCTGTTGCCTCTCTTAACATGTTTACAGCAAGAATCTTTGCCAAGACTGTTTTAAACTCTGGTAATCTGGAATAATGCTCTCTTAAGATACTTCTGTCCTCTGATCTGGTCTTTTTTCTTCCTCTATTTACAATATTGAGTATCTTAATACCAAAAACTCAAAAATGATCAATGGCATAGACAAAGTAAAACTAGTCTAGCTAGATTACCAATCTGGAATTTCAGTTCCAAGGTAAGTATTTAGTACTGTGATCCTTTGGTGAAGACCACAGACTGCCACCAAACCAAGTGGCTTATCAGCAACCCCCGCTCCAGACTTCCATATGCTTAACTATTCATCAGTAGACACTATATACAATCTAGACTTTTAAAGCTAAAGATAAAAGAACACTGTACCTTTTATACTGTATACCCTATTTACCTTTATTTACTAGCTTTTAAACATACACAAAAGTAGACAGAAGTATAACGAACCTATGTACTCACCCCAACCTCAATCATCTATAGTAAATTTTGTTTCATCTATACTCATTTCTCCTACCACTGCATTTTAAAGCAAATTCCAGACATTTCATCTAGATATAGTATATATGTTTAAGAAAAAGTACTAAGAAAATGCCATTACACGACTGGGTGCAGTGGCTTGCGCCTGTAATCCCAACACTTTGGGAGGCCAAGGCAGGCGGATCACTTGAGGTCAGGAGTTCGAGACAGCCTGGCCAACATAGTGAAACCCTGTCTCTACTAAACATACAAAAATCAGCTGGGTGTGGTGGTGGGCACCTGTAATCCCAGCTACTTGGGAGGCTGAGGCAGGAGGATTGCGTGAACCCGGGAGGTGGAGGCTGCAGTGAGCCAAGATCGCGCCATTGTACTCCAGCCTCAGCAATGGAGTGAGACTGTCTCAGAAAAAAATAAAAAACAAAAAAACAAAAAAAAAAAAACAAAAAAAAACCCATTACTCTTAGAAATTAACTTATTTTCAGAAGACTCCTTAAGGCAAGGCATGGTCGCTCACACCTGTAATCTCAACACTTTGGAAGGCGGATGCTGAGGCTGAAGGAGGAGGATTGCCTGAGCCCAGCAGTCTGAGACCAGCCAGGGCAAAACATTGAGACCCTCTCTCTCCAAAAAATTTTTAAACATTGGCTGAGTGTGGTGGTGTGTACCTTTAAGTCCCAGGTACTCAGGAGGGTGAGAAGGATCACTTGAGCCCATGTCTTAAATAAAAAAGGCCAGGTGTGGTGGCTCACACCTGTAATCCCGGCACTTTGGGAGGCGAAGGAGGGCAGATCACCAGAGGTCAGGAGTTCAAGACCAGCCTGGCCAACATAGTGAAACCTCATCTCTACTAAAAATATAAACATTAGCCAGGTGTTGTGGCGAGGCCTGTAATCCTAGCTACTCGGGAGGCTGAGGCAGAAGAATCGCTTGAACCCAGGAGGTGGAGACTGCAATGAGCCAAGATCACACCACTTCACTCCAGCCTGGACAACAAGAGTGAGACTCTGTCTAAAAAAAACCCAAAAATGTAAAAAAGATTCCTTAATAGCATCTAATATTGAGTCTGTGCTAAGTTCAATTGTCTAATTAATGTCTTAAAAATTGGCTATTGGCCAGGTGTGGTGGCTCACACCTGTAATCCCAGCATTTTCGGAGGCTGAGGTGGATCACTTGAAGCCAGGAGACCAGCCTGGCCAACATGGTGAAACCCTGTCTCTACTAAAAATAAAAAAATTAGCTGGGCACGGTGGCAGGCGCCTGTAGTCCCAGCTGTTTGGGAGGCTGAGGCTGGAGAATCACTTGACCCAGGCAGGCGGAGGTTGCAGTGAGCCAAGATTGCGCCACTGCACTCCAAGCTGGGCAACAGAGTGAGGCTCTGTCTCAAAAATAAAAATAAAAATAAATTGGCTTTTAAATTCAGAATCCAAAGTCTGCATGTCACATTTGGCTTATATATTTCTTAATTCTTACTTAATTTACAATTGCTCCCCTTCCCTACCCTTTTCTTTTTTTTTTTTTTTTTTTTTTTTTTTGAGACGGAGTCTTTCTCTGTCCCCCAGGCTGGAGTGCAGTGGCACGATCTCGGCTCACCACAACCTCCACCTCCTGGGTTCACGCCATTCTCCTGCCTCAGCCTCCCGAGTAGCTGGGACCACAGGCGCCCGCCAACACACCCGGCTAATTTTTTGTATTTTTTTAGTAGAGACGGGGTTTCACTGTGTTAGCCAGGATGGTCTCGATCTCCTGACCTCGTGATCCACCCGCCTCGGCCTCCCAAAGTGCTGGGATTACAGGCTTGAGCCACCGCGCCCGGCCCCTACCCTTTTCTTGACATTTATTGGTTGTGATCTAGACTTCTACACTTGTCTAAAAGCACCAACCGCCCAAGCAGACTTTGGTAATGGTTCACATCAGAGCTAAGGACTCAACACTCTTGCAGGACTCTCCTGCAAAAAGCTCACATAGGCACAGTAGACAGAAAGAGATCAGGAGATACCAATCATGGAGATGTTAAATCATCTGCCCTTCTGCAAAACCTAAGAGGTACAAAATAGAGTCAATCACCAGAGATCAATCCAGGTTGATTCCCACCAGTGAGAAGCCCAACAGGTGCCAGCTACCCTGATGAAAGTTTCCTGCTAATCATCAAGTTGACTCTGAGGAGCAAATCACACTTAAGTTTATGTGGCCAAACTAAGGCACCACACAACATCATTTATGCCAAAAATCTCAACTCTGGTTGCTCATTAGAATCAGCTGGGTAGCTTTGAAAACATGCAAGTAAATTAGAACTCCCCTGAATGCTATGTATGTGTGTACTACAAATAACTATCACACCAATAAGATTACAAGTCATCTTAAATCCTCAAAAATTGGTACAGGCACTGGTACTGCCTGCCACACAGACCTGGATATCTACAATGGGAGCTCCAAACATCTTTCAAGAGAAACATAATACATCTTCTAAAAATCTGTCTTCTGCCCCAAACTGCTTCATAAAACCAAAGCAAACAATGCTACCATTTTTCTAGCTATGCTAATAGTACTAGCAGACTCAAAAGACTCACAACTGGGAAACTACGTTAAAAAACAAAGTCCTAATTAGCCTGACACCTTTAAAACAAAACCTTCTGGGGGGATAAGATGATTTTCTTTTGGCATTAACAGGCACTATCAAATCTAACTCATCCATTACTCACCTTATCAAAAAATAACGATTCTGTTCCACCACCATGTTTGCTGGCATCTGCCATAGAAGAATCCTTCAGATTGAGCAGTTTGGGTTTCTTCTGCAAAAGAAAGATACAAACATGTGAGATTCAAAGAGTGGTTTTCTCTGAATTTTATTTTTGTCTGTATTCAATGGTTTCATCACTGAAACCACTGCTGATTAATAATTTGAAACAAATGAGAGAACTCTAACCCACTCACTCCATACCCTTTAAGATTTCTACTCATATTTTCTATTTCAGTATGCCTATTAAGTTTCTTTCTACAACAGAGGTTCAAAGATCATTCTACCCCCAAAATGTTTTCTACAGAAATGATCATGACATTACTGTGACAAACTTTTAGAATATCCTTACTTTTTCTAGGGGCCCAAAGTAACTTCATTTAGCATCTAATGCCACTGTTTTGTTCTCCTACCAGTTGAGGGAGAAAAGGCTGTTTGTAAAAAGAGCTGGTGCACGTGGCCTGAAATTGACAGAAATCAATCTTCAACCCTGAATAATATTTCAATTAAAAATTTACTTAAAAAGCATAATTTGCTGGGCACGGTGGCTCACGCCTGTAATCCCAGCACTTCGGGAGGCCAAGGTGGGCAGATCATGAGGTCAAGAGATTGAGCCCATCCTGGCCAACATGGTGAAACCCTGTCTCTACTAAAAATACAAAAAAATTAGCTGGGCGTGGTGGTGTGCACCTGTGGTCCCAGCTACTCAGGAGGCTGAGACAGAAGAATCGCTTGAACCCAGGAGGTGGAGGTTGCAGTGAGCTGAGATCACGCCACTGCACTCCAGCCTGGGCAACAGAGTGAGACTCCATCTCAAAAAAAACAAAACAAAACAAAAAAAAGCACGCCAGCAATGTCCACTCGGACTAATTTAATATTGTTCTTCTAAAGGGAACCAACAGACCATGATATAATCCTGTCAGGCAAGAAGTTACTTTTAAAATCCACCACTTACTCTCTACGAAGAAACGCACAAACTTTGTGAGAAGTAGCACATTTACCTTGGCTATCTCAGAGTATACTTTCTTAAGAGCTGCAGCCTCTGCTTACACTGCCTATGGAGAAAGTAGGCGGAGAATTTTAAGCCCCCACTATATTCTTTCCACCTGTAGGTAATCAAGAGTGGGAGGACGTAAATCCAAGCATGGAGTGTATCTACTGAGCTGATTCTTGCTACCCATATAACTAATTCTCTTTACTGAAATGAAGAAATAGAAACCATTATTATGTTCAACTTGATTTCAAAAGAAGAAACCATGACAAACACTAATGAAAAGATTACTTCAAAAGTGTCAGTAACACCTAGTATGTCAGACCTTGTAGTCAGTCACTTACTATTCATCAGCCACCTCTTACTATTAGAAATTCCACAAACTTTTGTCATTATTTAATTCTGCAGACGTATCTATCTCTTCTATATTACATACTGCTTTGAAATTCACTGAAGAATTCAACATTCAATACATACAACTAGCCCTCTCCCTATCATAGCTGTGTTACATCAAAGAAGGGAGCAAGCTGAGCTTTCTGCAGGCAGACCATCGGTGTTAACTATAACAAAAAAAATCACGTAATGGATTACTAATAGGAGTTTAAGACTTCCCTCTGTTACAGCGCAAAGGTCCTGCCTTGGACATTAAGATGATACAGATAAGATCTGGTAACCCAACAAAGAACTTTGAGCAGGACAGGGCTCTAGACCAAGGAGATCTCAAAAAACACATGCACTCTACTCACAAGAGGACCTCAGAGACCACTTATTTCTGAAATAATTCTCAAGCTCAAGAATGTTCTTTCTTAACACAAGGCAGATTTAAAGCATCAAAGAAGGGGCCAGGTGCGGTGGCTCACGCCTGTAATTCCAGCACTTTGGGAGACCGAGGCGGGTGGATCACCTGAGGTCAGGAGTTCAAGACCAGCCTGGCCAACATGGAGAAACCCCATCTCTACTAAAAATGCAAAAATTAGCTGGGCATGGTGGCACACGCCTGTAGTCCCAGTTACTCAGGAGGCTGAGGCAGGATAATTGCTTGAACCCAGGAGGCAGAGGTTGTAGTGAGCTGAGATCACACCACTGCACTCCAGCCTGGGCGACAGAGCAAGACTCCATCTCAAAAAAAAAGAAGGGAAAAAAATTTTAAGTATTGGAAATTCTTAGTAGCAACCAAAACATTAAAGAAATGACAGCTCATTGCAAAGGAGATAATAAAGAACTCAAAAAAGTACAGTAATCCAAGCAATCAATGTTATTCTAACACTCCTTTGCAAAGCCAGATAAACTTCGTACTGAGTTTCTGTGACACAATACTAATTTGTTCCAAATATCTAGCACCCAACCGTTAACACACTTAAGAACACATGACTGGGCCGGGCGCGGTGGCTCACGCTTGTAATCCCAGCACTTTGGGAGGCCGAGGCGGGCGGATCACGAGGTTAGGAGATCGAGACTACGGTGAAACCCCGTCTCTACTAAAAATACAAAAAATTAGCCGGGCGTGGTGGCGGGCGCCTGTAGTCCCAGCTACTCGGAGAGGCTGAGGCAGGAGAATGGCGTGAACCCGGGAGGCGGAGCTTGCAGTGAGCCGAGATTGCGCCACTGCACTCCAGCCTGGGCGACAAAGCAAGACTCTGTCTCAAAAAAAAAAAAAAAAAAAAAAAAAAGAACACATGACTGCTGGGCGCGGTGGCTCACGCCTGTAATCCCAGCACTTTGGGAGGCCGAGGCGGGCAGATCACGAGGTCAGGAGATCGAGACCATCCTGGCTAACACGGTGAAACCCCATCTCTACTAAAAATAAAAAAAATACAACAAAAATCAGCCCAGTGTGGTGGCATGCGCCTGTAGTCCCAGCTACTCAGGAGGGCGAGACAGGAGAATCGCTTGAACACGGGAGGTGGAGGTTGCAGTGAGCCGAGATCACGCCACTGCACTCCAGCTTGGGCAACACAGCGAGACTCGGTCTCAAAAAAAAAAAAAAAACAAACAAAACACATGACCACCTCTAGAGTACCTCTCCATTAGAAATGCTTGTGAGTGTCAAAATGAGCAGCTGCTGCCCATTCTCACCTTAACTGGAGGGGTGGTTCCTGTAGGATGTCTGCGGATCTGGCAGCCATTCTGGCTGGGCCTCTGCGGCTTGTTGTTCAGTTGGGGCTTCTTGACAGTGCCTCCATGATCATTTCTCACAGAATCAACCTTCTCAGCAGTTGTTTTGCTTAAAAGCTGATTAAGACACATGAATGAGATTAATGCTTTTATCAAAGCAAACAAATATCATCTAGGAAAAGTCCCCTTCTGAGCAGTTTTCCAACTTATCTAAGATAATAATAGTAAATAGTTAATTCTTATAAAAAAAAAAACATACCACGGAGCTGTTGGCATCTGGTAGGAATTGTCCAAACTCTGACAACAAATCTTCCTGGTTTTTAAAGAGACGAGCAACCTGGGCATACACCTCCTGCTCCGTCAATGCTGGAGTGTAGTTTCCTCCAGCTTCCTTGGCATTTCTCTGCTCTTTCTGAGGAATTGCAAATGAAAAGAGATCATTTGGGCTACTGTTTCGAGTCACTCATCTTTGCACACTTTGTGGAATCACTGTTATCTATTTAGGCTGCATGTAAGAAGAAAGTCTATGTTCTTAGCACCCGTTCTGACCATAGACTTTCAAGTTGAGAAAAAAAAAAAGTGAAAGATGGTGGATGACAATTCCTTTCAAAACTATGGTAGTAAGTATTTTTGAGACGGAGTTTCACTCTTGTTGCTCACGCTGGAGTACACTCGTCTCGGCCTCCCAAAGTGCTGGGATTACAGGCGTGAGACACCACGCCCGGCCTAGGGCAATAAATATTAATGCCCAGGGGACCACTACCAACTGACAAAACCTTAGAAATTTCTCCTCCTTCTACTGTAGATTAACTAGACTATATAAATCACCATCTAACTGTCCCAGATAAAACAGAGCCTCATTTCATGGGACAGTGACTAACAATCCTGGCTGAGGCCAGGCGTGGTGGCTCATGCCTGCAATCCCAGCACTTTGGGAGGTCATGGCGGGCGGATCACCTGAGGTCAGGAATTTGAGACCAGCCTGGCCAACATGTTGAAACCCCGTCTCTACTAAAAATACAAGAAATCACTTGAACCCGGGAGGTAGAGGCTGCAGTGAGCCGACACTGCGCCACTGCACTCCAGCATAGGCAAAAAGAGCAAAACTCTGTCTCAAAAAAAAAAAAAAAAAAAAATCCTGACTGAATGTTGCAGGGCAATCAAGTCAGGCAAATAAAACTCACGCCTGCAATCCCAGCACTTTGGGAGGCTGACGTGGGTGGATCACAAGGTGAGGAGTTCGAGACCAGCCCAGCCAACATAGTGAAATCCCGTTTCTACTAACAATACAAAAAATTAGCTGGGCGTGGTGGCAGGCACCTGTAATCCCAGCTACTAGGAAGGCTAAGGCAGGAATATCCCTTGAACCCGAGAGGTGGAGGTTGCAGTGAGCCGAGATCACGCCACTATGCTCCAGCCTGGGTGACAGTGCAAGACTCTGTCTCAAAAAACAAACAAACAAACAAACTGGCTTAATAAACATATATGATAGTTTCTAACTGGTTAATTTCCAGTATGAATTAATGGACACAATAATGGTTACTTGTTATTGGACTAGATGCCCTAAGAGGGTGGCCTGGTTAAGACAGGCTGAATGGGCACTCTTCTTACCTGATATGTGTGCAAAATCTCCAGGAATGCTTTGTAGATGTCTGGTTGGCCCTGGAATCTGTTCTTGATCTTATTAACGTAGTTGATGGCATGATTAAACTCCACAGGTTGATTGTTCTGCAAGGATGGGGCCGTTCCCAACGAGATTGTCACTGGTGTGTGAGGCTGGACCGGTGGAGAACGTGGGGATGCATACGGTGGAAGTGGGGGAGTCTGCTGACTGGCCGGAGTATGTGCTTGTAGTTGGGAGGGCTAAAAAGAAAAGAAATCTTTATTCTTTTCAGATGCACAGATGAGTTGATCCAAGGAAAGTTCAAACTAAAGAGAAACAAGGTGTCAACATATATCCTTTATTTACTCACTCAGGCCAGGCCATTTTAGTCCAACACAAATCATACTGGGCAGCAGTGGGAGTTGTAGGCGGTTCAAACATGCTGATACAAATATTTCAGTCTCACATTTTCTAAATAAAACCTTAAAACTGGAGCCATCTCCAATTACAGGGAAGAATTTTTCATATGCAATGTTTTAGCTTAGTAGCTCAACAAGTACACACAGAAAAAATCTCATTCTACATAGCCTTTTGATGTCAACACAAAGACAACAATTGTTGCAGTAGCTCCACATAAAAAAGTCTTCTATGCCAACTCCGTCCTGTAGAACTGAGATGATGGAAATGTCCTTTATTTGCACTGTCTTATACATAGCCACTAGCCACATGTGGTTACTGAGCACTTGAAAGCTAGTACAAATGAAAAACTGAATTTAACTTAAATAGTCGTATGTGGCTAGTGGCTACTGTGTCAGACAGTGTGGTTCTAGACCAAGAACATCCCATCTTCATCATCATCACTATCACTGTTCATTAGATCTTCTATTTAGCTTGATATAATCTAGTAAGTGAAATAACTTTCATAAAATAACCATGTGGGCAGCAGCATAATTTGATCATGATAAGATGATGGTTTCTATCTGTGCTGTCAACTACTACTACACAAAGTCACCACCTGTTGGGATGTTCATGGTTTTATAAGCAGAAACTGTAAAAAGAAAGACCTTGAAAGTTGTTGCTGTGTTGATTTAAATAGATTATCTAAGTAAGTGGTGTGTAAATGTGAACCATGTCATAGTGAAGTTTTCATACTGTATTTTTCTATGACGAAATCTTTGTAACCTTGTTGCTCAGTAATCTAAGTCTTATATAAAGGGGAAACATCAAAGGAAGGTGCTCTCTAGGGATGCATTCATATTGATGCAATATTTTCCAAGTGCTCACCTTGCTGACTTTGGCAGGTGGGGGCTGAGGAGCTGGCTGGGCAGGAGCTGGGGCTGACTGGGCTGAAGGCTGGGAAGGATGTTGGGGTGGTGGTTGAGGCTGTGGCTGGATGCCATGGGTGGGAATCTGATGAACCTGGCCAGGAGTTGTCACATTCACCATGTCATTGGTTTGCACCTCAATTTTGTAGCCAGGGGGCAAGAAGGTGTTGAATCCCATTATCAGATCAGGGTGGCCTTTGAATAGCTGGGACACACGACTAATCACTCCTGGGGTGTCGATGCTGATAAAAAACAAAAAGAAAAGTGATAAACTGTAAGCTTGACAAACACCCTGTTAAGAAAAAACTTCATGTTTTTTTTTTCTTTTGAGACGGAGTCTCACTCTGTCGCCCAGGCTGGAGTGCAGTGGTGCAATCTTGGGATCTTGGCTCACTACAACCTCCACCTCCCGAGTTCAAGTGATTCTCCTGCCTCAGCCTCCCAAGTAGCTGGGATTACAGGTATGCACCACCACACCCGGCTAATTTTTGTATTTTTAGGAGAGGTGGGGTTTCACCATGTTGGCCAGGCTGGTCTCAAACTCCTGACCTCAGGTGATCCGCCCAGCTTGGCCTCCCAAACTGCTGGGATTACAGGCATGAGCCACCTCACTCAGCCAAAATTTCACTTTCTACTAGGTTTTCTCTAAACAGGAAACAGATAATCTACACATTTTGAAATTAACACACGAACTCTGTCTAAAGCCATTTAGTTTTAGACTCAAAGATACTTGGCCACAATTTTTTTTATTTTGAGACACAGTCTCATTCTGTCGCCCAGGCTGGAGTGCAGTAGCACAATCTCGGCACACTGCAGCCTCCGCCTCCTGGGTTCAAGCAATTCTCCTGCCTCAGCCTCCCAAGTAGCTGGGATTACAGGCACCCGCCACCATGCCCAGCTAATTTTTGTAATGGTCAAAATCTTTAACAGAATATATGTTCATTGTAATAATCCTACCAAGCAGATACTCAGACGATATATATAAAGCTACATATCCCAAACAAGATTCACCCTTTGACATACCAGTATACATCATTTCAGCACACATCTACATTGTTCAGATGAGTTACACTCTTACAACAGTGAACCATGCCAGAATATAAGGGTATCTAAACCAATTCAGAAACCAAATAGCCTAAATCACTACCAGTGCTACTTCCCTGATTGAGACAAAGCGCTGGAAAAAATTTAGTTAAGAAAAATTTACCAGTAGGGATAAAAAAGTCTAGTGGCCATAATTTCCATCAATAAAGGAATGCATAAAATAAAGGCATGATTTTGAAAATTCAGCCGCAAAAAGAAGCATCCTTTATCTTCCAGTAAATAAACTATATCCTCTTCCTTCCAAAATCAATATGCCAGATACAAAGCTTGAGTACAATCACACATCTTTTACCTCTGAGATTTAAATTCCTTCATGATGTCAAGGAAATCATTGTAGACCTGAGGCTGACTACCAAACTGCAGCTTCACCTGGTCAAGATAAGATAGCGCATCCTCCACCTGAGGCAGGGATAAATATCAAGGTTATAAAAAGAAAGTAAGCTCACAATTACAAAAAAAAAAAAAAACAAATTATTTATGCCTAAGTATGCTTAATGCGGTAAATGAAATAAAAATATATTAAATATATACTTAAAAGTTAGTATGGATACCAATAATAAACTCAAGCTTAAAATAATAATCAACTCATAAAATCTGTAGCCTTGCCTTGGAAAATTTTGAACAGAATGATCAGTGAAGAATAATTACAATGATACGTCATTTATTAATTCATTTCACAAGTATCTACTAAACTGCAACATGCCAGAGCCAATGTGAGTACCAAGGATTCAATGACAAATAATTTGTAGCCCCTCGTCTATAGACATTTGTTTGTATGTAGTCAGGAATCATAACACAGTGGGTAACCCGGTAATCACTCAATGCCTGGAGATGACATGGGAAGGACACATCTTCCCCACCAAAAAAAGTGAGGCTCCCCTAGGAGGTAATGTATAAACTAAGACCTAAGATGAGTATAAGCTAGCAAAAGTGAAGACCACTGAACAAAATCAAAGGCGGCAGCATGGGCAAAATCCTAGACAGGATACGATATGGGATATTTAGAAATCTGAAAACAGTTTAGTTTGGCTGGAGGATCTGTAGTGAAGACGAGCACTGGAAGGAAAAGTAACAAGATGAGATAGAAAAAAAAGTAGGATCTAGATTCTGAAAGGAAGACGAGGTATGCTACAGGAATAACTGGACAACTCATGTGAAAACAGTGGCTTGAATTATAGTATTGGCCCAGAACAACAGAGAGAACTGCACGGATAAAAAAGCTTTTTGGGTCGTAGAAGTGACAGGATTGGGGAACTGACTGAATAGAGGAGCTAAGGGAGAGCCAGCATTCAAAAGTGATCTGCCACAGAGCACTGTGAGGAAGAAGAGGCAAGAGTGACTCTCAGACTGATCAAAGCCCGCATGCCACTGCATCCCGCACCCAGTGCTTACATCCTTCCACATCACCACCACGCCCAAGAGAAAGCCTGAAGGGGATGCTAAAGGAGATAGAGCCAAGGTGAAGAACAACCCAGAGAAGATCTGCAACGTTGTATGCTAAACCTACTCCTCCAAAGCCAGAGCCCAACCCTAAAAAGGCTGCAGGCCAGGCGCGGTGGCTGACATCTGTAATTCCAGCACCTTCGGAGGCAGAGGCAGGAGGATCATCTGAGGCCAGGAGTTCGACACCAGCCTGATCAACATGGAGAAACCCATCTCTACTAAAAACACAAAAATTAGCCAGGCGTGGTGGTGCATGTCTGTAATGCCAGCTACTCGGGAGGCTGAGGCAGGGGAATCACTTGAACCCAGGAGGCGGTGGTTGCGGTGAGTCGAGATCATGCCATTGCACACCAGCCTGGGCAACAAGAGTGAAACTCGGTCTCAGAAAAAAAAAAAAAAAAGTCCCCTGCAAAGGAGAGAGAGGAGGTACCCAAAGGGAAAAAGGAAAATGCTGACACTGGCAGGGAGGAGAATAACCTTGCAGGAAATGGAGATGCCAAAACAGACCAGGCACAGAAAGCTGAAGGTGCTGGAGATGCCAAGTGAAAAGTGTGCATTTTTGGTAACTGTGTACTTCTGGTAACTGTAAAGTTTGAACTATAAAGTTACGAAGTTTGTAAATTTTGAAATACCATTGTTGAAATCAAGCTTTATAAAAATGCAGAATTTTGTTTTGCTTTTTCTAAAGCAGTGTTGTTACAGCACACAGAACACTTCATTGTTGTTTTGGTGGGAAGGATCACAGGTGACTAATAGAATGTCTTTGAAGCTGGACTGACGTGGGGAAAACACCTTTCCCTTCTAGTTTTGAGAGACTTCCTCTTGACTTATAGAAGAAATTCCCTGACTTTATTTACTTATTTATTTAGAGACAGAGTTTTGCTATTGTTGCCCAGGCTGGAGTGCAGTGGTGTGATCTTGGCTCACTGTAACCTCTGCCTCCCAGGTTCAAGTGATTCTCTTGCCTTGGCCTCCTAAGTAGCTGGGGTTACAGGCACCCGCCACCATGCCCGGCTAATTTTTGTATTTTTAGTACAGACGGGATTTCACCACATTAGCCAGGCTGGTCTCGAACTCCTGACCACAAGTGATCCGCCAGCCTCAGCCTCCCAAAGTCCTGGGATTACAGGCGTGAACCACACACCCAGCCTAGATTCCCTGACTTTTGACACACATGGCCACCTTGGCACAAACACCTTGTGGGATGGAAAAACAAATTCATTTTTACATCCTGTTCTCCCTTCCCACCTTCACAGACCTAACTCCCTTTTACCCAGATACCTGTTGGGACCTAACCCCCAATAATTGGTTACCAGTGTGTCAGGCAGTCAAACTTTCCAGTGATGCCACTAAAATGGCAGCCCTCAAAAGAGAGAGCAGTGGTTCCTTTTCTAGACTGTGGATCTTCAGATAAGTCCTGCCATTTTCATTTCACTTCCTGAAAATCAGGGTCGGCTTGTGAAAAGTTGTTAAACAACATGCTAAATGTGAAGTGTCAACCTTCACTCTAAACTTTCCCTGTTCAGAGCATCACATGAGACTTCACTGGGTTTTATAGTGGCTTTTTGTTTTTTTTGGTAGCCCATTGTTAAGGATTGTCCATGTTCTGCCTGAAATACCATGACTGTTTATGGAAAGTATCTTTAAAGCTGGATACAGTTTGGCTTGGGGAGAAAAAAAAGTGACCTATTACAAAGAAGAACAGGTTGGAAAGGCTAAGCTATGAGTCTGATTTAGGACAGAGATACCCAAAAGAAATCCCCACTAGGTGTTTCCTATTTACTCTGAGATATGTTAAGTTTTATTTTGGTGGTTTAATTGAAGCCTAAATATTTAAAATTGTACAAAATATCAGGTTTAAGAAATTTCAGAAAGAAACATTTGATGTGATTTAAGCCAGTCTTTTTCTTTTTCGAGATGGGAGTCTCGTTTTGTCTCCCAGACTGGAGTATAATGGTGCAATCTCGGGTCACTGCAACTTCTGCCTCCTGGGTTCAAGTGATATCTCCTGTCTCAGCCTCCTGAGTAGCTGGGATTCCAGGCGCATGTCACTACATCCAACTAATTTTTTTGTATTTTTAGTAGAGATGAGATTTCACTATGTTGGCCAGGCTGGTCTTGAACTCCTGACCTCAACTGATACGCCCGCCTCAGCCTCCCAATGTGCTGGGATTACAGGTGTGAGCCACCACACCTGGCCAGGCGTAGATAAGTCTTTCGATTTGTTGCAAAATGGAACATTTACATTCAAGTCAATCTAACTGGTGCTGTGGTCTGAAATGTGTCCCGCAAAATTCTTACATCGAAACTTAATCACCGATATGATGATATTAAGAAGTGAGGCCTTCAGAAAGTGATTGTACAGCCCTCATGAATGGGATTAGGGACCTTATAAAAGGGCTGGAGTGAACCAGTGTTAGTCCCTTCGGCCCTTCTCCCTTCCAGTGTGAGGACACACACTCAGGGACCATCTCGAAAAACAGAGTTCAGGCCCTCACCAGACACCAAACCAACTGGCACCTTGATTTTATTTTATTATTATTATTTTTTTTGAGATGAAGTCTTGCTCTTGTCTCCCAGGCTGGAGTGCAAAGGCGCAATCTCAGCTCAATGCAACCTCCGCCTCCCGGGTTCAAGCGATTCTCCTGCCTCAGCCTCTCCAGTAGCTGGGATTATAGGCGCCTGCCACCACGCCTGGCTAATTTTTGTATTATTAGTAGAGATGGGGTTTCACCATGTTGGGCAGGCTGGTCTCGATCTCCTGACCTCGTGATCCACCCATCTCGGCCTCCCAACGTGCTGGGAGTACAGGCGTAAGCCACTGAGCGTGGCCTATTTATTTTGAGACATGGTCTCACTCTGTCACCCAGGCTGGAGTGCAGTGGCACAAATTCGGCTCACTGCAACTTCTGCCTCCTGAGTTCAAGCGATTCTCGTGCCTCAGCATCCAGAGTAGCTGGGATTACAGGTGCATGCCACCATGCCTGGCTCATTTTTTTGTATCTTCAGTAGTTTTACCACGTTGGCCAGGCTGGTCTTGAACTCCTGACCTCAAATGATCTGCCCGCCTCAGCCTCCCTAAGTGCTGGGATTATAGGCGTGAGCCACTGCACCCGGCCAGCACCTTGATTTTAGACTTCCTAGCCCCCAGAACTTCGAGAAATAAACTTCTATTATTTATACAGTCTCAGGTATTTTGTTATAGCAGCACTAATGGATTGAGACAAATGGCTGTTTTTTTTTTTTTTAGATGGAGTCTTGCTCTATCGCCCAGGCTGGAATGCAGTGGTGCGATCTCAGCTCACTGCAAGCTCTGCCTCCTGGGTTCACGCCATTCTCCTGCCTCAGCCTCCCAAGTAGCTGGACTACAGGCGCCCGCCACCATGCCCGGCTAATTTTTTTTGTATTTTTAGTAGAGACGGGGTTTCACCGTGTTAGCCAGGATGGTCTTGATCTCCTGACCTCATGATCTGCCCACCTCAGCCTCTTAAAGTGCTAGGATTACAGGCGTGAGCCACGGCGCCCGGCCCCGAGACAAATGGCTCTTTAAGAGTTCTTCAGACTTACATTATGGCTGTGGTTAATCAGTGTTTCAGTGTTGCTAGAAATCAGATTGTATACTTGGTCAATACCCACTTGTTTGATGGTTAGTTTTTCTATACAAATATCATGACAATTTCTGCTGAAATTCAATGGACTATTTTAATTCATATTCTGAACTTTCCATACTAAAATGTTTCATTAATGACCAACTTAAGTGAACACAAAATGTATTAAGTTTGCAAAAGAAACCAAGACTTTGGAAGATATTTAAGAATAGCATGGATCATTACACAACAAAAGAACAGTTATCAATAAGACATGGTATGGTATAAGGTAACTACTGCAGAGAGGGAAAAAGTACAGAAACCCAAAAGAAAGCAATTATGTGTGATATGTGTATGTCTGAAACAAAAAGGTACTGAAGTCACAGCAAACCACTCTTTAAAAATTAGTTATAGGCCGGGTGCGGTGGCTCATGCCTGTAATCCTAGTATTCTGGGAGGCCGAGGAGGGTGGATCCCTTGAGGCCAGGAGTTTGAGAGCAGCCTGGCTAAGATGGCAAACCCTGTCCTAGTAAAAAAAAAAAAAATACAAAAATTAGGCGTGGTGATGCATGCCTGCAATCCCAGCTATTTGGGAGACTAAGGCATGAGAATCACTTGAACCCAGGTGGGGGAGGGTGCAGTGAGTTGAGATGGCACCACTGCACTACAGCCTGGGCAACAGAGTGAGACTCTGTCTCAAAAAAAAAAAAAAAAGTAAAATAAAACTTATAGAATAATCCTATGCTTTAAAAACTCTGCATGACACTCATATAATAAATAAGACACCTACATGTAAAAATAGTGAGGAAATTCTCTCATCACCTAAAGCATAGTCCAACTCTTATATAAACTCTCTATAAATGCACGTATACAGTTCTAGGAAGCACAACTTAAAAAAAAAAAAAACTTGGATGTAGTTATTTAGAAGCTACAGATTTAAGGAAGCACTTGGGGAGACTCTTAGACTCTGCTGATAAAGTTTCTTAGCTCACTTCAGCAGGGGTACTATTAAGGCCCTGAATCTCCTGAAGTCTACAATCTTGCTGGAGAGAAAAACACAAGCAAATGTAAAGATAACCTGCTAAATATGTACCAAATATCACTGCTGCTGACATTCAATAACTAAATAACACCAAACATGCCTCAAATCGTTCAAATCCCTTCTTGTCACCACCAATCTACCAAAGACAAAAAAAAAAAAAAAAACAGACAATGTTGAGGCTTGAAATAATGTGTAAGCACTCTCACTGAACGTTTCTTTTGTTTGTTTTTTCTGAGACGGAGTTTCACTCTTGTCGCCCAGACTTGAGTGCAGTGGTATGATCTCGGCTCACTGCAATCTCTGCCTCCTGGGTTCAAACGATTCTCCTGCCTCAGCCTCCTGAGTAGCTGGGATTACAGGCATGCGCCACCACACCTGACTCATTTTGTATTTTTAGTAGAGGCATGGTTTCATCACATTGGTCAGGCTGGTCTTGAACTCCTGACCTCAGGTGATCCACCCACCTTGGCCTCCCAAAGTGCATGGATTACAGGTGTAAGCCACCATGCCTGGCCTACATTATTGTAGAATATAAATGATTTATTGAAGTTGACTCAAATGCTTGTAATGCATTTAAGACTGATCCAAAAATGACAGGCATTGTGGGAATACTGAGTTACATGGAGGTACAAGAAGCATTTTACCTCTCCTCATTAGAAAGGAAATTCAACAAGTTATTTTATGTAGGAATATAGTCAAGAGCTTGTGACTAAAAGAACACAGCAAGAAATCCTAACTCTATCCATGACTCACTCTATAACCCCAAATCCAAAACCCTTCCTTGTTTCCTTGCCAGTTTCCGTAAAGCAAACAAAACATAATCCATATACTTATACCAAAGCGTCCTGTGAGGAAGGTGGGTAAAAACTGGTGTTGTGCTTTGATAGGGTTGATTGAAAAAGGCTATAGAAATACATATGTTTTTGTTAGTTTAATAAGCAAGTTTATAAGCTATTTTGCAACATTAAAGTATAACTACTGAATATATAGTGTTACTACAGAATTAAATCACACACAACCAAGTTAAAAAAAAATATTTTCAAGACTTAGTAAAGTGCTAAGCCCGCAGCAATAATACATTTTGGTACACAGCCATCACTCTACAAGAGACTGAAAATGTTTTAAAGGAAACATCAATATTCCTTATACACATTTTCCCAAAGACAGAATCCAGATTGAAGCTTCAGGCCTAAAAAATCTGCACTCTTTAAAAGGCTATGTGTTAGTCAATATTACGTAAGCCAATATAGAGAGTAAATTTTACAAAATTACTCTAAATCACATAGCTTTGCTGTGTGATTTATAATATTTTGTAGCATTTAATACTCTTAGGCCAATATTAAACAAGTTCCCAAGAATCCACCGACGAGGGCAGGGATCAAGAAAAACTAAAGTAAGTATCAGGGAAAACAGAAGAAACAACTATTTGGTGCATATGGATGTGTCCTTAGAGGGTTTATTTCTCATTCCTGCCTGCAAGCAACATAAGTAGGTTGCTATAACCAAATGAAGATTTAACATCTCTTCAGAGTTCCTCCATTTATTATTTCCTGAACTTAATTTTATATAAATGTAAAACTAGAAAAATTGAAACCTGAACACTTGCTGCAACAATTACATATTTTGAAAAGTAACATTCAAGTGGTCAGAGATACAAGGTTAGCTGGCAACACAAGCTTCACTTCTCCAGGGATGCCTCATGAATTTCAAAGCATAAGGCCGGGCGCGGGCGCGGGCGCGGTGGATCACACTTGTAATCCCAGCACTTTGGGAGGCCAAGGCGGGTGGATCACAAGGTCAGGAGATCGAGACCAGGGTGAAACCCCGTCTCTACTAAAAATACAAAAAATTAGCCGGGCGTGGTGGCGGGCACCTGTAGTCCCAGCTACTCGGAGAGGCTGAGGCAGGAGAATGGCGTGAACCCGGGAGGCGGAGCTTGCAGTGAGCTGAGATTGCGCCACTGCACTCCAGCCTGGGCGACAGAGCAAGACTCCGTCTCAAAAAAAAAAAAAAAAAAAGAATTTCAAAGCATGAAAACCTACCACACATACTCAGCAGAAAATATGAAAACACTGATAATTCATTCACAGTTACAGTTTTCCCTAAACTTTATAAAGATTCCCCCCAAAAAGGAGCATGTATTTTACTAAGAATGGACTTGATGATGTGAGTCAATTCAACTATTCATAAACAGGAATAAAAAGATAAAGGTAATAAGAACATTACAGGCATGAGCTGGGCATAGTGGCTCGCACCCGTAATCCCAACACTTTCGAAGGCCAAGGTGGGAGAATCACTTGAGGACAGTAGTTTGAGACCAGCCCGGGCAACATAGTGAGACCCCCATCTCTGAAACTAAAAACTAAAAAAAAAAATTTTTAAGAATTTAAAAAGATTGAACTGTAAGACATATTACTGGGCCAATTTACTGTACAAACCTGTAGCCAATGATATATGTGCTCAATAGAGAGTTCAAAAGGAAGCAACCAATGAATTTTAAGGTTTATTTTGTATTAAAATGGCCCCACAATCCTGATAACATTTGAGTGACATGCATTCATACAGTCCACAAACATTTGAGTATATTCTTCTCTGGATCAGGCACTGATGCCAAGATAGGAAACATAAGCAAATTTCACAAAACAAAAACAGTAAAACTTGTGATTCGACAGCTAGTGTCTCAGGTTAGAAGTTGTACCACCAAAACCAACAAGCTGCAACCAGTATTTCCTGCTAAAGATAAATTTTTTGACCCAAGAAAAAGAGCTGAATACCACCTTCAGCCTCTGAAATTGCTGCTGTCCCTGCACTGGTGCAACTGGTGGGGCTGGATGAGCATGACTCTGGACCACCTGGCCTCCATGGGGCTGCACCGCTGTTGGGTGATGATGGCTGCTATGAACTGCTGCTATGGCGGGCCCATGACTGCCGGAGCTCTGTGGCATGGCTGAAACCTGGGGTGAACAAAATACAGACAGGAAACTTCAAGGCTTGTACATTCTTCCCCAAATGAGTATAAATAACTAACACAAATGCACAACGATAATTAACTGGAAACCCAAATTTCTGCTGGGCGTGATGGCTCATACCTATCTCACCTACATGGGAAGATCGCCTGAACTCAGGAGTTCAAGGCTGCAGTGAGCTATGATCATGCCACTGCACTCCAGCTTGGGCCACAGAGTGAGACCATGTCTCTAAAAAGAGAAAAGAAAGGCTGGGCAACATAGTGACACACCATCTCCACAAAAAATAAAAACTTGGCCAGGCGTGGCGACATGCACCTGTGGTCCCACCTACTCTAGAGGCTAAAGGAGGAGGATTGCTTGAGTTCAGGAGTTCAAGGCTGCAGTGAGGTGTGATCACACCACTGCTCTCTGGCCTGGGTGACAGAGTGAGACCGTCTCTAAAAAAAGAAAGAAAAGAGAAAGAAACCCAAATTTTCCACAAAAGGAACTGGTTAAATAAATTACAGCCCACCAAAGTTATAACTAAATTATTTGTAGCTATTAAAAATTATATAGCTGGGCACGGTGGCTCACGCCTATAATCCCAGCACTTTGAGAGGCCAATGCAGGCGGATCACGAGGTCAGGAGATCAAGACCATCCTGGCTAGCACGGTGAAACCCCGTCTCTACTAAAAATACAAAAAATTAGCCAGGCGTGTTGGCGGGCGCCTATAGTCCCAGCTACTCGGGAGGCTGAGGCAGGAGAATAGCGTGAACCCAGGAGGCGGAGCTTGCAGTAAGCCAAGATTGTGCCAATGCAATCCAGCCTGGGCGACAGAGCGAGACTCCATTTCAAAAAAAAAAAAAAAAATTATATATATATATATATATATATATATATATATATATATATATATATATGGTTTATCTGGGAACAGTATCTCACACCTATAACCAGCACTTTGGGAGGCCCAGGCAGATGGATCACTTGAGTTCAGGAACTCGAGACCAGCCTGGCCAACATGGTAAGACCCTGTCTCTACTAAAAATACCAAAAAAAGTTAGCTGGATGTGGTAACAGGCATCTGTAATCCCAGCTACTGAGAGGCTGAGGCACAGTGATCACTTGAACCTGGGAGGTGGAGTCTGCAGTGAGCTGAGATCATGCCACTGCATTCCAACCTACAAAACAGAGCAAGACTCTGTCTCCAAAAAGAAGAAAAAAAAATTATATAGTTTATCTCAAACTATCTGTGGTAAAGGGTGAGTTTTTTTCTTAAAATTCCAATCCATCAGGGACCACAACTTTTATAAAAATCCAATAAAAATAAATTACTATGAAAGTGAAATAAAAAATACACAAACCCGCCAGGCATGGTGGCTCACGCCTGTAATCCCAGCACTTTACGAGGCCAAGGCAGGCAGATCACCTGAGGTTGGGAGTTCTTGAGACCAGCCTGACCAACATAGAGAAACCCCATCTCTACTGAAAATACAATATTAGACAGACGTGGTGGTGCATGCCTGTAATCCCAGCTATTCATGAGGCTGAGGCAGGAGAATCGCTTGAACCAGGGAGGTGGAGGTTGCGGTGAGCTGAGATCATGCCATTGCACTCCAGCCTGGGCAACAAGAGTGAAACTCCATTCCAAAAAACAAAACAACAAAAATACATAAACCTGTAATTTTTTTTTCTTACCTTTTTATTGAGACAGGGTCCCGCTCTCTCACCCAGATTGGAGTGCAGTGGTACAATCATGGCTCACTGCAGCCTTGACCTCCCCAGGCTCAGATGATCCTCCCACCCCAGCTTCCCGAGTAGCTGGGACTACAGGCATGTACCACCATGCCTGGTTAATTGTCATGCTTTTTGTAGAAACAGGGTTTCACCATGTTGCCCAGGCTGATCTCGAACTCTTGGGTATGGAGTCCGCCTGCCTTGGCCTCCCAAAGTGCTGGGGTTATAGACATAAGCCACTGTGCCCAGCCTGTAACTTTCATTACTGGATTTTACAAATAAAAAATGATCATGTCCAATTGCTCTAATAGTTTCTAAACACTCTCAATTTCTATACTTATGCCATTACAAACTAGTAACAAAGGATACAGATTAGCCATTTTTAAGCCACACTTTCAACAATGATATAAATGGATATATTTGAATCTGAAAAAAAAGTTCATAATCCACAAGTTGAATGTATTCATGTACTGTATATAAACTTTTAAATAATTTTTTAAAGCACATTACACTGGGTGACAGAGAAAGACCCTGTCTCAAAAAAATAATAAAAGTACATTACAAAGCAGTATGATAAAAAGATTTTAAACCTTAGACAATATATAGCAAAATGTTGGCATTTAATCTTGTGGTTATAGAATGAAAGATGACTCTTAATTTGTTTCTTTTTGTTTTTGAAAGTCTCACTCTATCGCCCAGGCTGGAGTGCAGTAGCACAATTTCGGCACACTGCAACCTCTGCCTCCCAGGTTCAAGTGATTCTCCTGCCTTAGCCTCCTGAGTAGCTGGGATTACAGGTGCCTGCCACCATGCCCAGCGACTTTTTGTATTTTTAGTATAGACAGGGTTTCACCATGCTGGTTAGACTGGTGTTGAACTCCTGACCTCAAATGATCCACCTGTCTTGGGCTCCCAAAGTGCTGGGATTACAGGTGTGAGCCACCGCGCCTGGCCTACTTGGCTTATTTTGCTTATCTTGATTTGCTACGAGCATTGTATCTAATGTAAAATAAATTTTTTTCCCCAAATTGTTGATGGTTTGGCCTCAAACAAATGTCTTTTCTATTCTTTTATCTCAATCTTTCTCCTGTCCTCTTATAAGTCTGAGGAAATAAAAGCCAAAACCACTTTCCTTCTGTATCTATTGCAAGAAATGCTATAAAAATTTTTTCAGAACTTTTTCCTTTTTCAGAACTGCTGATCACCACAGAAGACAACAATCTGTCCAAATATAAGGAGACTAAATAACATGAAACTTTCTTTCTCTAAACAATGTTAAGTTTTATACCACAATTTAAGAGAGAATAAAACTTTTTTTCAAATCCTCACGTTTATAAAAATTATCCTGGAGGGAGATGAAGAAATGAGGGAGAGGGAGAAACCAAGCGACTATGCATAAATCCACAGAAACAATACAAGGCATATTAAGGTAAAAAGAAACTATTTAGACAATTCTAAAAGCTCTAATGTACCTCAAAGATGTGCTAGTATTCTGAGCTTCTGTATTCCAACATGCATGTTTTTTACAGGGTTTACAGGCTTTCACTAGACTGACTTATACAAACACATTATAGTTTCCATTCGGAAGAAATATAACTATCCCAAATGTAGAAAACAGTTATTAAGCTGTTTAGATAATGAAAGTAATCACCCAAGCTAAACAAGCAACTTTTTTTTCTTCCAAGTCCTAAAAGATGCCATCTGTTGGCAGTCTTCTGACTGCTGCCCCAACCCCACAGGAAGGGATTAGACAGCTTCAAGGGGAGTCCTGAGGAAGAGTGACACCTAAGGAATCACCATTTCCTACTTCAGCTGCATTCCCTCTTCTTTATACTTTTAGACTAAATTCCTAGAAATGGAATTGCCAGGTCAAAAACTAACAAAAGAATCTGACACAAACTGCCAAATCGCTCAAAAAAGATTACCTCAGTTTATATTCCCAGTACCAGCCGTACATTTTTAAGGTCACTAACAAATGAGGTTGAAGGCCTCTCCAGACCAGTCATATGCTGAAGTAGAAAGATATCCACTATATATTAAATGAAAAGAGCAAACAACACAACAGTATGTAATGTATGATCCAAATTGTACAAAAAGAAAAGCGGAAAGGCCGGCGAGGTGGCTCATGCCTGTAATCCCAGCACTTTGGGAGGCTGAGGCGGGCAGATCACTTGAGTCCAGGAGTTCAAGACCAGCCTGGGCAACATGGCGAAACTCTGTCTCTATAGAAAAAATACAAAAATTAGCCAGGTGTGGTGGCATGCACCTGTAGTCCCAACACTGAGGTGCGAGGATTGCTTGAGCCCAGGATGTGAAGGGTGCAGTGAGCTGAGATCATGCCACAGCATTCCAGCCTGGGTGAGAGTGTGACTCTGTCTCAAAAAAAAAAGTAAATTTAGCCGGGCGCGGTGGCTCAAGCCTGTAATCCCAGCACTTTGGGAGGCCGAGGCGGGCGGATCACGAGGTCAGGAGATCGAGACCATCCTGGCTAACATGGTGAAACCCCGTCTCTACTAAAAATACAAAAAAAAAAAATTAGCCGGGCGCAGTGGCGGGCGCCTGTAGTCCCAGCTACTCGGGAGGCTGAGGCAGGAGAATGGCGTGAACCCGGGAGGCGGAGCTTGCAGTGAGCCGAGATCGCGCCACTGCACTCCAGCCTGGGCGACAGAGCGAGACTCCGTCTCAAAAAAAAAAAAAAAAAAAAAAGTAAATTTAGATAGCCAGATAGGTTGATATAGATATGCTTGTATATGCATACAAAACTGGATACCCAAGAAACTCACCAGTGGGAGAAAATCTGAGGGGTGACAGAAAACAAGTCATTTTATATCCTTTTTTTAAAAAAAAAATCAAAGTGTGGCAGGGCACAGTGGCTCACATCTGTAATCCCAGCACTTTGGGAGGTCAAGGCGGGCAGATCACTCGAAACCAGGAATTTAAGACCAGCCTGGCCAACATGGCAAAACCCTGTCTCTACTAAAAATACAAAAATTAGGCGGGCATGGTGGGGTGCGCCTGTAATCCCAGCTACTCGAGAGGCTGGGGCACGAGAATCACTTGAACCTGGGAGCCAGAGGTTGCAGTGAGCCAAGATCACACCACTGCACTCCAGTTGGGGCGACAGACTGAGACACTATCTCAAAAAAATAAAATGAGGCCGGCTGTAGTGGCTCACACCTGTAATCCCAGCACTTTGGAAGGCAGAGACAGGCGGATCACCTGAGGTCGAGACCAGCCTGGCCAGCATAGCAAAACCCCATCTCTACTAAAAATATAAAAATTAGCTGGGCGTGGTGGTGCACGCCTGTAATCCCAGCTACTCGGGAGGCTGAGGCAAGAGAATCACTTCAACCTAGAAGGCAGAGGCTGCAGTGAGCCAAGACCGAACCATTGCACTCCAACCTGGGCAACAGACAGAGACTCTGTCTCAAAAATAAATAAATAAATAAAATAGGCTAGGCGTGGTGGCTCACGCCTGTAATCCTGGTACTTTGGAAGGCCAAGAGGGGCGGATCACCTGAGGTCAGGAGTTCAAGACCAGTCTGGCCCACGTGGCGAAACCCCATCTCTACTAAAAATACAAAAAATTAGCCAGGCATGGCAGCAGGTGCATGTAATCCCAGCTACTCGGGAGGCTGAGGCAGGAGAATCGCTTGAGCCCGGGAGGCGGAGGTTGCAGTGGGCCGAGATCGCACCACTGCACTCCAGCTTGGGTGATAAGAGCAAAACTCTGTCTCAAAAAAAATAATAAATAAATGAATAAAATAAAAAATTAAAAAACTGAAGTGATATATTACTTTAGTAATAAAAAAGGGCAAAAACCAAATTTCTTCACTTCTACAAAACAGAGTAACAGACGAATGATCAGTGTTGGTCAGGACATAGAACAGGAATATACACTGCTTGGGGGAACTTGCTAAAGATGCATATACCCTTCGACACAGCAATCCCTTTCATAGGTACTTGACAAACTCTTGTATGTCCTCAAATCTGCTGACTAGTTTGCAACAGGATAAGGAGTTTGCACCACAATGTAAACCAACTATGGTAGACCCGTGAATAACACGGGTTTTTGTTTTGTTTTTAAGGAGACAGGGTCTTGCACTGTTGTCCAGTCTGAAGTATAGTTGCTTGATCACAGCTCACTGCAGCCTTGACTTCCTGGGCTTGAGCAATCCTCTCACCTCAGTCTCCTGGGTGGCTAGGACTACAGATGCACACCACTATGCCTGGCTAATTTTTTATTTATTTTTTCAAATTAATTAATTAATTCTTTCTTTTTGAAACAAGTTCACACTCTGTCACCCACGCTGGGTGCGGTAGCATATTCACTGGAGCCTTGACCTCCCAGGCTCAAATGATTCTCCCACCTCGGCCTCCCAAGTAGCTAGGAACACACGTGTGCACCATTACACCCTGCTAATCTTTGTTTATTTTTAGGAGAGACGGGGCTTGCTATGTTGCCCAGGCTGATCTCTAACTCCTGGGCTCAGGCAATCCTCGTGCTTCCAACTTCCCCAGGTGTTGGGATTATGGGTGCGAGCCACTGCACTCAGCAACAACACAAGTCCACTTACATGTGGATTTTCTCCCACCTCTGCCACCCCTGAGATGGCCAGACTAACCCTTCCTCTTCTTTCTCCCTCCTCCTCAGCCTCCTCAATGTGAAGACAAGGATGAAGACCTTTATGATGATTCACTTCCACTTAATAAATAGTAGATATATTTTCTCTTATGATTTTCTTAGTATTTTGTTTCTAGATTATTTTAAGAATATAGCATATGACAAATATACAAAATATATGCTAATCAACCATTTATGTTATCGGTAAAGCTTCTGGACAACAATAGGCTATTTGTATTTAAGCTTTAGGGGAGTCAAAAATTATACATGGGCCAGACGCAGTGGCTCAGACTTGTAATCCCAGCTCTTTGGGAGGCTGGCGGGGGGAGGATAGCTTTGGGCCAAGAGTTTAGGACCAGCCTGAGCAACATAGCAACACCTCATCTCTACAAAAATCATAAAAATTAGCCAGGCATGGTGGTGCGCACCTGTAGTCCTAGCTCCTAGGGAGGCTGGGGCATGGGAGGACTGCTTGAGCCCAAGAGTTTGAGGCTGCAGTGAGTCATGATCGCACCACTGCACCCCCAACAGGGGCCACAGAGCAAGACACTATCTCCTTAAAAAAAAAAAAAAAAGAAAAAAGAAAAAGGAAAAAAGTTATACATGTATTTTTGACTGCATGGGGGGCAGTCAGTGCCTCAACCCCCACACTGTCCAAGAGTCAGCCATATTTCACTATAATGATGTTTAATTCAGCTGTCTTTTTTAAAAATAAATAGCAAAACTGTCTTAGTAAGTGCGTTGATTTAAATTCTGGCACAAGCTTCTTATTTTGTCATGAACTAGCACTGCGTGCACTAAGAGAATATCAGAATGTTCACAGCAGCATCTTTGTAAAAGCAAAAACCTGGAAACAGCCCAATAGTCCAACAGTAGAATTGACAAATAAATTGAGTATATGCATATAATTTACGCTAGAGTGAAAATGGTGGAATTACAGCGATCTATAAAAATATGGGATTTTTAAAACAAAGTGAGTCAAAGAAGAAAATGTTTCCATGTATATAAAAGTTCAAAAATACCGAAACTAAACAATTATGTTAGATTTTTTTTAAGTAAATAAAGTCAAGGGAATGATAAATACAAAGTTTAGATTAGTGGCTACCTCTGAAGGGAGGGAAAAGAAGGGAGCACAGTGGGATACACAGGGAACTTCAAAGGTCATGACAACATTCTTTTTTTAAAAACTTGTATGGTGAATACACAGTTTTTTTTTTTTTACCTTACACACTCAACAATTTTTAATATCTAACACAGTATTAAAAAAAGTTTTATAATTGCCTAAAATCACTATTCCTCTTCCCTCATTCTAGTCCCTTGGTTGGCTCCAGCTTACCTGGTAGCTGGGTGTTACAGAGTACTGAATTCCTGTAGCTGACTGCATGGTCTCAGACACTGCTTCATACACGGGTGGGGCAGGGGCAAGCACCCGGTGCTGGTGAGGAAAAGCCTCTGTGCTGCCAGGGATCCGACGCTGCTGGGCTGCATACACCGGTGACTCCTGGTCATCCAAACGCCGCTTCATTCTGTGCTCATGCTCAGGGATGCACTACAAAACCTGCAGAAACCAAAAGCAATACCATGCACGTCAATTCTCACTCCAGTATGATGTACGCAACTTAGGACCAGTCACCCAAGTTTAGTAAAAGCTTGACTCCCAGAACTGATCATCTATTTCATCTTAGTGATGAAGTTTAAGTGCATGTGGGCATACCACCCCCCACCACAGTGAACAAATTATAGCTGAAAAAGACAAACATTTAAATAACAAAGTTTTAATTAATTTGGTACTATGAAGTTGAAAAATAGGCTCCAATGTAAAAATATAAACACAACCTTTTTTCCCTTTATTCTCTAGTTTTCTCCTCAAATGCTATCACTCCTAATACTAATTACATATCCACATGCTGCAAAAATATTCAAGTGCTTTTTTTTTTTTTTTGAGACGGAGTCTCGCTCTGTCGCCCAGGCTGAGTGCAGTGGCGCCATCTCGGCTCACTGCAAGCTCCGCCTCCCAGGTTGATGCCATTCTCTCCTTCCTCAGCCTCCCGAGGAGCTGGGACTACAGGCGCCCGCCACCACACCCGGCTACTTTTTTTGCATTGTTAGTAGAGACGGGGTTTCACCATGTTACAATCGAGCAGGATGGTCTCGATCTCCTGACCCTGTGATCCGTCCACCTCGGCTTCCCAAAGTGCTGGGATTACAGGCGTAAGCCACCGTGCCCGGCCTCAAGTGCTTCTTCTTAAATCCTCTCAAAACCTACTACTATAATCGTGGTCTAATTTAAAATTTGTTTCAACAATTATGATGGTATCATGGAAAGAATACTGTGCCAGGAATGGGAAGACAAAGATTCTAGACTTGCCAATTTAAGATGCTACATAATTTCAACAAGTTCCTCATTCCATGTGAATTTCAGTTTCTCCAACTATAAAATAAGAAAGTTGGAACAGATCACTCCCAAGTTTTCTTCTGGTTCTAACAGTTATAAGAAGAGATTCTCTTAGCTTAATACCTCTGTGGGAGACAATTTCCTTCCTGCAGGACACAAAAAGTCTACCAACATTTGGCCCAGGGATCTACTTGGGTCTTCAGAGCTTTTCCGTATCAGTATCACTAACACAAGCATAAAACACCATCAGTGAGAAAGAATGCATCAGCCATCCAAAGAAAAAAGGCCCCACCACTTTTCCAGTCCCAAAAAATCTCTTAAATAAGATACCACTGCTATGGAAAGAAGATAAAAACTACAGTACTAGTGGGAGATTTGGCAAGCCACCCCCTCATCTGAAATACGGTAAGTTAAAAAAAAAAAAAAAAAAAACTTTACCTAATTCATAAGTCTACCCAAGATCTTTTCTTCATCCTCTGGGAGCACACAAGCCCTGAAGGGAAAGTAGTCTTTACAAGGACTCTCCATGGCTGTTTCACCTTTTCTTTGTCCTCTCTATAGTCCTCAATCCGCCTGCCACTCTAATTCTTAGCTCTGAAATCCTGTCTCAGGTTTTTCTCACATTTCACATACCTAAGTGGGACCCTGACACAGCAGCACAACCAATTAATTTGCAAGCTGGCCACTTTTATCTTTTTGTAAACTCAAGCCACAAATATGCTCTCTGTGGCCTATGTAACTTCAGACTAAGTCAGCTTTGTGTGTGATAATATGTGGAACTCAGTTAAATGGAGTTGAGAATGTTTCTGACAGCTGCTGAGGACAAATAATTTAAAATGTCTTAGCTAGTGATGCTTTCCTAGGTTTTTCTAGTATGAAGGCCATGTTTAGCTTAGTATTCGAAAACCTTTTAGACATATTAAGAGGTTGAGAATATAGATTTATGCATGCTATTTGATATCTGAAGAGCCATTAATCAACTACAAACACTAAACCTCAGCGTGTTTTGGGATGAGAAACTGAGTCTAATCACAGGTAGAGTAAAATGTCTTTTTGGCTATTTCTTATATACGTTCATGACTTTCAGTGGTTTGGTCTTGCATTCTATTGGTTTAAAACTGATGCTTAACTCATCTGAGATTAACCTCTGTAACCAAAAATGAAGTCAATACTTTATTGGCCAGATGCAGTGGCTCACACCTGTAATCCCAGCACTTTGGGAGGCCGAGGCAGGCAGATCACCTAAGGTTGGGAGTTCAGGACCAGCCTGGCCAATATGGTGAAACGCTGTCTCCAGTAAAAATACAAAAATTAGCCAGGCGTGACGGCGCACACCTGTAAAACCTGCTACTTGGGAGGCTGAGGCACAAGAATCGCTAGAATCCAGGAGGCAGAGGTTGCAGTGAGGGGAGGTCCCATCACTGCACTCCAGCCTGGGCAACAGACTGAGACTCTGTCTCCAAAAAAAAAAAAAAAAAAAAAATTATAGAAATGTTACGATAAGGCAGCACTGGGTTTTAAAAAAAAAGCTTTATAGGCTGGTCGCAGTGGCTCACACCTGTAATCCCAGCACTTTGGAAGGCCGAGGTGGGTGATCACCTGAGGTCAAGAGTTCGAGGTCAGCCAGGCTAACATGGTGAAACCCCATCTCTACTAAAAATACAAAATTAGCTGGGCATGATGGCACGCATCTGTAATCCTGGCTACTCGGGAGGCTGAGACGGGAGAATCGCTTGAACCTGGGAGGCGGAGGTTGCAGTGAGCAAATTCGCACCACTGCACTCCAAGCTGGGCGACAGCGTGACTCTGTCTCAAAAAACAACAACAAAAAAACTTTATAAATAATAAGCCAAAATCAGATGTGAAGAGCACGGCACGACCATAGAAAAACACTAGAGTACCTTTTAAGAACGGGATTCTGTTGGATGGGAGAATGTTTGAGGGCAAAAAATAAAAACAAAAAAGAATTGGATTCTACTCCAAACTCTACCATGAAGCTTTCTAATTTTGGCCCTGTTTTCAAACAGGGGCAAAAGGAGGGGATCAGCCTACATTAGTGATTTCCAAATGCTGGTTTATGAACCAGTCTATAAGGAAAAAGAAGATTGCAGTGAGCTTTTCATAGATTAAGTATTACAGTACTACGGTTTATTCAGATATCATACCCTATCTTTTGGCTGTTAAAATATCGTTTCTTTCATAAAGTGATTGGGATTTCATATGGTACTTAACTTCATCCACCTCCAGAGTTTGCTTTCCATACCACCTCCACAACACTACAGAGGCTGAACTTTCTCTGAACCATACTTTTATTCCTTTAACAATTACCACTCATAGGCCGGGCGTAGTGGCTCACGCCTGTAATCCCAGCATTTTGGGAGGCTGAGGCAGGTGGATCATGAGATCAGGAGATCGAGACCATCCTGGCTAACATGGTGAAACCCCGTCTCTACTAAAAATACAAAAAATTAGCTGGGCGTGGTAGCGGGCACCTATAGTCCCAGCTACTCGGGACGCTGAGGCAGGAGAATGGCGTGGACCCGGGAGGTGGAGCTTGCAGTGAGCCGAGATCGTGCCACTGCACTCTAGCCTGGGCAACAGAGCAAGACTCCATCTCAAAACAAACAAACAAACAAAAAAAAAAAACAATTACCATTCATAGTTCTATTCCTAACTCTCTCAAATAAATTGCTTCCACTCTAATCATACCTCCTTGTTTCAGGCCCTGATCATCCTTCACAACAACCTTATAAGCAAGGTATTCTCTAATTTATGAATGATGAAACTGAAACACAAAGATTAAGTAAACTGCCCAAGGTTGCATAGCTAGTAAGAGGCAAAGCTGGGATATAAATCCAGGAAATCTGTCTCCAGAGCCTGGCTCTTAACTACTTCATTACCTTACCTCTCACAGAAGATAAGAAATGAAGGAAGAGTCCCTTTACTTATTTAAGGCACACATGCAGGGAGCAAGTTCAGCTTTTTTTAACCTTTCACACACTTAGCTAACTCATCCTTCTTCAGCCTAAACCTAATAAAGCAGAAATGCTTTAGTAGCATTCATTCATTAAAAGCAAATGTTCAGTGAGTAGATATGAAGTTGGTAGATGATTTCAGCCCTTGCCTTCTAAAACCATATATAGCCTCACTAGTAATAAAAAACGTGTAAAGTAGGCCGGGCGTGGTGGCTCATGCCTGTAATCCCAGCACTTTGGGAGGCTGAGGTAGGCAGATCACTTGAGGTCAGGAGTTCAAGACCAGACCAGCCAACATGGTGAAACTCTCCCTCTACTAAAAATACAAAAATTAGCCAGGTGTGGTGGTGGGCACCTGTAATCCCAGCTACTCGGGAGGCTGAGGCACGAGAATCACTTGAACCTGGGAGGCGGAGGTTGCAGTCAGCCGAGATCACACCATTGCACTCCAGCCTGGGCAACAGAGTGGAACTGTCTCAAAAAAAAAAAAAAAAAATATATATATATATATGTAAAAGGCCAGGCGCCGTGGCTCATGCCTGCAATCCCAGCACTTTGCTTCACCGAGGCAAGCGGATCACCTGAGGTCGGGAGTTCGAGACCAGCCTGATCAACATGGAGAAACTCTGTCTCTAACTAAAAACACAAAATTAGCTGGGCATGGTGGTGCATGCCTGTAATCCCAGCTATTCGAGAGGCTGAGGCAGGAGAATCGCTTGAACCTGGGAGGCAGAGGTTGCAGTGAGCCGAGATCATGCCATTGCACTACAGCCTGGGCAACAAGAGCGAAACTCCACCGCAAGAAAAAAAAAAAAAGGCAATTTACTCCAAAGCAATTTAAAAAAAAAAAGATGACAGTGTGGGTAAGGATACAGGGAAACACTAATGGAGGAGCCTTTAATTGGTACAGCCTATTTAGCTGGCAACTTGTAGGTATTTATTAAAATTTTAAATGTGCATACCCACTCCATGCATATTATGGAAAACTATGTAAGAATCAGATCAAAGTTTATCCACGAGTGTAAGAAATGAACTCTAAAACAGACTAGATTTTGGAATACTGAAACTAGCAATTCCACTTTCAGGCCTCTATCCTACACATCTGCTGAGTATATTTATTGCAGCAAAGTATGAAAATCTAAATGTCTATCAGCTAAATAAATGTGATCATGCATATTATGGAAAACTGTGTGGGAATCAGAAAGATCAGGGTTTATCCACAAGTACAAAGAATGAATTCTAAGACATATTAAGTGAAAACAGCAGGCTAGGACGGATGCAGTGGCTTACACTTATAATCCCAGCACTTTGGGAGGCCGAGGCGGGTGGATCACCTGAGGTTGGGAGTTCGAGACCAACCTGACCAACATGGAGAAACCCTGTCTCTACTAAAAACACAAACATTAGCCGGGTATGGTGGTGCATGCCTGTAATCCCAGCTGCTCGGGAGGCTGAGGCAGGAGAATTGCTTGAACCCACGAGGTAGAGGTTGAGGTGAGCCAAGATGGCGCCATTGCACTCCAGCCTGGGTAACAAGAGTGAAACTCCATCTCAAAAAAAAAAAAAAAAAAAGAAGAAGAAAACAGTAAGCTATAGAATACATATAGCATGATCTCATGTATATACACACACACAAAATGTACTAAAGATTTGTACATTTCATTGTATGTAACATTTGCATCGAAAGAAAAATGTGGCTGGGCACAGTGATTCATGCCTGTAATCCCAACACTTTGGGAAGCTGAGGCTCAAGGATGGCTTGAGCCCAGGAGCTCGAGACCAGCCTGGGCAACGATAGGATGACCCTGTCTCTACAAAATAAAAAAAAAATTAGCTGGAAGTGGTGGTGCACAACTATGGTACTAGCTATTCCAGTGACTGAAGTGGAAGAATCGCTTGACCTCAGAAGTTGAGGCTGCAAGGCTGTAGTGAGCAGTGATAATGTCACTGCACTCCAGCCTGGGCAACAGAGTGAGACTCTGTCTCAAAAAAAAAAAAAAAAAAAAAAAAAAAAGACAGACAAAGAAAAAACATGCTTGCCAGGCACAATGGCTCACAAAGTGCCTGTAATCCCAGCACTTTGGGAGGCCGAGGCAGGCGGACCTCTTGAGCACAGGAGTTGAAGACCAGCCTGGGCAACATAGTGAGACTCCGTCTCTACAAAAAATACAAAATTAGCCATGCATGGTGGCATGTACCTGTAATCCCAGCTACTTAGGGGGCTGAGGTGGGAGGATCATGTAAGTCATGGGAGACAGAGGTTGAGGTGAGCTGAGATCTCACTACTGCACTCGAGCCTGGGCAAAAAAGAAAAACGCTATAAACAATATTAAACTCTAGATAATGATAAACATGCTCAAGTGCTTAGATGAAGTATACTAATGTCTGCAATTTATTTTGAAATACATCAAAAAATTAGATTGATTGATGGAGGGATGGATAGATGGACAAGCATATGTTAAACCACATAGTACAAAAATGATAATGGTAAAATCTAGGTAGTGTGTATATGGGTGTTCATTATATTTACTAAAATTCTATCAACTTGGCCGGGCGCGGTGGCTCACGCTTGTAATCCCAGCACTTTGGGAGGCCGAGGCGGGCGGATCACGAGGTCAGGAGATCGAGACCATGATGAAACCCCGTCTCTACTAAAAATACAAAAAAATTAGCCGGGCGTGGTGGCGGGCGCCTGTAGTCCCAGCTACTCGGGGAGGCTGAGGCAGGAGAATGGCGTGAACCCGGGAGGCGGAGCTTGCAGTGAGCCGAGATCGGGCCACTGCACTCCAGCCTGGGTGATAGAGCAAGACTCCGTCTCAAAAAAAAAAAAAAAAAAAAAAAAAAAAAAAAAAAAAATTCTGTCAACTTTGTTGTGTATTTGGAAATTTTCTTGATAGTCTTGGAGAAAAAAATCCACAGGTTCTGAGGGTTAGGAAAAAAAAAAAAAACAGGAAGAAAAGCCAACAATACAAACCAGCTCTTGAGTGGAAAAAATAAGTACTATAAATTGGGAAAGGGGTATAGACATGTACACTTGGGAAGACTCTATAAAGGTAAATATTCAGCTACATCCTCAAAATTAGAGATGAATTAGAACACAGGAGTATAGTGCATGAAATTAAAATAGTAAGTTTAGACTTATAGACAATAGTTATTTACAATCTTTGCCAAGTCATTCATCCCACAAATAATTGGCAAGTGCTTAAGACATGCCTGGCCCTGGGCGGAGGGTTAGAAGTCCAGCACTCAGCCCGAGATTTCCTCCCCGACAACAGCCAAGTCTTCCATGTATGACTGCTATCAGCTGATGTCCTCCTCGCAACAATCCTGTCAGATAGGCAGTCCCAGAACCCTTTTTTTTTTTTTTTTTTTTTGCAATAGCATACCATTATGTCCACCAGACTGAAGTGCAGCAGTGCAATCACGGCTCACTGCATCCCCAACCTCCTGGTCTCAAGTAATCCTCCCACCTCAGCCTCCTGAGTAGCTGGGACATAGGCAGCGCCACCATATCTAACTTTTGTATTTTTTGTAGAGACGGTCTCCATATGTTGCCCAGGCTGGTCTCGAACTCCTGGCCTCAAACAATCCTCCTGTCTTGGCCTCCCAAAGTGCTGGGATTATAGGCATGAGCCGCTGTACCCAGCCAGAGCCCTCTTTTGAGGGAAACTGATACTCAAATTAATTGACTTTTTCAAGGTCACATACCTAACTAAAAGAGCAAGAGGTTAAATTCTTCCTCCTTGGAATATGACCAATCTAAAGTAGAAACACTGGACAGATCGTAAAACCATGCTTGCAGAGAGGTCCAGTGTAATTCTAGAACATAAAGAAAGCCAAACGATGGAACCACAAAGTCAGCCACAAAGGTATTGTCAAGTCCTACTTCAGCCAACATGGTTGGTCTCCAACTGTTTCAAATTTGGAGTTTATAGTACTATCAGAACTCTAGTCTAGGAAGACATTGTAAGAAGAAAAAAAAAGCACTTTGATGTATAGAAACTATGGAGAGAAGACTAAATAATGGCAGCAGAACATTTAAAAGTCACCTGGTGGGCACAGTGGCTTGCACCTGTAATTCCAGCACTTTGGGTGACTGAGGAGGAAGGATCATTTGAGGCCAGGAGGTGGAAGTTAGATTAACCAAGATTGCACCACTACACTCCAGCCTGAGCGACAGAGGAAGATCCCAAATACACACACACAAAAAAAAACACCTACAGGTCCTAAAAGTCACCTGGCCATGTGTTATAATAAAACTGGGCATGGTGGCTCACACCTGTAATCCCAGCACTTTGGGAGGCTGAGGCAGGCGGATCACTTGAGGTCAGGAGTTCAAAACCAGCCTGGCCAACATGGCAAAACCCTGCCTTTACTAAAATACGAAAAACAAATTAGCTGGGTGTGGTTGTGGGTGCCTGTAATCCCAGCTACTCAGGAAGTTGAGACACACGAATCGCTTGAACCCAGGGTGCAGTGAGCCGAGATCGTGCCACTGCATTCCAGCCTGGTTGACAGAACAAGGCTCTCCATCTCAAAAAACAAAACAAACAAACAAAAAAAACGGGTGGGATGCTGGGTGTAGCGGCTCACATTTGTAATCCTAGCACTTTGGGAGGCCATGGTGGGAGGATTGCTTGAGGCCAGGAGTTTGAGATGAGCCTGGGCAACAAAGTGAGACCCCGTCTCTACAAAAAAATTTTATTAAAAATTAGCTGGGCATGGTAGTGAGCACCTGTAGTCCTTGCTGCTTAGGAGGCTGAGGTGGGAGGATCACTTGAGCCTGGAAGGTCGAGGCTACAGTGAGCTGTGATTATGCCACTGCACTCCAGCATGGGTGATGGAATAAGACCCTGTCTCAAAAAAACAAAAGTCTATCCTGGTCAGTTTGTTTAAAGGCATACTCTTAGAACAAAAAATAAAATAAATGAATGCATACTCTTTTTTTATTTATTTTTAAATGCATATTCTTGAAACAATGGAAAGTTTCTCTTCAAAAGCAAACTTCTATCAAAGTATTAAGTCAATGTAACTTCAACCCAGTGCAATTTTGAGTAGTCTAATTCAAAATTTGTCCAAAAGTCCACCTCTGGTTTTAAACCTGCTATAAAGAATCTATTACAGAATGAAAGGCACTCTATTTAGATTTCATATATTGATTAGAATTATTGCTTGGCAAAATTAACAATCAGCTCTTCTCAAAAGACACCATTAGATCTAATATCCAAGCCTCCTTTGAACTCAGTTTTTACATTCTTCTAACGCAGTGGTCCTCAACTAGGGGAGATTCTGCCTCCCCAGGGCACATGTAGTAATGATGGAAGACATTTTTGGTTGTCACAACTCGGGAAGATGGAGTGCTACTGACATCTCATAGGTAGAGTAAAAGGATGTTGTCAAACATCCTACAATGCACGTGACAGTCTCCTCACAATAAATTATTTGGCCCAAAATGTCAACAGTGTGCCAAGATTGAGAAACCTAAATCTAATCATAACCCCAACTGTCACATCTTTTTTATTTTTTATTTTTTTTGAGATAGAGTATTGCTCTGTCACCCAGGCTGGAGTGCAGTGGCGTGATCTTGGCTCACTGCAAGCTCCGCCTCCCAGGTTCATGCCATTCTTCGGCCTCAACCTCCCAAGTAACTGGGACTACAGGCAGCCTCCACCACACCTGGCTAATTTTTTTTTTATATTTTTTTTTTAGTAGAGATGGGGTTTCACCGTGTTAGCCAGGATGGTCTCGATCTCCTGACCTCGTGATCTGCCCGCCTTGGCCTCCCAAAGAGCTGGGATTACAGGCGTGAGCCACCGCACCCAGCCATCAATGCTTCTTTTACGGCATATGATACGCCTTTAATCCGCATTATACCATTACACATTGGCCAGACACTCTGGCCTGAAAGTTTTTTAGAACTCTTATCTTTTTTTACGCCTGGTCCCCTTTCATCCCTCTCTTGGTTTCCTGTCTTAGGCTTGATCTGCAAAACTCTTCTGACAAAATTTTAGAGCTTTTCTGATACCATAATGCTCATTAAATCTGTAAAAATTAAAAATAAGGCCAAGTGTGGTGGCTCACGCCTGTAATCCCAGCACTTTGGGAGACTGAGGTGGGCGGATCACCTGAGGTCAGGAGTTCAAGACCAGACTGGCCAACATGGTAAAATCCCGTCTCTACTAAAAATACAAAAATTAGCCGGGCGTGGTAGCGGGCGCCTGTAATCCCAGCAACTTTGGAGGCTGAGGCAGGAGAATCGCTTGAACCTGGGAGGCGGAGGTTGCAGTGAGCCAAGATCATGCCACTGCACTCTAGCCTGGGCAACAGAGCGAGACTCCCTCTCAAAAATAAATAAATAAATAATTTTAAAAAAAAACCGATATCATTATTACTTACTATTTTAACAAGAATGTAAGTAGCAAATTTTTTTTTTTTTTTTTTTGAGACAGAGTCTCACTCTGTCACCCAGGCTGGAGCACAGTGGTGCAATCTCAACTCACTGCAACCTCTGCCTCCCAGGTTCAAGCAATTCCTGTGCCTCAGCCTCCCAAGCAGCTGGAATTACAGGTGCGTGCCACTACACCTGGCTAATTTTTGTATTTTTAGTAGAGATGAGGTTTTGCCATGTTGGCCAGGCTGGTCTCAAACTCCTGACCTCAAGTGATCTGCCCGCTTTAGCCACCCAAAGCGCTGGGATTACAGGGTGAGCCACCGTGCCCAGCCTTAAGTAGCAAATCTAAATTTTTATTCTGTACTTTCCTGGGCACTGGGAGATATAAATATCCAAAATGTGCAACATCCTTTAAAATGCAACCAAGTACTCATCAAATGTCATGCATGAACCTGGAACATAGCCATTCTATATATTTTTTCTTTCTTTTAAGAAACAAGGGGTCGGGCGCGGTGGCTCATGCCCGTAATCCCAGCACTTTGGAAGGCCAAGGCGGGCGGATTATGAGGTTAGGAGATTGAGACCATCCTGGCTAACACGGTGAAGCCCCGTCTTTACTAAAAATACAAAAAATTAGCCAGGCATGGTGGCAGGTGCCTGTAGTCCCAGCTGCTCGGGAGGCTGAGGCAGGAGAATGGCGTGAACCTGGGAGGCACAGCTTGCAGTGAGCTGAGATCACGCCATTGCACTCCAGCCTGGGTGACAGCGTGAAGACTCTGTCTTAAAAAAAAAAAAAAAAGAAAGAAAGAACAAGAAAAAGAAATAGGGTTGGCCAGGTGCAGTGGCTCACGCCTGTAATCTCAATACTTTGGGAGGCCAAGTCAGGTAGATCACGTGAGGTGAGGAGCTTAAGACCAGCCTAGCCAACATGGTGAAACTCCATCTCTACTAAAAATACAAAAAAAATTAGTCAGGCATGGTGGCATGTGCCTATAATCCCAGCTACTCAGGAAGCTGAGTCAGTAGAATTGCTTGAACCTGGGAGGTGGAGGTTGACTGAGATCTCGCCACTACACTCCAGCATGGGTAACAGAGCCAGACTCCGTCTCAAAAAAACAAAAAACAAAATAAAAAAAAAAAACACGGTCTTGCTCTATCGCTCGGGCTAGAGTACAGTGGCATGATCATAGCTCATTACAGACTGCTGGGCTCAAATAAGCCTCCCACCTCAGCTTCCTGAGTAGCTGGGACTACAGAGTGGCTAACAAGAAAATAATTTTTTTTAGAGACAGGGTCTCCCTACATTGCACAGGCCGGTCTTGAAGTCATGGCCACAAGCGATCCTCCTGCCTCAGCCTCCCGAGTAGCTGGTGTATACCACTACACCTGGCTTCCACTCTGTAAACAGGTACACACCACCATGCTTGGCTTCCATTTTGTAAATTTTGATTCCAGGTTTCAGGTACAGCTCTAGTAAGGTTCTAGCTTATCACCTCTGGGTCTCTTTTTCCCTTTCTGCCCATGCATCATCAAATGAAATACTTTGAAAACTCACTTCATAATTTTGTTGGAGAGAACATCTTCTTTGCTCCATAATCATAAGCATTCTCATTTTTAGACTAATAAATGCCAATTAGAATGAACAATCCAGGCTGAGTGTGGTGGCTCTCGCCTCTAATCCCAACACTCTCAGAGGCTGAGGCAGGTGGATCACGAGGTCAGGAGATCGAGACCATCCTGGCTAAAATGGTGAAACCCCATGTCTACCAAAACTACAAAAAACTAGCCAGGTGCGGTGGCATGCACCCATAGTCCCAGCTACTTGCGAGGCTGAGGCAGGAGAATCGCTTGAACCCGGGAGGCGGAGGTTGCAGTTAGCCGAAACTGCACCACTGCACTCCAGCCTGGGGATGGAACAAGACCCCATCTCAAAAATAAAATAAAAAATAAAAAAAATTTTCTCTTTGCTGTTTTAAAGACCTCCAATAAATAAAAGTCATGAAATATACATCTTTACAAGTAGTTAGTACTGCTTTAAAAAAAAAAAACTCAAAAACTAAAATTGAGTCCAGACCAGGTGCGGTGGCTCAGGCCTGTAATCCCAGCACTTTGGGAAGCCGAGGTGGGCAGACTGCTTGAGCCCAGGAGTTTGAGACCAATCTGGGCAATACAGAGTTCGGTGACACTGATGTTACACAGACATTTCTTACTACTGTAGGTAGAAAATGAACAGAAATTTAGTTCAATTCAAAATGTATTAATAATTGTTATGAATGTTAATTTTCTGATTTGATCATTGTATTGTTTTTTTTTTGTTTGTTTGTTTGTTTTTTTTTTGAGACGGAGTCTCGCTCTGTCGCCCAGGCTGGAGTGCAGTGGCGCAATCTCGGCTCACTGCAAGCTCCGCCTCCCGGGTTCACGCCATTCTCCTGCCTCAGCCTCTCTGAGTAGCTGGGACTACAGGCGCCCGACACCACGCCCAGCTAATTTTTTGTATTTTTAGTAGAGACGGGGTTTCACCGTGGTCTCGATCTCCTGACCTCGTGATCCGCCCGCCTCGGCCTCCCAAAGTGCTGGGATTACAAGCGTGAGCCACCGCGCCTGGCCAAGTATTGTGGTTTTAAAAGATGCACTCGGGGAATCTAGGTGAAGATTATAGGGCTATTATTTGTATTATTTTTGCAACTGTCTTTGAAGTCTAAAATTATTTCCAAACACAAAGTTTTTAAAAAATTAAGTATTAGGCCAGGCATGGTGGCTAACACCTGTAATCCCAGCACTTTGGGTGTCTGAAGCAGGTGGATTGCTTGAGTCCAGGAGGACCAGCCTGAGCAACATGGTAAGACCCTATCTCTATTTAACATAAGAAATATAATCTTTCAAAATATCTACAAGGCCAGGTGCAGTGGCTCATGCCTGTAATCCCAGCACTTCTGGAGGCCAAGGCAGGTGGATCGCCTGAGGTCAGGAGTTCAAGACAAGACTGGCCAACGTGGTAAAACCCTGTCTCTAGGCCGGGCGCGGTGGCTCACGCTTGTAATCCCAGCACTTTGGGAGGCCGAGGCGGGCGGATCACGAGGTCAGGAGATCGAGACCACACGGTGAAACCCCGTCTCTACTAAAAATACAAAAAATTAGAGGGCGTGGTGGCGGGCGCCTGTAGTCCCAGCTACTCGGAGAGGCTGAGGTAGGAGAATGGCGTGAACCCGGGAGGCGGAGCTTGCAGTGAGCCGAGATCGCGCCACTGCACTCCAGCCTAGGCAACAGAGCGAGACTCCGTCTCAAAAAAAAAAAAAAAAAAAAAAGAAATTGTCACCAATGACCGGGCACGGTGGCTCACATCTGTAATCCTAGCACTTTGAGAGGCTGAGGCAGAAGGATCTCTTGAGCCCAGGAGTTCAAGACCAGCCTGGGCAACATAGCAGGACTTCATCTCTATAAAAATATAAAAAAAATTAGCCAGGTGCGTGGTGGCACACACCTGTAGTCCCAGCTACGTGGCAGGCTAAGGTAGGAGGGTCGCTTAAGTCCAGAAGATCGACACTGCAGTGAGCTGTGATCATGCCACTGCACTCCAGCCTGGTGACAGAGTGAGACTTCGTCTAAAAAAAGAAAAAAAGACATGAGGAAAAATGACATTATGCGGCCGGGTGCAGTGGATCATGCCTGTAATCCCAGTACTTTGGGAGGCTGAGGCGGGCGGATCACGAGGTCAGGAGTCCGAGACGAACCTGACCAACATGGTGAAACCCTCTCTCTACTAAAAGTACAAAACTTAGCCAGGCGTGGTGGCGCCCCAGCTGCTTCTTCGTGGAGGCTGAGGCAGGAGAATCACTAGAACCCGGGAGGCGGAAGTTGCAGTGAGCTGAAGATTGCACCACTGCACTCCAGCCTGGGAGACAGAGCAGGACTCCGTCTCAAAAAAAGTCTAGTGCCTAACACAGTATCTGTGACACAGTAAGTGCTGAATAAATATCAGCTTTTATTTTTCAAGGGGCGAGGAGGGTGTATCTTGAAAAAGCATATACTATGTATTTTTTTTAAAGGCCTACAGAAAGTAAAGCTTAACAAACTCTTGGCTGATGGAATTGCCCAGAAAAGAGAGAAAGCCATGAAAAGCACTATGCTAAACTACTGAATGCCATGGATATAACCTCTTAATTCCAATTAAAATTCCCAGGTACTAACATCTGCCATGCACAGCTCTCCAGTGTCTTGTCTGCTCACACTGAAGATGTAGAAAGAATTACACACTTCGCCAGGAATCTTGTCAAATTACTACACACCTCCTTCTTTAAAAAAGAAAAAAAGTCTTTCTCTGTATGTAAATTATTAAAACCCTCTTAATTACGAAGTGCCAATCTTTCTAAGCTATTTATCTCTGAACAAAATTATAGTATATAAAATAATTATCTGGAGATTATGAAGCATTTATGAAACGTTCCTAATACAGCAAAACCAGATTCTTACTTGAATCACTCTTTGTATTCCCCAGTATACAGCACTGCAAATCGTGGGAACTACTATATGTATCCCAAATTTTCCTCAATGGTCAATCGTTCTCCACTATCTCTCTCAGTTTATGGCATCAGAAAAAACCACCTGGAGGCTGGGCGTGGTGGCTCACGCTTGTAATCCCAGCACTTTGGGAGGCCGAGGCGGGCGGATCACGAGGTCAGGAGATCGAGACCACGGTGAAACCCCGTCTCTACTAAAAATACAAAAAATTAGCCGGGCGTGGTGGCGGGCGCCTGTAGTCCCAGCTACTCGGAGAGGCTGAGGCAGGAGAATGGCGTGAACCCGGGAGGCGGAGCTTGCAGTGAGCCGAGACTGCGCCACTGCACGCCAGCCTGGGCGACAGAGCAAGACTCCGTCTCAAAAAAAAAAAAAAGAAAAAAACACCTGGATTTTTTGTCTCCCCACCAATTCTATTACAGCCATCATTAGCTAAGCTAAAATGCTGTTGCTTTTGCAACTTCCTTAGCAGAGAAGGTAGGACCTACCTACCCTTTTCACATAAATACAGCACAGGGTACCACTCAGGCCCTACTAACCAAAGCAGAAATCTAGAATTTCACTTCAGATAATTAACCAGAGGCTCATTTAGACATTACTGCAGAAATAAACATTGGTTCCATGTTTATTTTTCTCATGAAAAATGTGAAAAACATTGAAATAATTTCTCTCAATAGGAAAAGATACTGTATCAAGTGAAAGCAAAAACCTCATCTAATGTGGTTCTGCTATCTAAATTTGAAATGTCCTAAGGCGACTCTCCAATACAGGCTGGAGGGCAACGCTACAGAAGTCACCTACAGAAGGCTACCCTGATCCACAACTTCACCCTACTCTGAAATAAAAAGGGCAACAACACTGTACTATGTAGACTATAAATAGAAAGTGGTCTAGATGGTCTAACATAATTACATAAAATCAGAAAGAAAAGACTTTTCACCTATAGTTACCTAAATAGCAAATTCTTTGGGAAACTAAGTTTTTTGTTTGTTTGTTTTTTGAGGCGGAGTTTTGCTCCTGTCGCCCAGGCTACAGTGCAATGGCCCCATCTCGGCTCACTGCAACCTCGCCTCCCGGGTTCAAGTGATTCTCCTGCCTCAGCCTCCCCAGTAGCTGGGATTACAGGCGCTTACCACCACACCCAACTATTTTTTGTATTTTCAGTAGAAACAGGGTTTTGCCATGTAAGCCTGGCTGGTCTCGAACTCCTGACCTCAAGTGATCCACCTGCCTCGGCCTCCCAAAGTGCTAGGATTACAGGCATGAGCCACAGCGCCCGGCCAGGAAACTAAGTTTATATAGCAGAACCATCTGCACAATGAAAGCATTCAAAAATACAAGTGTCAGAGATATCGGAGTATTTTATTCAAAGTCTGAGTTCTTAAAAAAAAAAAGAAACCTACTTTATAAACAGACCAGCTTTGAGATTAAAATGTAAATCCAAACTTTCCTGTTATAAATCTCAGCCTTGTAAAGAGGTGGAGCTTCCACTGCCTTTTCAAGGCTAACTTGGTTTAAAGTCCTAACGCAACGAAACAGACGCCAAGTCTACTACCCACCACCCATTGGCTCAAAGAAAGCCCCGCCCCGTACAGCCACTGTAACTGAACATCAAGGGAACCCCAGGGAAGGTTTTCCCTCCGCCACATTTCTAGTCTCTGATGACTCCCTGCCCCTCCTATCATCACCACCGCGGAACTAGGGTTCCAGCACCAGCTACGCACGCTCCTACAAGGACCTTGGGCACTTCGCACCAACAGTTACAACCAACAGGGGAGTGGGGGTGACCATGCTCCCACTCTCCTGGCTGAACGGTGCCAGACACGCTGCATGGAGCAAAGCGCAGAAAGCAGCTCCGGCACAGGGCCCTTGTGCCCCAGGCAGAAGGCATGACCGAGCCACAAGAGTAAGTCCTGACACCTCCGCAGCTCCCAGTTGGCGGGTGCCCCTCCCTCCCCACGGAGACATAGGGCGGGGCAGATCTAGGCGCCGAGACTCCCAGCCAGACCCGACAGCGGGCTTTCCCTAGCACCGCCTCATCGCCAAGGAGGCGGAAACCCGGGGCCGGGCCGGGCCGGGGCGGGGTGGGGAGGGGGGCGGCCAAGGGGAGGGGCGTCACGGATCAGTAAGGCCCCTCCGGCCAACCGGATCCCGAGAAGGCGGAGGAACTCAGACTTCACGCCCCCTCCCTGCCGCGCCCTGAATCTACACGCGGGAGACCCCCCTACCCGTCCCCGACCCCAGCAGGCCAGAGCGCGGCCGCCAGCCCGAGGCCCCGCCCACCCCAGAAGGAGGGGAGGGGGTGGTCGGTCGCAAACCGCACTCAGCGCGAAGCCGGCCCCGCCCCTTTCTCCACAATCGCACGCGCGCGCCGGCCCCGCCTCTGAGCGGCGGCGCGAGAGCCCGCCCCCCTCCGCGCGCACCGGGACTACGCTCTCCTCCCCCTCCCGCGCGGAGAGCTACCCCGCTCCGCCCCCCACCCCCCTCTCACAGCCACACACCTCCCGCCCGTCTGCTCTACGGGAAGCCGAGGAGGTCAGCCCCCCCCTAAAAATACACACCCTCGAGTCCGGCGTTACCCGCCACCAGGCTCCCGCCCGGCCCCCGGCCCAGCGTGCTCTCACCGCAAAGCTGCTTCGGCCGCTCGTCACTGCGTGTTCCTCTCGGCGTGAGCCGCGAGCTCAGCAGGGAGGCCCCGAGAACGGCGCGGGGCACAGGCCCGCCGAAGCGGACTGCCAGCTACCTCTCCGCTAACGAAGCGGTCACAGGCCCCGGTGCCCAGACTGGGAAGGAGGGAGGGAGGGAGGGAGGGAAACTCCGAGGGGGGAAGGGGAGGGGGGGAAGATGGAGAAACCGTCTCCGCCGCCTCTACCGCCGCGGCCGCTTCTCTGTTACCCGGGAAATCCCGCCCACTCCCCCGACCCCGCCCCGCAGAGGGAAGACTCAGCTTCGTTCCAACACAGGACGCAATACCCGCCCGTCAAAGACTCAGCCAATCACCAAGCCCTGTCTTATGATTTTCCCGCCCCCTTCCCCCTCGACTGGGAGGGGAGGGGGAGCCGCTCACCTTCTCCACGCCCCTATTGGCGGGGAGCTTCCCTAACTCAACCCCGCCTATTGGAGACGGACTGCTGAAGCCCACCCCCGAGCCCCAACACTATTGGAGGAAGCCGGGAAGCTCTTCCTGTCTCATTGGAGGACACCACATAACCCGCCCTGCAGCGTCTCAGCCACAGGCCTAACAAGTTGGCTCCCGCCTCCGCTGGTCATCGCATTGGAAGGCTACCGCTGGCTCTCCCACCGCCCCAGTAAGGTAAGTAACCGATGTGGGGTAAAATGTCTCTAAGTGAAACAGGCTCCGCCTACCGCACTGCCGGGCCAGGCCCCGCCCCAAGAGTCGGATTGGATATCTTGGCGCTGGTAGGACCCTCCATTGGCCAGGGCGCCCGTCTAGGAAGGAACTAATTCCACCCTGCGCGAGGAGGCTGAACCTTAGCAGTCCTTTTGTGGAATGTTTACACTAGAGACTGAAGCTCGGAGTTCCAGGGCCCGAGACAGGAGGGGGAGCGGAGCTCATCAGCGGAGACTCCACACCCTCGGATTTGAAGGAAAGGCAGCCCACCATGGAGGACTCCCTTACAAAAAAAAAAATGAGAGAATGAGAACTCATCCTCCCATCCAGTTATCTTTACAGTTTACATTCTACACACTGCGTCCTTGTAAACACAAATATCCGGAGCAGCTGGCAACTCCTTTCACCCAAGTAGAGTACAGAACTAAGGTCTGGAGACCTAGGCGGAGAAGTAAACTCCCTAGAACTGAATATGCAGTCCTAAGAGGGCGGAGATAACCAAAAGAGAGGCGGGCTCTAACAGCCACCGCCCTGGCAAGCCTCCGGAAGGCGGAGCGTGAGGCACAAGGTACTCACGATCTCCCGGGTGGATCTGGAGGCATTCTCAGAACTGAGAAAGGAGAGGAAAACGCCAAAACAGGCCACAGCATAAATTAACCTTGGGGACAGGCCACACTCAGAAAAAGGATAAAATTTCCGTAGTTGGGGACATAAGATAACGGCTGTTCACCTTCTCCTTGGCCAGGAGTGTTAATAGCAGTCCCTGTGCCCTCTCCGTGTAGGTAACAGTGCCTCGAACACACAGTGAGACAAAGTGCTTTCAATTCCTAGTTTGCTTTTATTTATTCACCAAATAGGGCGTGGGCCTGACGCTGATCTTACTTTGGGGGGCGCGCTCTCAGCGCCAGGAGAGGGGACGGGATTACGTTGTTACCGCTCTCCCGAATAAGTAGAACCGTCCTCACAGAGAGCTAAGACCCCAAGGGACACGCCCAGGGAACCCACTCCTAGGTCCAACACTGTCCTCCCTCTGCAATCCAGCGGAAACGACCAGGAACGAGCTCTGGCAGCAGGTGGGCCTGACTCCAGCGATGGCTTCGAGCCGCGAAACCACAGCAGCGAATTGTGAACTCCAAGGGTAGCCGACAGGTGGGAGCAGCCTCGCCAGTAGCCAAGCCCTGCCCCAGGACAGAGCTCTAAAAATAAGTCAGACCAACGAAGCGACCCCAGGGCCAAACTGCTCGGAGGTTAGGAGGAAGCGGCACTCCAGCAGAACTGACCCAAGGCTACTTTTAACTTTGCGCCGCCTTCCACCACTAGACTGAGTACCACAGGGCATTCCCACTATGGTATCAAGAACTACTCAGAACCTAAGCCAGCATTAGGCCGCCCACGACTTCCCGTGAACACAGGGTACTACCTGTGCTGGATCTCGCCTAAGGGCCCCAGGCCAGGGCACTAGGTTGTCAGAGTCTCAGAGACAGCCAACTAAGGACAGCCGCTACCATGCCTAGGGAAGAACAGACACTTCCAGCGTCTGCAGAGTTCTTGAGCTTAAGCTCAGGGAAGTCAAGGGGCGCGGAAATAGCCAAGCGACAGGGTTAGAACTTTAGTACTTGGCCCCGGCCCCGCAGGGCAGATCTCAAACCCTGCAGAACCTCTGGAGTTTCGATCCCGAAATCCACTTCGCACTGTAATCCCCTGGCTTCACCCCGAAGGCTACCAGGTCTCCAGCCTCGGTGGAACCTTTGTGTGGCTTCTCGGCTCTCCCCGCCCCCCTCGCCAAGGGCGCCGAGCCTAGGACTTCCGGGCGGGAGGGCAGTTCGAAGGAGCTAGGCGGGCCTCACACATGTGCGGAGCGCGCTCCAGAGCGAAGGAGGGAGGCGGGGAACAAGGATGGACTTCCCCTCCCAGCTCTCTCCGCCGGAGGAGGCCGGGCTACCCGTCCCACCAATCAGAGGTGGGGCCGGGACCTTGCGCCTCACGTCAGCCGCAAGAACCCTCCCTCCGCGGAAAAAAAAAATCCTAGCAACTTAAACTCCAGCCCGGCCTCCCGATAGGCGGAGCTCGGGAGAATGTCATCCAATCCACATCCGAGAAGGGGAAAAAAAAGGGAGTCTCGCCCAGCCAGTGGAAGACAAGAGAAGGCGGGGCCTCCGGGCGAGCCCGAGGTGGGTGGGAGAGAGGGAACGGGCCCGCCCCTCAGCTCCCCTCCAGGCGGGTTGCACAAGCCGCTGGCGGAGTAGATAGTAAACAGTCTGGGCCGAGGAGTGCAGTCAGGGGCCGCCCGGCGCTAGGTGGACTGGGCCCCTGCGCCGCCTCTCCCGGCGTCGCCCCGCCCGGCCGGGTCGGTTCCCGCCGGCGCCCCGCCTACCCGCCCGCGGCCGCCATCCCGGCTGACAGGCGCGCCCCCCGCGCCCCTCCCCGCCCGCTGATGCATTTCCTTTTCCCGATTCCGAGCGTGGAGACTGTTTTCTCAGTTTCCGACCTTCACTGCCCCTTTCAGGCCACCCCTTGTGGGCGCGCACACGCCCGCGCCCCCGCCCCCGCCCCATCCGCGCCGAGCGGTCCGCAGCGGCACCTCGCGGGAAGGGGGAGCCCGGCGGCGGCAGAGTCGGGGGAGGGGAAGAGAGCAGCAGTCGCCGCCGCCGCCTTGGGGTGGGCGGGGAAGCAGGCAGCTCCATGTTTGCAAGGGGATCAGCCGGGGCCGCGGGGCGAAGCCGCCGAGTTCCTGGGGGTTTTCCGCACCACCGGTGCGAGCTCCTTGCTGGGTCGCGGCCTGACGGGTTCCGGCACCGAATGCTGACTCGACCGCCACGGCCAGGGAGTTTGGAGACCCGGCAGCTCGCGGGGCTAGCGGCAAGGCGCAGGGGCTCTTTCCGGTGGCCTCTCCCGCCCCCGGCCTCCCCTCCCGCAAGTCCGGTGTTGCCCCCGCCCCCAGAGTCCATAACAACCGCGGGCCCACAGTGCACTCGCCTCTCCGGAGCGCGCCCACCGCCCCCTCCAAGTTTGCGGGCAAAAACAAAACCCTCGGGGCGGCAGCCGCCCTCGTCCAGCGTGGGTAGCCAGGAAAGCCGCGGGCCCCGGCTCGCTCGCTAACTCCAGCTCTCGAGCAACTCCGGGCGCCGCGAGCTCAGTGGGCCCCGCCGACCATGCTCGAGCCGCCGCCCCCTGCCGAGCCCGCACGCCGCAGTTCTGGCCCGGTTCTAGTCGGTGTGCGGAATCCCCCTTTTCTTTCCAGTATTTTTCTTTTTAAAAAAACGGCACAACAGGAGCCGGGTCTCCTGCCCGCCCCTTCTCCAGTCCGCCGCCAAAACCTACCGAAACCGATTGCTCGGTGAGATAAACTAGGCTACACGGCCGGCGCACGGACGACCCCAGGCCAGGCCCACTCCTCTCCCCACGGCTCCGGCCCGGCTGGGAAACACACACACTGGCGAGCGGGCGGCGCCAAGAGCTCTCCTTCCTGGCCTGTCCCTCGCCTACCTCGGCCGCGGAACTCCGAGCCTCCCCTCAGCTCGGTCCCAGGGCCCGCGGGGCCCACACCACGTCGGGCCGGCCAGACCGAGCGGCCCGCGGACTAGCCCCCAAAACGCCTGAGATTGGGGGGACCAAATTAAAAGCAGCTGTTTAACATACCTTCCGAGCCAGGCGAGGAGTCCTGAATGGGGGGGAACGCCCCCCACGGGCCATTGGCTCCCCGGCGCTCACGTCAGTCACCCTGGTCCCGCCTCCGCCCTTCGCCCCGCCTCTTCCTTCATTGAACGCCCCCTCCTTCCAAAAAATATAAATAAATTAATTAAACTAAACGCGAGTGGGAGACGCATCCGTGGTAGAGGCCCATATAGCTCCCTCGCCGCCGACTCGAGTTTCTTGAGGTCCTCGGACTGGAGGGAGGCCGCCTGGGACTCGGAGATCCGCTGGGTGGACGCGGAGGAGGAGCCAGCGGGGCTTCCCGGCCCCAACTTCCTTCACACACACAACCCATTTGGAACTAGGTAGGAGAGGAGGGTAGGAGCACCCTAGCCATTGGCTGGAGTGGGCAGACTCCTGTGGCTGTGTGACCTAACCGTGTTCGGTCCGCTCTGTTAGGCGCCTAAAAATGAGTGATGCAAACAGGAAGCCCTGCGTCCGCGGGCAACAGGCACTTGTTTGACCACCTACTGTGGGTGAGGCAGACATTCATACGTACCTGCTGCTGGATGCAATTACAGACTGGATGACATGCTTACTCTACCCCTCCAAGAGCTCCAGATTCAGCCGAGGAGATTCTACGTAAGGAACTAAGGCAAGGCAGGAATGTGTATGAAAATAGGAATGTGTATGTAAATAGGCGCTCAGAGAAGAGAGATTCCTTCTCGCTGAAGGAAAATTGGGAAAGGTTTCATGAAGGAGGTGGCATTCAAGTTGGGTCTTAAAGATTTCATCCAGCAGAATTGGAGGGGCAGGTCATTTTCAGCAAAGGATACAAAGGGGTAAATGCAAAAAAAGGACCTTCATATGTGGCTGTAGTAATAAAAAAGGAGGGGTGGGGATGAGGAGATGGAACAAACAGTTGAATAAAATTCTTGGACGTGCACAGCAGAATGTGCAGGCAGCACGGTCACAAGGCCCACAGACCCAGAACTATAGTGTAAGATGTTTGGCACCCTGGCAGAAAGATGGGTTCTGAGACGATGCACTGAGAGAGAAGTGCCTATAGGCAGCAAGGGAAGGCCCAGAGGCTGTTGTAATACTGCGTTTGGAGACTACAGAAGTGCCTCTTGTGGAAGGAATAGCTGGGGAAAAAGAAGGCTTCTTTTCTCTATCAAAGCCATCCAATCCGAAAGCTTTCCCCACCTTCAGCAGCCCTCAAGTCAAAGCTTTGGCTCAGATCCTTCCTTGCCTCATTTGCTTTATTTATCATAACTTCTAACCAAAAGGAGTTTCTAGGGGACAGAAGCCACCCCACATGTCTGTATTCCAGAGAGCTGAGCCTAGAGCCAGAGCGCACAATGTGAAACAAAAAAAAAACCTGTTTGTCGAGGCATTGAGGAAAGGAAGTTAATGTGGATAAGGTGGGGTGTGCAGAATGTGAAGGACCTTGGCATCCAGTGGGCAGAATGAGGGCCTGCTGCCGGTTAGGAAATTATTATTATTATTATTAATTTTTTTTGAGACGGAGTCTCGCTCTGTCGCCCAGGCTGAAGTGCAGTGGTGCAAACTCGGCTCACTGCAAGCTCCACCTCCCGGGTTCACGCCATTCTCCTGCCTCAGCCTCCCGAGTAGCTGGGACTACAGGCGCCCGCCACCACGCCCGGCTAATTTTTTGTATTTTTAGTAGAGACAGGGTTTCACCGTGGTCTCGATCTCCTAATCTCGTGATCCGCCCGCCTTGGCCTCCCAAAGTGCTGGGATTACAAGCGTGAGCCACCGCGCCCGGCTGGTTAGGAAATTATTGGGAAGTCTATCCCAATAATTCAGGAGACACGGAAGGAGGATTGACCAGAACAGTGACAGTGGGTGAGAAGAATTTTATTTTTTTTTTTTGAGACGAAGTCTCACTCTGTCACCCAGGCTGGAGTGCAATGGCATGGTCTCGGCTCACTGCAACCTCTGCCTCCCAGGTTCAAGCAATTCTCCCATCTCAGCCTCCTGAGTAGCTGGGACTACAGGCTACAGGCATGTGCCACCACACCCGGTTAATTTTTGTATTTTTAGTAGAGATGGGGTTTCACCATGTTGGCCAGGTTGGTCTCCAACTCCTGACCTTGTGATCCACCCGCCTCGGCCTCCTGAAGTGCTGAGATTACAGGCGTGAGCCACCGCACCCAGCTGGTGAGAAGAATATTGAAGGAGAGCCTGTATTTGAGAAAGACTCAAGGGGAGTAGGTGAGTGATTTAGTATGGGTAGTAGAGGGAAAGAAGTAGCCTGTGGCCTGCTGTGTGAAGAGTTGATAGAGCTTGAGGCTACTAGTTAGGTAATCTGAGTTCTACACTTAGCGTGGTCAGCGACTGGTGTTATAGTCTTAGGCAAGTCTCTTCCTCCCTCTGAGCCTCAGTTTCACTGTGAAGTGGGGGTGGAAATTGGAATAGAAAGATAGACTCAGTGGGGGGCGGTGGCTCACACCTGTAATCCCAGCACTTTGGGAGGCCAAGGTGGGCGGATCACAAGGTCAGGAGATCAGGACCATCCTGGCTAACACGGTGAAACCCTGTCTCTACTAAAAAATACAAAAAATTAGCTGGGCGTGGTGGCGGGCGCCTGTAGTCCCAGCTACTTGGGAGGCTGAGGCAGGAAAATAGCGTGAACTCAGGAGGCGGAGCTTGCAGTGAGCCGAGATCGTGCCACTGCACTCCAGCCTGGGCAACAGAGCAAGACTCCGTCTCAAAAAAAAAAAAAAAAAGATAGACTCTAAGGACCTCACATAGGATCCAGGTGGGGGCAGCTTGCCACTGAGGAGACAGAGTAGGTGGGAAGAACTACTGATTTTGGAAGGGCAGTGGGTCACCCCAAGTGGGGTCTGGAGACTGGAAAATGGGCAGTAGCTCAGTCGATTGAGTCACTGGGCGAACGGTATGGAGAGGGAAAGGCCAGGAGATAAGGACTATGTGTTCAGCGGGAGGCCCACCCTGGCAGAGCCATGGAGGTTGAGGTTCATCCTCCCCAGGGTGAGGACCAAGTTTTTCTTCAGAACAGAGATTCCAGTTGGGCAACATAGCAAGACCCTGTCTCTACAAAATATTTAAAAATTAGCTGTGCATGGGCTGGGCGCTGTGGCTCATGCCTGTAATCCCAAGACTTTGGGAGGCCAATCACCTGAGGTCAGGATCACCTGAAGGCGGATCACCTGAGGCCAGGAGTTCGAGACCAGCCTGGCCAATATGAAGAAACCCCATCTCTACTGAAAATACAAAAAAATTAGCCGGGCATGGTGGTGGGTGCCTGTAATCCCAGCTACTTGGGAGGCTGAGGCAGGAGAATCACTTGAACCCAGGAGGCGGAGGTTGTAGTGAGCTGAGATTGCACCACTGCACTCTAGGCTGGGCAATAAGAGTGAAACTCCATCTCAAAAAAAAAAAAAAAATTAGCTGTGCATGGTGGCATGTGCCTATAGTCCGAGCTACTCGGGAGGCTGAGGCAGGAGAATCGCTTGATCCCGGGAGGTGGAGGTTGCAGTGAACCAAGATCACATCAGTGCACTCCAGCCTGGGTGACAAGAGCAAAACCCCGTCTCAAAAAAAAAAAAAAAAAAAAATTAGCCGTCCATGGTGGCAACATGCCTACAGTCCCAGCTACTTGGGAGGCTGAGGCAGGAGAATTGTTTGAAGCTGGGAGGCAGAGGTTGCAGTGAGCCTAGATCACGCCACTTCACTCCAGCCTGGGCAGAAGAGTGAAACTCTTTGAGAGTTTTTTTTGAGACAGAGTCTCAAAAAGAACCCAGCTGGGTGCAGTGCCTCACACCTGTCATCCTAGCACTTTGGGAGGCCCAGGTGGTTGGATCACCTGAGGTCAGGAGTCCAAGACCAGCCTGGCCAACATGGCGAAAACCCATCTCTACTAAAAATAGAAAAATTAGCTGGGCGTGGTGGTGGGCGCCTATAATCCCAGCTACTCAGGAGGCTGAGGCAGGAGAATCACTTGAACCCGGGAAGCAGAAGTTGCAATGAGCCGAGATCATGCCACCTCACTCCAGCCTGGGTGGGGAAGAGTGAAACTCCGTCTCAAAAAAAAAAAAAGAACCAATCCCCTGATGTCTGGATCCCCATCTCAAATTCCTGCTCTATTTCTTAATTTCTTTTTTTTTTGAGACAGAGTCTTGCTCTGTCGCCCAGGCTGGAGTGCAATGGCCAGATCTTGGCTCACTGCAAGCTCCACCTCCCAGGTTTACACCATTCTCCTGCCTCAGCCTCCCGAGTAGCTGGGACTACAGGCGCCCACCACCATGCCCAGCTAATTTTTTGTATTTTTAGTAGAGACAGGGTTTCACCGTGTTAGCCAGGATGGTCTCGATCTCCTGACCTCATGATCCGCCCACCTCGGCCTCCCAAAGTGCTGGGATTACAGGCTTGAGCCACCGTGCCTGGCCTATTTCTTAATTTCTTAAGGGACTCTAGCTGAAGGCATAACAGATAGTGTGTCAAAGTGAGATGAGGCAGATTGGTGGAGCAGAAAGAACTAGTCTGGAAGTTGAGTCCCCTAGTTCCCACTTAGTACCTTCTTATCTGTGGATCAGCTTCCTCTCCTATATAAGAGGATAATATAGCAATCCTTGCCCTGTTTGAGGATCAAATGTGATGATAAAGTGTGCTTTATCACCTGGTAAGGTTCTGAGCTGCTGTGGAAGCCAAAGACCCAGCATTTGACAGTGATACTAGGCAGCACGTGTTGTGCTGTGGATGCAGTTACTCATGGAGGATTTGCAACTGGAACAGTTACCTCCACTCAGAGAACCAGGCTTTGCTGACGCTGCCCATGGTCCTATGTGTGCCACCCTGGTGGAGACCTCCTCCTGAACACTTGGCAGACTGAGTTTCTTGAGGACCGACACTTTGATTCACCTCTGAGTCCCCAGAGCTCACTGCAGTCACTACAGGGGGCCCTTTGGAAGGGGTCCAGTGATGGTTTCTCACTCAGTATGTTGACACCTGGACAGCACGGCAAGTCCCACATTCTTTGGGAGAGAGAACCCTTGATTTGGTGACATTGTCCCTCCAGCTGCCAGCTGCACTGAGGGATTGCATCCATGCTACTCTCCCCACTACCCTATCAGTGAAAACAAAATTAAGTGGATTTTGTGAACCAACTGGTATAGGTAAAAATAATAATGATGATAATAATTAAAAATTAAGTAGATTTGGGTAAGGGCCCTCCTAGGAGAAATCACATTGGTAGGTCAGGTTCTGATTCCTGGAGGCCCGTTTTATGTGAAAAGTCTCATAGACCAGCCTGGGCAACACAGTGAGACTGTCTCTACAAAAAATAAAAACAAATTTTGTTGGGCATGGTGGCATGTCCCTGTGGTCCCAGCTACTCAAGAGGCTGAGACAGGAAGGTCACCTGAGCCCGGGAGGTTGAGACTGCTGTTAGCTGTAATCATACCACGCACTCGAGCCTGGGAGACAGAGCGAGACCCGGTCTCAAACAACAACAACAAAAAATTCTTGTAGAGTTTGTGAGTTAGGGATTATTATCCTTAGTTATAGATGAGCAAACTGAGGCCAACAGTAGTAGAGTGACTTGCTCAAGTCAAACAGCTTAAGGGAAGTCTGGGTCCAAAGTCTGAGCTTTGCCTACACTCCCACATGCTGTCTTTGTGCACTCCGGCTGGTGACCCAGGTTGGGGCCTGGAGAAAAACAGCCTGACTCCCCTGTTGCTCCACACTCCTCACCTCCCTAACTTAAAGATCAATTTATCCTCAGACAATTCTAAATGATTTCTGGCCTTTTCCAGAAAATTATCCAGAAAAGCAACATTTGTCTGATGCACATACATACATACACAAAAGACCTAAACTCACAACACATAAACTCAAATCTGTCACACCTCCTGACACCCTCAATCTCACAGGTGTCTCACATACACCCTCTTTCACAAAAAGGACTCATTCAGAGTTCTTTAGGGCACTTATGGTAGGTGGTGATTGAGAGACATTTAGGGCCTGCACTTCAGTGACTCTGCCAAGGATATCAGTGCCAGCACCCAATCGACACAACCTCTGAGGGCTAAGACTCTCAGTAATACCCAGGTAAGGAGGATATGAGGCTGGCTCCCCGGGGACCCACAACCCAAAGCATCTTCTAGGTTCAAGGCAAGATGATTTTGGCAAATCATTTATCTTTTCAGTTTCTTTATCTGTAATCTAAGAATCAGAATACCTACTTCGGTGGGAAGATGTGAGATTTAAAATTAAGTATGCCTGCCGGGCATGGTGGCTCACGCCTGTAATCCCAACACTTTGGGTCACGAGGTCAGATCAAGACTATCCTGGCTAACACAGTGAAACCCCGTCTCTACTAAAAATACAAAAAATTAGCCTGGCATGGTGGCATGCGCCTGTAGTCCCAGCAACTTGGGAGGCTGAGGCAGGAGAATCACTTGAGCCGGGGAGCGGGAGGTTGCAGTGATCCGAGATCACGCCACTGCACTCCGCCTGGGCGACAGAGACTCTGTCTCAAAAAGAAAAAAAAAAAAAATTAAGTATCCCTAGCATTCAGTCAAGAGTTCTCATACCTTTTTTCCCCTCCTTTATCTCATCCCTACCTCCCTCTTCTCCTGGCCATTCAAATGCAAAGTCCATTTGAGCAACGAGCCCTGGAGCAGGCCTAGAGGGACAAATAATCCCATGATGTGAAGAAACTCCATTTCTCTTGCAATCAGGTTTAGATGGTATATATTCCGTAATTTCTGATTTCTGGGTGGCCTTGGAGGCTCGGAATTTTTTTTTTTTTCTTTGAGATGGAGTCTCGCTCTGTCGTCCAGGCTGGAGTGCAGTGGCGCGATCTCGGCTCACTGCAAGCTCAGCCTCCCGGGTTCTCGCCATTCTCCTGGGAGGCTCGGAATTTTTATGACTGCTACTCACTGCCTTGAAATGTTTCCCCTGGCTGAGCATTAGTTTACCCTTCTGGGTCACTCAGCATGTTCCTCAGTTTACCTGGCTTTATGTTTTCAAAGTGTTTCCTTCTCTTTACCAGTTGTTTGGTGGCTTTTTTTTTTTTTTTTTGAGACGGAGTTTCGCTCTTCTTGCCCAGGCTGGAGTGCAATGGCGCGATCTTGGCTCACCGCAACCTCCGTCTCCTGGGTTCAAGCGATTCTCCTGGCTCAGCCTCCCGAGTAGCTGGGATTACAGGCTTGCGCCACCATACCCGGCTAATTTTGTATTTTTAGTAGAGATGGGGTTTCTCTGTGTTGGTCAGGCTGGTCTCAAACTCCCAACCTCAAGTGATCCACCCGCCTTGGCCTCCCAAGGTGCTGGGATTACAGGTGTGAGCCACTGCGCCTGGCCTTTTTTTTTTTTTTTTTAAAGCAACAAGTTCCTTTGTTACTGCTTTTTAAAAATAGAATAGCTTGCCATTTGAGAATTTTTTATTTTTATTTATTTTTTTAGAGACGGGGTTTTGCCATGTTGCTCAGGTTGGTCTGAAACTCCTGGCCTCAAGTGATCCTCCCACCTTAGCCCCCCAAAGCACTGGGATTACAGGCCTGAGCCACTGCACCCAGCAAGGTCCTTTGTTCAAAGAAAATCTTATTCAGAAGCCTAATGTGTAAGAGATCAAGGTGGGCCTTGTTTTGGTTTAAGTGAGGACAGCCTGGGCACTGCAGTCTATTCCTTCACATCTCTCTCATGCAGCCTCCCTAACAGCCACATAGTCCCTTCGAAGACTTCTAATGAACCCACATTTCAGATCTTGTTCATTCGTCCCAGCCACTACCTACCTCTCAGCAGCCTGTGACAAAGCAGCCTGTGACAAAGCAGCCTGGCTTTGTGCTCAGTTACCTCTGCCTGTGCATCAGTATTCTTCAGCAGCTTTTCTTCCTCCACCCATTACCTAAATGTTGGTGACATCCAAACGTATCTCCTCTCTTGCCTTCCTCATTCTCACTTCAAGGCTCATTGCTTCTGTCTAACTGAATCCTAAATTGACATCTCCAGACCAGTATCTGCCCTGAACATCAGACTCCAGACTTCCACTGGATGCTGGCCACAAAAATTTTTTTATTAAAAATACATTTTTTCACAGGAGAAAACTCATTAAAAGTCAAGAAAGAGCCCCCAGATGAAATGGCTGACCTTTACTCAAATGCACATCTGGCCAGTCTTGAGGCTTTAAGACAAACTACGCAGCAGCATTAGAGAAGTAGCCAGATTATAATGTGCGGGGAGGGGAGACAGACGTGAGCCTGGAGTCTGAGAGGGGCACTGTACCGTTTTTTCCAACACCCCCAGCTAGGATTCTAGTGGAGTTAGCTATGTCCACCATGGCCTTAGCCTGCAAAATATGGGTATTTAAGACTTCAGCAGGCCACATTTAGCTCAAACAGGAGGATTTTATGACAGCCAAGGGAGGGAGATTTAAACATTGTAACAAGTTTCAAAGTGCTAGATTTTTTTTCCCCCAAGAAAATATCTCCAAGGCCGGGCGCGGTGGCTCAAGCCTGTAATCCCAGCACTTTGGGAGGCCGAGGCGGGCGGATCACGAGGTCAGGAGATCCAGACCATCCTGGCTAACACGGTGAAACCCTGTCTCTACTAAAAATACAAAAAAAAAATTAGCTGGGTGTGTTGGCAGGCGCCTGTAGTCCCAGCTACTCGGGAGGCTGAGGCAGGAGAATGGCGTGAACCCGGGAAGCAGAGCTTGCAGTGAGCCGAGATCGCGCCACTGCACTCCAGCCTGGGGGACAGAGCAAGACTCCGTCTCAAAAAAAAAAAAAAAAAGAAAATATCTCCAAGCAAAAGTGATGTATTTCTATTTGTGGAGAAGACCCTAGTCTTCTCTGTAGTCAATTATGAGCAGTGCAGTCCAAAACACTTGATATTCACAAGTGTTGTGTAAAGGTAACTATAGGGCAGATACCTCCTAAGAGAAAAAGATGGTTCCCAGGCTGCTGGGCATTTCCACTTCTGCCCTTGGTAGGCTGACAGTGGTTTGTAGGAATAACCAAGGCCAGAGAGAAATCTAAGGACTAGGTTGGGAGCTCTAGGACCCTTGGTCTGTTCATGCTTTGCCTCTGAGTCACCCTGTAGATCCCACATTAAGAAACAGGGAAACTTTATTTTTTTTCTATTTTTATTTTTTTTTGAGACGGAGTCTCGCTCTGTCGCCCAGGCTGGAGTGCAGTGGCACGATCTCGGCTCACTGCAAGCTCCGCCTCCCGGGTTCACGCCATTCTCCTGCCTCAGCCTCTCCGAGTAGCTGGGACTACAGGCGCCCGACACCACGCCCGGCTAATTTTTTGTATTTTTAGTAGAGACGGGGTTTCACCATGGTCTCCATCTCCTGACCTCGTGATCCGCCCGCCTCAGCCTCCCAAAGTGCTGGGATTACAAGCGTGAGCCACCGCGCCCGGCGAAACAGGGAAACTTTAAAGGCCTATAGGCTGGTCTTGGAGATGACAGAGACCTGACCTGCTTTTCCTCCAGCTGGAAGGCCAAGGGGGAAGAGAACTGAGGGAAGCTAGGGAAGTAGCAGCAGCTTGAAAGAAGAGACTCTGAAAACACACTAAAACTGGAGAGGCTGGGCGTGGTGGCCCATGCCTGTAATCTGCGCACTTTGAGAGGCCGAGGCAGGAGGATTGCTTGAGGCTGGAGTTCAAGACCAGCCTGGGCAACACAGTGACATCTTGTCTCTAGAGAGAGAAAAAAAAAAAAGCCGGGTTCCTGCTTGAGCCCAGTTGTTGAGACTGCAGTGAGCCATGATCATGCCACTACCTTCTACCTAGGCAACAGAGCGAGACTCTGTCTCTGAAAGAAAAAAAAATGAAAAGTAGGGAGTGCTAGTGGGAGCCGACTCAACCCAAGTAAAGGCCTAATAGCTCCTCTATGGGTGTTTGCACTGTCCAACAAAGAACTGGACCCTTACAGTCAGAGGACCCATGGTAGGATCATCTAGTATAGCCCCTTCTTCTACAGAGGGAACCTAGGACTTGGGTTTGGTTGAGTGGTTAAGACCTCAAAACCACAAAAGAGCTGGGTCACTGTAGAGAAGCTTTTCTACTTGGCCAATGCCTCTTGACCCATTTCCCTCTAGATCTCTGATTTATAAAAGTTTTTGTATGTGTGTCTGTCTGTCCCAAGAGACAGGAAGCATCCCTTTCAGGGAAGGAACCAAATTTCCCTAAGGCTATGATGCTAAATAGTCCATTCTCCCAAGAACAAGTCGTACTCTGTCATTTACCTGCATACTGTCACATGAAGACTGACAAGGGTGGGCCTCCTAGGCTGAGGATGCTGGGGCACCCTTCATCTCAGGAGTCCCATCCTAGCCAACAAGGATGGGCAAGATGAAGGGAGCAATGGGAAAAAGGACACAGGGATTATCTCATGTTTGAAAAATTATATAGCATGGGAATGTTAGAGAAAGGTGAAAAAAACAGCAATCAAATCAGAAGCAGAAGCCTGCTTTAGCTCACAGTGTTTTCTTCTTTCCTGAACACTGTCTTTCTTTTTTATTTATTTATTTTTTTGAGACGGAGTTTCACTCTTGTTGCCCAGGCTAGAGTGCAATGGCGCGATCTCGGCTAATTGCAACCTCTGCCTCCCGGATTCAAGCGATTCTCCCGTCTCAGCCTCCCGAGTAGCTGGGATTACAAGCACATGCCACCACACCTGGGTAATTTTTGTATTTTTAGTAGAGATGGGGTTTCATCATATTGGTCAGGCTGGTCTCAAACTCCTGACCTCAGGCGATCTGCCCACCTCGGCCTTCCAAAGTATTGAGATTACAGGCATAAGCCACTGCGCCTGGACCCTGAGCATTTTCTCTTGCTTTGTTCACTAAGTCTCCTGTATGAGAACCCTCACTTGCCAAACAGATTCTGGGTTCCGTCTCTGCCTTCCCTTTCCTTTACCTCCTCCTTTAACACCTAACATAGGTAGGTTCACACTGGTAAAAGCTACAAACAATGGCAGTGGGAGGAGTTCCTCTGAGTTTTACTGAAAACTTAGGAGACATCAATTCGTTAACTCTCTATAGGGTCAGAAACATGAACTAAATCTGTGGTTCCCAAACCTGGATAATCCTGTCACTCACTAACAACCTCCTGGATGGGCCCAGGAATCAGCATTTTATAGAGCTCAAGTGATAGATAACCTCACCAATCTTCAGATATGCAATGAGGAACTCATGCATAATCTTAAATTCACAGGGCAGTCAGGTTACAGCCTCTTCAAATAAGTGACAATTTAAAGTTACCTCCTCCAGGCCTTTTATCATTAATCCCATTTCTTACATGTTTCACCAAACCCCTAACCTCTCTGGTTTCTCAAATATCCAAGAATCTCTGTTCACTTCTTATGTTTGTGCACACCCAAGAGAATGGAGGCTCATCTGGAGAAGGAACTAGATTAATCTTCTGCTCTACACTTGAGCTCCTGATTATGGTAAGAAACTCAATAAAAATTTATTGGCAGATCAGATGATGGATCCTTAGAGGAAGTCTAGTGTAAGAGTTGAAAGAAGATACTTTGGAGTCAGATGGTCTGGGATCCTGCCTGTAGCAAAGTAACATTCCTGTCTCTCAATTTTTTTCTTCTGTCGATACCTACCTCAAAAGGTTGTTGAGGGTGAATGAGATGATACCTAGAAATTACTCTGAACAGTGCCTAAAATAGAGTAAGCATCCAGTAAATTGGCTGCTATGACTATTATTAAGAACACCCCAATATTTCCCAGCCACAACTGCCCCAACTGGGCAGACCATCAACAGCCAACAGGTATGATATGGGGAGTGGTCTTCCATGGACAAAGCTTCTGGTTCCATTCTTTCTAAGAGAGAAATGGAAATGACTCAAGATCTTCTCACAAAGACCACGTACCCATAGATATGGAGTTTCCTGGGGAGAATGGTAACCCCTTTGGTACGCTGCAGACATGAGGACCCTACATCAGGAGGTCCTAGCTAGGATAGTCAGTCACCAACCCTGTCGCCCTTTGAGTCTACTACATGAAGCATGGGCACAAGAACAACAACCTGGAATTTAAGAACTATTTATACTCTGAAAGGAGAGCTAAACAAACCTCTGTTCTCCAAAAACAAGATCTCCATCTTCCATGCAGTGAAGAGACCACAGGCTTTGTAAGCAGACCAACTTGAGCTCGTTTTAGAGCAAATCACTGTAACCCTCTGGACCTCACCTTCCTCATCTATATAGAAATGAGAAAGGGGTGCACAGAAGAAGGGAGAGAAGATAATATCTCACTGAATTGTTGTGAGGTTTGAATGAGGCAGTGGGGGGAAAAGCACCTAGCACAGCGCTTAGCACATCTCAAGCACTGAACTGGTGCTGGTCCCTCTGTCCAGAGATAGAGCCATGGTCTACAGACAAGGTGAACTCATAGTGTCAGAACTCAAAGTCTCAGATACTGAAGCCTTGGGTCCCTCCCTGCCTCCCTCATCCCTCCCAGACCAGCTCCTGGACCCCCTCCCTCATGTCCCAGGCTGCTAAATTGATGAAGCTAAAAGGGTTTCGATCATGTCGGTATATTTATATGTAAATACAAAACTGTATCACTGTAAGATATTGAATATGAACATTACAATTATTTTCTAAATCTGACTCAGTCCATTGATATTAAATACAAAATGAAATGATTGTAAAAAATAATAATATACACATTCAAAGAGCTTATTACAATATAAAATTATTGAGGTCTGATCAGCTGCCAACCTCATCTTCTGTGACAGGGGAAGGTTTAGGAGTTCCTGGGATTTTTTGGGAATGTGGAGTGCTGAGGACTTTTGATTTATCCCTAGCACATAAGGATGAGTGGGCTGGGAGCAGGCAGGGACAGGTTGGGTGGGTAGGGGACAAACGGTGATTGCAGGGGACCACCTCACTCAGCCAGGGGGTAAAGCTTTTTATTGACACAGAACCCACCCAGTTTGAGGGTCTAGCAGGCTAGCAGGCAGGAAGAGATGGGCATCTCAGTAGACAGGGCCAAGCTGCATAAAAGAACCATCCAGCAAAAGAAAAAGGGCCCCAGCTCATCCTCCCAGGGAGGTATTTTCTTAGTAGTTTTTTCTTTCTCATACCTGGGCTCCCCCTCCTTCCTTCTAAGACTTCGTACCGATTGCATTTGGCTCTGGCTGCTCAGTGAGTTCATCTCTACCCTCTGCCTCCCATCCCTGGGATAGTGAAAGCAAAGAGAGAGTATGGAATCACAGTGGAGGTCTGTTCCCCAAATTGGCCAAGTAAATGCAGAAAAATCACTGGATAAGGGAAATCCATGCTGAGCTAACCCAGTGTCACCACAAACTAATACATTTTTGGCTCCAACAGGTGGCAACTGGAAGGAGTTAAGTCATTACTTAAGGAAGGGGCCCTGTGGCAGGAACATGGAGATGTGTGTGTGTCTTCTTCCACCACTCTGTAGCCTGACAACAGGAGACATGATCACCAACCCAAGCTAGTCCAGCATAAATAGTAGGGTCCAAGAAGCAAGGAGTCCTGAACTGCAACACGGAGCCCCAGGAACTTCTACAAAGGAGTATCTGTGTGTATATGTATTTATAGAATACGATCATATTATCACATACAATATATATTATATACACACATACATATGGACCCATACACATAAGCGCACATACACACACGCACACACACAGAATGACAGAAAGGACTGGAATACACGCCCTACTTATAAACGTGCTTGGCACTCAGGATGATTTCTAGAATATGTAACTTGGTCAAGCTCTCTGGGGAGAAAGGCAAATGCTCATCAAACCTCCCCATAAAATCCTAGCAAAGGGAAGGAGTGGGAGACAGGAGACCTCTAGAAAGAGAATGGCAGGAGAAAGGAGGAGGGAGGTTCCTTCCCCACTTACCTCGGGGACCCTAGCAAAAATCAATAGCCACAATTTGGTTTTAATAAGGCACAGTTTGATAGCAGATGCTAGGAATTAAGAACACATTGCTGCTGGCCCTTTCTAGTGGCAATTTCACCACATTTATCTAGCCAAAGGGAAAGGCTGCCTTGCGTGCACACGTGTGCCGGGAGACACAAGAAAGAAGTTGATCCATGGCTTCAGCGTAACTGATGGCAACCTATAGGCTCAGCGGTGTCCAGGGTAGTTTAAGGAAGGCTGGCCAGCAGGTAGGAGGTTCGTAGGAGAGTTACTGACTCTCCACGGCCAGCAGGTTTTGGCCAGAGGATACCATGCCCTCCTTCTCTGCGAACTCCAGGATGGCCTTGTAGCAAAAATAGTACTGCTCAGGGGTCTGGATGCTGAAGGCCCTCTGGGTCCTCATGCGTGACACCGTCTGGAACACATTAAGGGTGCCAAGCTCCTCCAGCTGTGCCAGGCAGATGTCCAGTGAGCAGAAGGTACCTGAAGAAGGAAGGAAGTGATCACATCTGGTTTATCTCTCCTCTCTTCCTCCCTCTACCAAATAACCCAGGCAGAACTGAATGAATGAATTCAAAGGCAAAGTGCCCCATGGCAGAAGGCCAGGTGGCCTTAGGCCTGAAAGGACTCAAGGAGGAGGTCACAGGGAGTGTTGGAGGCCAGATAAATGAGAAGGCCTCTTATCTCTCAGGACATACACTGGGGTAACAGGAAGTGGAAATGGGAAGGTGACACAGGGGAACTTCCTGCTTCAATCCCAGACAGACAGACTGACAGCACTCCCACACCTAATTTCCAGAGTCCACCAGTTTTTCAGAGGCCTAACAAAAACCTATTCCCAACTTTCTCCCAAAGGGACCTTTGAACTAGAAAGGCCAACATTTCCTACCATGTACATGCCCTTAAGACAAAAGCTGCTAACTGGCTCCAGAATGGAGAACACAGCACAGGGTGGGGAGTCCCTCCAGGGAGGGCTGGATGGGAAGGAAGTAGCAGCCCAGCTGAGCTCTCTGGGATACCTGCAGTGACAGTGCTAACAGGTGACAGAGTCAGCGTTATGATGGGGTGTATAAAACATCAACCCCTAGAGGACTTGGCTTGTGAAATATATATTCTGGCCATCACTTGGTCCACCAAAAGGACAACAGAAGAGGGATTTTTCGCCGGGCGCGGTGGCTCACGCTTGTAATCCCAGCACTTTGGGAGGCCAAGGCGGGTGGATCACGAGGTCAGGAGATCGAGACCACGGTGAAACCCCGTCTGTACTAAAAATACAAAAAAAAAATTAGCCGGGCGTGATGGCGGGCGCCTGTAGTCCCAGCTACTCGGAAAGGCTGAGGCAGGAGAATGGCGTGAACCCGGGAGGCGGAGCTTGCAGTGAGCCGAGATTGCGCCACTGCACTCCAGCCTGGGCGACAGAGCGAGACTCTGTCTCAAAAAAAAAAAAAAAAAAAAAAGAAGAGGGATTTTTCACAGCAATTCACCACCAAGGGAGCAAGTGAGTTCCTTCTCCAATCACAGATGTGGGCTAAGAGCTTTGTTTTTCCTCGTCCACCCCTACTGCCCCTGCAGACACCAAGAGCTGCATTAGGTGCATTACCTGTCCTGCCAATGCCTGCACTGCAATGGACCACAATGGGTGGCTCAGGGCACTGCCCTTTGGAGCGTGCTCCCATGTTGCTCACAGCCAGACTCTGCTGGTTTCTGACCACTCTCAAGAAGTCAATGAGGGAAGCTGCTGAGGAAGGGACACCATAGTCTGGCCAGCTCAAGAACTGGAAGTGGGTCACCTGGCGTTTCTGCCGTTCCTTAGATGAGAAAAGAAGTAAACGTTAATGAGGTTATTTCTGCCTGCCCCTAGCTACCTCTGGCTTTTCCAGATTCTCAACACCCTGGTTATCCCTACCACCAAGGCTCCTATCCACCACTGTCAACTTTTCCCATAATTGCTTCTTTACTACAAACCCAAAGGAAGGGTTGGTTAATTGTTTGGAAAAGGCAGAATTCCTATACTGTAAGATCCAGAATTTTTTTTTGAGACAGGATCTCACTCTGTTGCCCAGGTTGGAGTGCAGTGGCACGATCAAACTTACTGCTGCCTTGACCTCACAGGCGTGTGCCACCATGCCCAGCTAATTTGTTCTACGTTTTGTAGAGACAGGATCTCACTGTGTTGCCTAGATTGTCTTGAACTCCTGGGCTCAAGTGATCCTTCCGCCTCTGCCTCCCAGAGTGCTGGGATTATAGGCATAAGCCATTGCACCCAGTTCCAGATTTCTAAAATTATAAGCTTTACTCCTATTTAATGTTCCTATCGTGCTGCAGTAATATGGCTATATTGACTGTGAGTTAAATATCCTCATCCTGTCCCTAGAAAAACAGAAGCAACTCATAACCTCCCTGGTATCCTATGTATTCCCTCTGGAGATTTCCATTACAGTAATTATTCTCCCCGTTTCAACAAGGTGAGAAAAAAGAAACCAGGATTTACCTCTGTGTTGTGAATTTCTAGCGTTGTTTTCTTATAATGATTCATGTTCTCCACGCCTAGATTGGTCACTGTGAGGAAGCCAAATCGGATCCGAGAGTCTTTTTCTAAAGGCCAGTATTGGCCACACTTTCTCCTGCCACCTTCCTCAAAGCTGAAGACACACAGAGCAAGGTAAGCCTTCCATTCTTCCTCTCCACAGCAGTAACCTGGCTTCCCCAAAGACCTGATATACCCCCAGGCAGCAATATCATCTCTTGCATTGCTTCTAACTTATACCATTGATTCTCAGCAGAAAGGAAAGGAAACCTCTTCATTCTAAACAAATGTACTCACAGCTAAAGTTTCTGCATGTACTCATATAGCAGACAGTTACTGAGCACTTATACAGCATTTGGTCTTTTTCCTAATACGCAACAGTACTTCTCACATATGTGGGATAAATACTGGGTGAACAGAGAAAAAAACAGTATAGTAGCTGGGTATAGTGGTGCATGCCTGTAATCCCAGCTACTTGGGAGGCTTAGGCAGGAGAATCACCTAAGACCAGGAGTTTGAGACCAGCCTGGGTAACGTTGTGAGACTCCATCTCAAAAAATAAAAACAAAAAAAGAAAAAGAAAAAGAAAAAAAAAGAGTAGAGAAAATATGAAAATATGATAGGTCAGAGAGAACTCTCTGATAAACTGATAAACACACATCTCCTGGTATGTTAGCAAGAGGTTTGTGTAAAGGCCTAAAGTCCCAGCCCAGGCAACATGGAAACCCTGTCTCTACTAAAAATACAAAAATTAGTCAGGCATGGTGGTGGGTACCTGTAGTCCCAGCTACTTAGGAGGCTGAGGCAGGAGGATTGCTTGAATCCAGGTGGTTGAGACTGCAGTGAGCTGAGATGGCTCCACTGCACTCCAGCCTGGATGACAAAGTGAGACTCTGTCTCAAAAAAAAAAAAAAAAAAAAAAGGCCTAGGCCAGGTGCAGTGACTCATGCCTGTAATCCCAGCACTTTAGGAGGCCAAGGTGGCGGATCACCTGAGGTGAGGAGTTCGAGACTAGCCTGGCCAACATGGTGAAACCCCATCTCTACTAAAAATACAAAAATTAGCCAGGCATGGTGGTGGGCACCTGTAATCCCAGCTACTAGGGAGGCTGAGGCAGAAGAATAGCTTCAACCTGGGAGGCAGAGGTAGCAGTGAGCTGAGATCGCACCACTGAACTCCAGCCTGCGCAACAGAGTGAGACTGTCTCAAAAAAAAAAAAAGCCTAAATCTACCTCGCCACCCTTCAGTGGCCCCAAAGTATTCCAAGGTAGAACTTCTCCCACTACCTCCTCTCCAAATAAGTGGTGGTTATAACAGTGCTAAGGAAGGGAATTTAACATTCACATTCGTTTTTTTCCTTCCTCATCTGAAATAGGTTATTCCTTAAATTTGCCAGATTTGTAGACCAAAATTTTTTTTTTTTTTTTTTTGAGACGGAGTCTTGCTCTGTCCCCCAGGTTGGAGTGCAGTGGCGCGATCTCGGCTCACTACAAGCTCCGCCTCCCGGGTTCATGCCATTCTCCTGCCTCAGCCTCCCGAGTAGCTGGGACTACAGGCGCCCGCCAACACGCCCGGCTAATTTTTTGTATTTTTAGTAGAGACGGGGTTTCACCGTGTTAGCCAGGATGGTCTTGATCTCCTGACCTCGTGATCCGCCCGCCTTGGCCTCCCAAAGTGCTGGGATTACAGGCTTGAGCCACCACGCCCGGCGACCAAAATTTCAAAAATATTCCTTTCGTTAAAATCTTCCTGGCCAGGCGCAGTGGCTCACACTTGTAATCCCAGCACTTTGGGAGGCCGAGGCGACGCATCACGAGGTCAGGAGTTCAAGACCAGCCTGACCAACATGGTAAAACCCCATCTCTACTAAAAATACAAAAATTAGCTGGGCGTGGTGGCACGTTCCTGTAATCTCAGCTACTCAGGAGAATCACTTGAACCCGGGAGGCAAGGGTTGCGGTGAACTGAGATCGAGCCATTGTACTCCCACCTGGGTGACAGAACAAGACACTGTCTCAAAAAAAAAAAAAAAAAAAAAACAAAATTAGCCGGGCATGGTGGCACATGCCTGTAATCCTAGCTACTTGGGAGGCTGAGGCAGGAGAATTGCTTGAACCTGGGAGACGGAAGTTACAGTGAGCCAAGATCACGCCACTGCACTCCAGCCTGGCGGCAGAGTGAGACTCCATCTCAAAAGGAAAAAAAAAAAAGTAGCAACAAATGGAGAGCAAAGGGAATCTGGTAATTCAGGAGTCGGGAAGGCAGCACCCCTCTGGAAATAGGAAACAGATTAAACAAGAATTGTCCCATGTTTCCCAGAACTTCCTTTAGTGGATAAGGCCAGGACCTCAAAATAGGGTATAACTGGCACAGGGCTGCCAGAGCCAGGGATTAAAGCTTTAACAAGTTAGATCTATTCATCTCCACCATACCCGGGTTGTGGATTAGCTAAGAGATATCTCAAAATCTTTGCCTTGGCTTTCCTAATCCTCAATTTTTTTTTTATTTTAATTGAGACAGAGTCTCGCTCTGTAACCCAGGCTGGAGTGCAATGGCATGATCCCAGCTCACTGCAACCTCTGCCTCCTGGGTTCAAGTGATTCTCCTGCCTCAGCCTCCCGAGTAGCTGGGATTACAGGCACGTAGCAGCATGCCCGGCTAATTTTTTGTATTTTTAATAGAGAAGGCACCATGCCTGGCTAATTTTTTGTATTTTTAATAGAGACGGGGTTTCACCAGGCTGGCCAGGCTGGTCTGGAACTCCTGACCTTGTGATCCGCCCGCCTCGGCCTCCCTAAGTGCTGGGATTACAGGCATGAGCCACCGCACCAGGCTGACCCTCATTATTTCTAAAAGCTAAACTTCCCTCTTCAATCACCCATGCTTAGGGACAGAGTGGAGGTGGAGACCTTTGGAAAAAAGGGATTAACTCACCGGGTGGTCATGACAATCACCAAGACTTTTTGCTCCCATACCATGAGCCAGAAATCACGATAGGTGTTCTCCAAAGGACCTGGAATAAAAGGAGAAGACAAGAAACATGACTCCGGGAAATGCTTTTTTTCTTTTGTAGGCTCTTCTGTTTTACTCCCCAACGGTAACTCCAAACCATAGATGGTTAGCTCCCTGCTCATCTTTCCACATCCCTGCTATTCAGTATGGTCCGTGGACCAATCACACCAGCATCGTATGGGAGAGTGTAAGAAACATGAATCTGCATGTCAGCAAGATCCCCAGATGAGTCGTAGGTAGGTTTGGGAAGCACTGCTACATACCCTCTCAGAGCCTTAATCATCAGAACTTCAGCCATCACATCCAGGCTGACAGTGTCAACTGTGTACGAATCTCTAGCTGTTTTCATCTCACCTAAGCTTCAGTTTTATAATCACAGATTGCTTATTAAACCAGTAACCTTCTGTTTCCCATAATCTCAGATCCATTATGTCTGCAACTAAGTCTCCTCCTTCAAAATTAGCTTTATCTTGGCCGGGTACAGTGGCTCATGCCTATAATCCCAGCACTTTGGGAGGCCATGGCAGGCAGGTTGCCTGAGCTCAGGAGTTTGAGATCAGCCTGGCAATATGGTAAAACCCCATCTCTATGAAAAATACAAAAATTAGCCGGGTGTGGTAACACATGCCTGTAGTCCCAGGTACTTGGGAGGCTGAGTCACAAGAATCGCTTGATCCCGGGAGGTGGAGGTTGCAGTGAGCCAAGATCACACCATTGTGGCTGGGCGTGGTGGCTCACGCCTGTAATTCCAGCACTTTGGGAGGCCGAGGGGGTGGATCATGAGGTCAAGAGATCGAGACCATCTTGGCTAACACGGTGAAACCCTGTCTCTACTAAAAATACAAAAAAATTAGCTGGGCGTGGTGGCGGGCGCCTGTAGTCCGAGCTACTCGGGAGCCTGAGGCAGGAGAATGGTGTGAACCCGGGAGGCGGAGCTTGCAGTGAGCCGAGATGGTGCCACTGCACTCCAGCCTGGGCGACAAGGCAAGACTCCGTCTCAAAAAAAAAAAAAAAGATCGCACTACTGCACTCCAGCCTGGGCAACAGAACGAGACTCTGTCTCAAAAAAAATTAGCTTTATCTTGCAACTTTCTTATCTCTGTTAACAATACTAGGCCGGGCGCGGTGGCTCAAGCCTGTAATCCCAGCACTTTGGGAGGCCGAGGCGGGCGGATCATGAGGTCAGGAGATCGAGACCATCTTGGCTAACACGGTGAAACCCCGTCTCTACTAAAAATACAAAAAATTAGCCAGGCGTGTTGGCGGGCGCCTGTAGTCCCAGCTACTCGGGAGGCTGAGGCAGGAGAATGGCGTGAACCCGGGAGGCGGAGCTTGCAGTGAGCCGAGAGCGCGCCACTGCACTCCAGCCTGGGAGACAGAGCGAGACTCCATCTCAAAAAAAAAAAACAAAAAAAAAAACAATACTAGCATTCTTAAATCATTCAGTCTTAAAAAGTTGAAGTCAACACTGACTTACCCATTTCCTTCATCTCCTAGAAGCAGTCAGTCACCAAATCCTAGAGATTTTTTACCTTTGAAATGTTTTTGGTTTTTATTCTTTTACCCTCATCTTCTCCCCATCCTGTTCTTCCTGCTCGATTTCACTGACACAAAGACCACGTCATCTTCTGTCTAAGTTACTGTAACACCCTCTTAGTCTACTTTTCTGAATAGGCCTTTTTCCCTTCCAGTCTACTCTGGGAAACCCCACCAGTTTAATCTTTCTTAAAAATTACTTCATCAGAACATAGACACACCATGCTCACTTTGGCCTCTATTCTTTCGTTCAAGCTGTCTCTGTCACCTCCAATGCTATTCATTTTCTACCCATTTTCAACTGCCGCCTCTTCCTTGAAGCTTTCTCTGACCACCTCATTCCTTGTGAAGCTTCTTCTCTTTTGCTTTTGATGGCACAGCTGGATCTATACAGGTTGATCATTTAATTTATATACTCTTCCATCCATTATTTTACTTTGTGGGAATTAATGATATCTCACTAAACATGGTCCTAAGGACAAAGGATTACAGGTGTGAGCCACTGCGCCTGGCCAAATTCTCCTTTTACAGTTAGAACCTGCACAGGGCTGAGCGCTCAGCAATAACTTTGATGATACTTGTGGGCTACCAACTCTACTTTGATCAAGACAGTAACCGGCTGGGTGCAGGGCTCACACCTGTAATCCCAACACTTTGGGAGGCCGAGGCAGGTGGAGGTCAGGAGTCCAAGACCAGCCTGGCCAACATGGTAAAACCCCGTCTCTACTAAAAATATGAAAATTAGCTGGGCATGATGGCGGGTTCCTGTAATTCCAGCTACGCGGGAGCCTGAGTTAGGAGAATTGTTTGAACCCGGGAGGCAGAGGTTGCATTGAGCCGAGATCGCACCACTGAACTCCGGCCTGGGTGACAGCAAGACTCCATCTCAAGAAAAAAAAAAAAAAAAAAGTAACAACTCAAGATAATTCCGTATACTTTCTGGGTGTTTCTTTCCTCTCTGCTTTCAGGAAAGCAGGGCAGTACTAATGGTTAATTTTGGTCTAGAAGTCTGCCGGTTCTACTACCATTATTGCTAAGTCTTTTAGCAAGCACTAACATGATACTGGAATATCCTCTCTGCAGAAGTGGATGATGTCAAAAGCATGTGAGATCTTAGAAATACACTAAATATCCACTAAGAGAGGATTAATTAAATTATGACATATCAGGTGGGGTGCAGTGGCACACGCCTGTAATCCCAGCACTTAGGGAGGATGAGGTAGGCAGATCACTTGAGCCCAGGAGTTTGAGACCAACCTGGGCAACATTGCAAAACCCTGTCCCTACAAAAAATACAAAAACTAGCCAGATGTAATAGCATATGCCTGTAGTCCCAGCTACTCAGGAGACTGAGGTGAGAGGATCACCTGTGTGTGCTTGGAGAGGCCAAGGCTGCATTGAGCCATGATCGTGAACCATGATCATAGCACTCTGTCATCCAGCCTAGGTGAGAGTGAGACCCTGTCTCAAAAATAAATAAATAAATAATAGCATACCATAATTTATACAGTCTATAAAGCTGGTGTTGTAAGAGCTGTATTTTTTGCTATGGAAAGGTATTCACAGATACCATTAAATGAAACAAGAGATATGAATAGAAAGAGCACATTTGGTTAAATTAAAAGTTTAGTTTTGTTTTTTTTGAGACCGAGTATCACTCTCGCCTAGGCTGGAGTGCAATGGCGCGATCTCAGCTCACTGAAACCTCTGCCTCCCAGGTTCAAGCGATTCTCCTACCTCAGTCTCCTGAGTAGCTGGGATTACAGGTGTGCATCACTATGCTCGGCTACTTTTTGTAGTTTTAGTAGAGAGGGGGTTTCACCATGTTGGCCAGGCTGGTTTCAAATAGGTGACCTCAAGTGATCTGCCTGCCTTGGCCTCCCAAAGTGCTGGGATTACAGGCTTGAGCCACCGCACCCGGCCTGGTTAAATATTTTGTATGCCTATATCTGCATGTCTGCACAGATAAAGGTCTAGGAGGAGATGCTGTAAAATGTTAACATTATCTCTGGGTCCTAGGGTTATGAGGGATTATTTTTGTTTTCTAAATGTTCTACAATGGACATGCATTACCCTAGTATACACATCAAAAAGACAGTAAGGACACCTTTTCCACATCTCTGACCCTCAGCCTCATCCACATCCTACTCTCCTGCACCACAGCAACTCTCATATACTTCATTTTCCACATTTAGACCACTGGCAGAATTGGAGTACTGAGCAGTCAGAGCACATGGTAACTCAGTTACCAGACTCGGGCTGGGCAAACTTCTCACAGACTCAAGAGAGATACTAAGAAGGGAAAGTTGTACTTCCCAGCTTAGACCCTTTAACAGTAGACTTCTCTCAAGAAATAAAGTCAGCAGCTGGGCGCGGTGGCTCACGCCTGTAATCCCAGCACTTTGGGAGGCCGAGGCGGGCGGATCACGAGGTCAGGAGATTGAGACCATCCTGGCTAAGGCAGTGAAATCCCGTGTCTATTAAAAATACAAAAAATTAGTTGGGCATTGTGGAGGGTGCCTGTAGCCCCAGCTACTCGGGAGGCTGAGGCAGGAGAATGGCGTGAACCTGGGAGGCGGAGCTTGCAGTGAGCCGAGATTGCGCCACTGCACTCCAGCCTGGGCGACACAGTGAGACTCCGCCTCAAAAAAAAAAAAAAAAGAAAAAAGAAAGAAAGTCAGTAGTTTATACTGACATAGGTGAAACAATCCACTGACTTGGCTTAAAAACTTCTGAACCAAACAAACATGGGTTCAAACCCTGTTTCTGCCACTTACTAGCTGCATGGTCCAAAGTCACGTAAACTTTTGGGTTTCAGTTTGCTCATCTATAAATTAATAAACCTCCCTTGCAGAGTCTCTATAATAATTAGATAGCATTTATGCATCTGATATATAATAGGTCTTCTCAATAGATGACATCATTAATAGAAATACAGGCCAGGTGCAGTGGCTGATGCTTGTAATCCCAGCACTTTGGGAGGCCGAGGTAGGCAGATTGCTTCAGGCTGGGAGTTCGAGACCAGCCTGGGCAACATGGTGAAACCCTGTCTCTACCAAAAATACAAAAATTAGCCAGGCACAGTGGCAGGTGCCTGTAATCCCAGCTACTTGGGAGGCTGAGGCAGGAGAATCGCTTGAGCCCTGGAAGTGGAAGGTGCAGTGAGCCAAGATCATGTCACTGCACTCCAGCCTGGGTGACAGAGTGAAACTCCATCTCAAAAGTTAATTAATTAATTAATTAAAAATAAAGAAGTTGCAGACATTATATTTTATTCCTAAATACTTGAGCACTTATTAGGAAAACAAGGACATCCTCCTATAGAACAATACCATTATCACCTTAAGCATATATTAAACATGGATACAATGTTGGCTAATAAAACATCTCCAATTGTCTCAATAGTTTGTCTTCAATAGATTTTTTTCTCCCAGTTAAGGATCTAATCACAGATACTCTTTTTTTTTTTGAGACAGAGCCTTGCTGTGTCGCTCAGGCTGGAGTGCAATGGCGCAGTCTCGGTCCGCTGCAACCTCTGCCTCCCAGGTTCAAGCAATTCTCCTGCCTCATCCTCCCGAGTAGCTGGGACTACAGGCACCCACCGCCACACCCAGCTAATTTTTGTTTAGTAGAGACGGAGTTTCACCATATTGGCCAAGCTGGTTTGGAATTCCTGACCTTGTGATCTGCCTGCCTTGGCCTCCCAAAGTGCTGGGATTACAGGCATGAACCACCACGCCTGGCCAATCCTCTTCTTTTTTTCTTTTTGAGCGCAATCTCGGCTCACTGCAACCTCTGCCTCCTGGGTTCAAGAGATTCTCCTGCCTCAGCCTCCCGAGTAGCTGGGATTACAGGTATGTGCCACCACGCCCGGCTAATTTTGTATTTTTAGTAGAAACATGGTTTCTCCATGTTGGTCAGGCTGGTCTCGAACTTACGAGCTCAGGTGATCCACCTGCCTTGGCCTCCCAAAGTGCTGGGATTACAGGTGTGAGCCATTGCGACTGGCCCGTTTATTTATTTATTTTTGAGACAGGATCTCGCTGTGTCAGCCAGGCTAGAGTGCAGTGGCGCGATCTCGGCTCAAAGCAACCTCTGCTTCCTGGGCTCAAGTGATACTCCCACCTCAGCCTCCCAAAGTACTGGGGTTACAGGCATGAGCCACTGTGCCCGGCCATGGTTCTCTTTAGTCTCCCTTTAATCTAGAACAGTTCTCTTTTTGTTTTTTATGGCATTAACTTTGGAGAGTCTGAGCCAGTTTTCTTATAGTATGTCCCACAATCTGGATTGTTTCCCATGACTAGATTCAGATTTTAAAACTGGCAATACACAATGCAGGTGATATTCATTTCTCAATGCATCATATCAGGAGGTGTACATAATGTCCCTTTGTCCTTTACTGGTGATACTAAGTTTGATCACTTGATTAAGGAGGTATCCACCATATCTTGCTCTGCAGTGGTCAAAGGGCCTTACGCCCATTTGATGGTCTGTTGTCTTTCTGTGTTATGATTTCCTCCTACCATCTTTGAAAGTGACATGATATTCTTGAGATGGAGAGGCCAGGTCAGGAAGAATACTAGGATCACAGGAACATTTATAGAAACTCCATCTGAAATCCTCCTAGAGGCCGGGCATGGTGGCTCACGCCTGTAATCCCAACACTTTGGGAGGCCGAGGCGGGCAGATCACGAGGTCAGGAGTTCGAGACCAGCCTGTCTAACATGGTGAAACCCAGTCTCTACTAAAAATACAAAAATTAGCAGGGCATGGTGGCACACACCTGTAGTCCCAGCTACTCGGGAGGCTGAGGCAGGAGAATCACTTGAACCTGGGAGGTGGAGGTTGCAGTGAGCTGAGGTCATGCCACTGCACTCTAGCCTGGGCGACACAGCAAGACTCCATTTCAAAAGAGAAAAAAAAATGAGAAATCCTCCTAGAGCTCAGTGTTTCACTGTCAGACTTATTAGCACATACTATCTATGTCAGAACATTTGCTGGAGTGCTCTGTGATGGTATAGGAACCAGCCTAGGCCTATTAGGACAGTAATACTCATTCCTAGATTGGACTCAATCTCTGGGAAGTCCACTGCTATTCTTGGCCTCTCACTAGACAGGAAGAGCATGAAGAGCTCACTGGCTAATGAATTTTGATGCCCTACACCCTTGCCAATATGAAGAAATAGCCCCAAAACTTGCAGTCAGTAGTGTTATGTGTTCAAATCTCCAGTTTATCTCTATGTGGTGAGTTTCCAGGCACACCTGGTACAGAAACCCCAAACTACTTATCTGCTTTTCTCAACCACCACCAATCTTTATAAAAGGCCAGGATCTAGTGGCCAAAACCTCCATTCAAGTTACCATTCGTTTAAAAATTATGCTATCATTTGGCACAAGGAATCATAAGTAGATGGCACAAAATCAACATGGGAGGGACGGACCAGCTTACCTTGTGTGCCAATGTAAGCATTCTTCTGCTTGTAGCCATCCATAAAACTAGCATTGATGTAATCTGTCTAATGATAAAAAGGAGACATCACTATAGCTACACAGAATATACCATTTGGGTCATAAAATTATGTACTCAGTAAGTAAAACCCAAGGTGTGAATATTCTCTTCTTGTTGAGCAGAAAATGAGGAGTGAAATGGCCAGCTCAAACCCTCACTTCAATAAATGGTGCTGGGACAAGTAGATATCTACATGCATAAAAATCAAGCTGACTCCTTCCTTACACGGTAAAACTGACTCAAAATGGATCACAGACCAAATATAAGGGATTAAAACTATTAAAACTCTCAGAATAAAATATAAGAGCAAATCTTTGTGACCTTGGGTTAGGCAAAGCCTTCACAGATATGACACCAAAGGCGTAAGTGACAAAAGAAAAGAGATAAATTGGACTATATTAAAATCAAAAACTTATGCCAGGCGCAGTGGCTTAGGCCTGTAATCCCAGCACTTTGGGAGGCCGAGGAGGGCGGATCACGAGGTCAGGAGATTGAGACCATCCTGGCTAACACGGTGAAACCCTGTCTCTACTAAAAATACAAAAAAATAGCTGGGCGTGGTGGTAGGCGCCTGTAGTCCCAGCTACACGGGAGGCTGAGGCAAGAGAATGGCATAAACCTGGGAGGTGGAGCTTGCAGTGAGCCGAGATCGTGCCACTGCACTCCAGCCTGGGTGACAGAGCAAGACTCTGTCTCAAAAAAAAAAAAAAAAAAAAAATCATTCATCATTAGCCATCATGGAAATGCAAATCCATACCACGAGATACTAATTTATACCCACTAGGATGGCTACAGATATCAAAGATAGATAATACTGTTGGCAAGGATGTGGAAAAACTGAAACCCTCATACATGTATAAACCCTCCTTATACATTGCTAGTGGTAATGTAAAATGCTGTAGTTACTTTAGAAAACAGTCTGGTTATTCCTCAAAAGATTAAACAGTTACCATATGACCCAGCAATTCCACTCCTTAGCAAAATAACATACGTCCACACAAAAAACTTATACATAAATATCCATAGCAGCATTATTCATAATAGCCAAAAATGGAAACAACTCAAATGTTCTTCAACTGATAAATGAATAAAAGTGGTATATCCATACAATGGAATATTATTTGGCAGTAAAAAGGAGTGATGTGATGATACATGCTATGACATGGATGGACCTAGAAAACATTACGCTAAATGATAGAAGCCAGACACAAAAAGCTACATAGTCTAGGATTCTCTTTGTATGAGATCCCTAGAACAGGCAAATCTATGGAGATAGGAAATAAATCAGGGTGGGTTAGAGGGAAATAGGTAGTGACTGCCAAGGGTGTGAGGTTTCTTTGGGAAATGAAAAAAATGTTCTAAAGTTGATTGTGGTGATGGTTGCATAACTCTGTGAATATACTAATAGCCATTGACTTATATACTTTAAATAGGTAAATTGTATGGTATGTGAACTGTTGGAGGCCTAAAGAATGAGGGTCATGATCAACTCAGTATACTACTGGAGGCTACATGAGCAAAAAGCAAACTTCTATGAAAGCAGGATGGTGGCAAACTGACAAATTGCGTCTGCTGCCCAGAAGGAATGCTGAGCGCAGTCACGCCCCAGGCACAAGTGTTTCTTGTGGTTAGGCACATCTGAAGCCTGTTAGCAATAATGTGTACCTGTGATCAATTAAGCAGCTGACCAATTGTTACCTCCTCCTCCCTGCTCTTCCTACCCAATAAATAGGAAGGGCTGTAGAAGCTCAGGGCTGCCTTTGCTCACTAGAAGCAGGGAGTTCTCTTCTTCTTCCCCATGTTACCCTTCCTTTAGAATAGTTATTTTTGTCTTAAGTTTTCATTTCCCTGTTCGTCCCCCTTCATTCAGTCTCCTAATGACGGTCTCAAGCAATAACAGTAGTAACTGCCCTAGTGACATCTCAAGCAATAATTGTGGCAGTCTGGCAGAGTGAACTATATAACTCAATAGAAACTGTTATTTACAAGAAAAGGGTCCATCAGGACTTGCAACACTGTAGCACAGGACCAAATGAGAGGCAAGGCAAGCAAGTAGGAACATTTGGTCCGTCCTGCCACACACAAAAGGCAAAATATGAATGGAGAAGAAATAAAGCTACATCTCATACTTAGGACCATCAACAGGACAGGCCAAACACCTGGACTCCATTACTACCTGAATTAATGCAAAGCAACTTCCAGTCAAATTCAAAGGCATCTCAATGAACAGCTCCTGACTACGTCTCTTCCAGGGTATTCTCCCACCTCCTAATGTCCTCAGTCTTAATTACTTCAACATCATTTTTTATTAATACCTACTCACAAGATCCTTTGATCCAGGCTGATAAAAGAGAAACATCAATCAGCTGCAGTTTTATGTTATAGTATAACTAGTTGAGAGTTGAATGGATGGAGGCAGTGGAATGGATAAGGGAAGGTGTGAAGGGTTACAGAAGGACAAAAGAAAAGTTTCAATAGAAAACTAGGGAAAACTCATAACCCACTGCACTACAGAGAGGTCAGACTGACTCTTTCCTCAACCTGTCACTCGTTCTCCTGTGGGTCCTATCACTGGGAGGGCAGTTTGAACTGTCAGTATCCCATAGCTAACCTCCTAAGATATCTCCACGTCATGGTCAAACCCGTGTTACTTGGATTTGTGTTCATTAGCCAGTCAGTCTACCAATTTATCACTCTACTACTTATTTAGTCAAGAGTTTCCTCCTTAGAAACTGTTTCTTTGACTAAATAAATAGTGGAGTGATAAACTCGGAGTTTTCCCTCCCATAGCAGCTAGTATTGACCTCGTATGATTACTGTCCTACCCTGACTCAGACAACTACACTGAGCTAATAGACTACCTGCAGCAGACCCAGCATGCTAAAAGCCTCACTCACTTCCAAACAGGCTTCTCAATCCAGGGTGCACCCAGTCAGCCAAAGCCCATCCTCTACTCAACCTGGCACATACAAATGGTATACCCGCTCGAGGACCAAGGGGAGAAGGTATGGAAAAGTACAAAAGATTTACCTGGTATATGCCAGTCAGCATTAGTAAGTACATAAGGAGGAACTAACTTCATGCTTTGAAAAGAATTGTCACTTCTTTAAAGACATTATTTCTTTATAACTAAGAATTACCAGCTTTAGCACTGGTCTCTGAGCTGATTTTTAATTCCCAGGGAATTAAAATTTTTAATTTCAGCAACTTCAGAAGAATCATTGGATATTAAAACTGAAGGCCAGGCGCAGTGGCTCACGCCTGTAATCCCAGCACTCTGGGAGGCCGAGGCGGGTGGATCATAAGGTCAGGAGATCGAGACCATCCTGGCTAACATGGTGAAACCCCATCTCTACTAAAAATACAAAAAATTAGCCCGGTGTGGTGGCAGGCGCCTGTAGTTCCAGCTACTCGGGAGGCTGAGGCAGGAGAATGGCGTGAAGCCGGGAAGCAGAGGTTGCAGTGAGCCGAGATCGCACCACTGCACTCCAGCCTGGGCGACAAAGCGAGACTCCATCTCAAAAAAAAAAAAACAAAACTGAAAACGACCCAGAGACAAGGTATACACTTGTGGGCAAATTGAAATAGCAGGAAGAACAAACCCAGCACACTATGTTATGAGCCATTGCTATAGACTGATCATTTGTGTCCCCCATAACTTCAAATGTGTACATCCCAACCCCAGACCCTCAATGTAATGGTATTAGGAGATGGGGCCTTTAGACAGGTGATTAGGTGATTAGGACCATGAGGACAGAGCTCTCACAAATGGGATTAGTACCCTTATAAGACAGAAGAGTTCTGAAGTGCTCCCTCACCCCTACCCCTTCTGCCATGTGAGGATGCAACGAGTAGACAGTGGTCTATGAACCAAGAAAGGGGCCCTCACCAGACCCCAAATCTGCCAGCACGTTGATCTTGGACTTTCCAGACTCCACAATAGTGAGAAATAAATTTCTGTTGTTTATAAGCCATCCTGCATGTGGTATTTTTGTTACAGCAGCCCAAACAGATTAAGGCAGCCATGTTCAACAGAAACTGGGACTAACAGCTTTAAAATTTCAGAAGCAAATCAAGTAAACAATTCACTAAAAAACCTGAATCCTCCAAATAACAAGGTATTGTATACTTGAAAATTGTGGACAGCATATTTTAAGTGTTTTCACCACAAAACAAGGTAAATATGTGAAGTAATGCATATGTGTTTTTTTGTTTTTTTTTTTTTGAGACAGAGTCTTTGCTCTGTCGCCCAGGCTGGAGTGCACTGGTGGGATCTCGGCTTACTGCAAGCTCCGCCTCCTGGGTTCATGCCATTCTCCTGCCTCAGCCTCCCAAGTAGCTGGGACTACAGGCGCCCACCACCACACCTGGCTAATTTTTTGTATTTTTTAGTAGAGACGGGGTTTCACCGTGTTAGCCAGGATGGTCTCGATCTCCTGACCTTGTGATCTGCCCGCCTCGGCCTCCCAAAGTGCTGGGATTACAGGTGTGAGCCACCGTGCCCGGTGAAGTAATGCATATATTAACTAGCTTGACTTAGTGTCTCTGCAGTGCATACATATTTTAAAATATTATATTGTGTACCATAAATATATACAATTTCTATCAATTAAAATTTAAAAACAACTAAATGTCAGGAAACAGAATGGAAAAATAGCCCCATAGGTGGAAATTCCATGAGAGTGTTAAGTCCCCAAAGCTAAGTAAATAACTTTTTTTTTGCTTTTGGCCCGCAAAGTAAGTAATGTCAAAAAAACTAAAAACTAAAATCAAAATAAAACCAAAAAAAGCCTAAATACTCCATTTACTATAAAAATAAAGCCTCCGCTAATGTTTCAGTAAGGAGAAGGACTACAAATCAGACAATGATCTTCATATTAACCACAGGATGACTAGAAGAGTCTCCTGGTACACTAAGATTCACTCATTCACAAATATGCCCTGAGTGTCTGATATGTGGCAGGCACTGTTTTAGGTACTGGAAACAGGGAAGTCAACAAAACGGATAAATACAGATATCTCTGACTCCACAGCCCCAACTCAACCGCTGTACTCCACTCCTTCAGGGCATATACGATGATGATCTCAGCAGTACTGATGAATTTACCCTCCAGCCAGCCAGTCTCTTAGCTCAAATGCTCCTGCAGGAAAATCTTCTCCAAGGGTCCTGGATAGGACTGTGAGTGAATTCAGTTTATGTGCTTGAAACAATAGGGACAAGAGAGTTGGAAACCATGATCCTGGGGTCCCAACCCACATATCATATGTGCCCAAATACAAGGCAATAAGTTTTCCAAAAATTATTCCCCAGAAAGAGAAGGGATATAACAAGTCTTTATAATGTGTGTCATGTTAAAGAGGTACTATTTAAATTACTTTATGTTGCCAGTGCAGTGGCTCACGCCTGTAATCCCAGCACTTTGGGAGGCCGAGGCAGGCGGATCACCCCAGGTCAGGAGTTCAAGACCAGCCTGACCAAAATGATGAAACCCCGTATCTACTAAAAATACAAAAATTAGCTGGGCATGGTGGCATGCACCTGTAATCCCAGCTACTCGGGAGGCTGAGACAGGAGAATCGCTTAAACCCAGGAGGTGGAGGGTGCAGTGAGCTGAGATCGCACCATTGCACTCCAGCCTGGACAACAAGAGCGAAACTCTGTCTCAAAATAAATAAATAAATAAAAATAAAATAACTTTACTTTGAACAACGTCAGTCAATACTGGGTTTTTTTCTTTATGAGATCACCTAACAAAATTGGGTTTTTTAGAGATATCACCTAATAAAATTGGTATATCAGAAGGGAAAAAAAGGAAGATAATAATAATTTAGTCATTCATCTCAAAATTCTAAGGTTGGATGTTGCTGTAAACAAGTTATATTAAAAAGGAATTATGGCCAGGCACAACAGCTCGTGCCTGTAATTCCAGCACTTTGGGAGGCCAAGGTGAGAGGATTGCTTGAGCCCAGGAGGAACTTAGGCAACAAAGCGAGACCCTAGCTCTACAAAAATGAAATAAAAAAAAATCAGCCATGTGTAATGGCGTGTGCCTGTAGTCTCAGCTACTTGGGAGACAGAGGTGGGAGGATCGCTTGAGCCCAGGAGTTCAAGGGTGCAGTGAGCTATGATCAAGTCACTGCACTCTAGCCTGGGTGACAGAGTGAGACCCTGTCTCAATTTTTTGTTTTTTAAGGATTTTACAAAGGAATAAGTGAATGAATCATATTATAGGGGATGCATAAGATGCATGACAAATTAAAAAACCAACTTGTCCTGGCTGGGTGTGGTGGCTCACGCCTGTAATCCCAGCACTTTGGGAGGCCAAGGAGGGTGGATCACGAGGTCAGGAGATTGAGACCATCCTGGCTAACATGGTGAAACCTCGTCTCTACTAAAAATACAAAAAATTAGCTGGGCGTGGTGGTGGACACCTGTAGTCCCAGCTACTCAGGAGGCTGAGGCAGGAGAATGGCGTGAGCCCGGGAGGCAGAGCTTGCAGTGGGCCAAGATCGCGCCACTGCACTCCAGCCTGGGGGACAGAGTGAGACTCCGTCTCAAAAAAAAACAAACAAACAAAAAAAAACTTGTCCTAATGTTACCCTAACAGATTTTCCTGGTTTAGGGTAAAATTTCCAGTCACAATGCCACACACTTAAAAGTAAATAAAGATGCTGTACTCTGGAAAACCTTGTTAGACTGACTCAAAAAGTGGCCTGTAATTCCAGCACTTAGGGAGGCTGAGGCAAGAGGATTGTTTGAGCACAAGAGTTCAAGACCAGACTGGGCAACATAGTGAGAACTTGTCTCTACAAAAGTATTTAAAAATTAGCCATGTATGTGGCATGTGCCTGTGGTCTCAGCTACTTGGGAGGCTGAGGTACAAGAATCGCTTGAGCCCAGGAGGTCAAGATTGCAGTGAGCTGTGATCACTGTACCTAGCCTGGGCAATAAAGCAAGACCCTGTCTTGAGGGAGAAAAAAAAAGTAGCTCAAATGTGACAAAGACACTAAAGTTAAAGGTGTATGTAAAGTGTTTGAATAAAATGTTCATTAAATATCTCTGTTAATAGATTACATATGAGGTTTTTCACATGTAGATATAATCAAATTAATATATTGAATAATATAGTCATTTGACCATTTCATCTCTATCCCTAGACATTTATGTATATGTAAGTTGTCCACAATTTCCTCAGATACAGATGGAGACATCAGAGGTCACTTACAATCAAGGTTGCTTTGTATTGATGCATATATACTCACCAAAGGAATTGGACTATATGACCATGACTTTACAACTAAGAAGTAAAACGATAAATAATTTAACATCTATGAAGCACCTACAATACATCAGACCTTGCACTATCAGCATTCACATAAAGAATTTCATTTAATTTCCACTCAATAACGTGAGATGGGCATTTGAGGACTTGCCTATGGTCACAGACTAGTATGTAGCAAAATATAAACTCAAACCTAATCTCTCTGGCCTCGGAGTCTATTTTCATTCTACCGAAGTATTAGTAAGCTTCACTTTGGAAGAAGCTCAATTTCCCCCAGTGCACCTAAAAAGATTACATTTATCTGTCTACCTGAGTATGGCCACTTCGCTTTGTTAGCTTCACTCTAGTTTGGTCCAGGCAGGGTACATCCCCATAACGGTTTTTCTCTAGGTTTCCTGGAGACCTGAAGGAAATGAAACAAACAAGCAAGAATAAAGAAAAAGTGGGGACAGTATGTACGTACAAAGTCTGACCATGCAAAAGGGGTGTCAATTACTCTTGGGGTGGAGACATGGAAGCTTTTTAATTTCTAACCCATACAGTTCCATATCATTTAACATTTTTTGTGGTAAGTACATACTACTTCTAAAAGTAAACATATCTCCATTCAAAAGAGAGAGGGAGACCAGGCATGGTGACTCACACCTGTAGTCGCAGCACTTTGGGAGGCTGGAGGACTGCTTGAGGTCAGGAGTTCGTGAGCAGTCTGGGAAATGTAATGAGAGCTTATCTCTTTTTTTTTTTTTTTGAGACAGAGTCTCGCTCTGTTGCCCAGGCTGGAGTGCAGTAGCGTGATCTCGACTCACTGCAAGCTCCAGCTCCTGGGTTCACGCCATTCTCCTGCTTCAGCCTCCCGAGTAGCTGGGACTACAGGCTCCCGCCACCACGCCCAGCTAATTTTTTTTGTATTTTTAGTAGAGACGGGGTTTCACCATGTTAGCCAGGTTGGTCTTGATCTCCTGACCTCGTGATCCGCCCGCCTAGGCCTCCGAAAGTGTTGGGATTACAGGCATGAGCCACCGCGCCCAGCCTAATGAGAGCTTATCTCTAGAGAGAAGTCAAAAAATTATCCGGGCATCATGGCACACACCTGTACTCCTAGCTACTCAGGAGTCTAAGGTGGGAGGACCGCTTCCGCCCAGGAAGTCAAGGGTGCAGTGAGCTATGACAGTGCCACTGCACACCAGCCTGGGTGACAGAGAGAAACCCTGACTTAAAAGAGAAGCTGGGCATGGTGGCTCATGCCTGTAATCCCAGCACTTTGGGAAGCCAAGGCAGGTGGATCACCTGGGGTCAGGGTTTCAAGACCAGACTGGCCAAGATGATAAAACCCCGCCTCTACTAAAAATATAAAAATTAGCCAGGTGTGATGGCACACACCTGTAATCCCAGCTACTCAGGAGGCTGAGCCAGGAGAATCGCTTGAACCTGGGAGGTGGAGGATGCAGACAGCCAACATCGTACCACTGCACTCCAGCCTGGGTGACAAAGCAAGACTTTATCTAAAAAAAAAAAAATTAATTAATTAATTAAATTTAAAAAGAGAGAGAAAGAGTGGGGATGGGAGTCCCAAATGGCCAAGGCAGAAATTGGTACTAAGAAGTGGGGTGCTGCTGTAACAAATAACTAAAAATGTGGAAGCAGCTTTGGAACTGGGTAATGGACAGAGCTGATAGAATTTGGAAGTACATGCAGAAAAAGCCTATGTTGCCATAAACAGGCATAAAAGGCAATTCTAGTAAGGGCTCAGAAAAAGGAGAACTGTAGAGAAAGCCTCAATCTTCTTAGAGATTACCTAAGTGATACTGATCAGAAAACTGGTAGAAATATGGGTGGTAAAATCCATTTTGATGATGTCTCAGACAGAGATGAGGAGCACATTAGTAAAGAGAGGGAGAGAAGGGGAGAGAAATGGGGTATACCACCAAAAAAACTCTAGCTGCAGATAAAAATTTCTACTACTTATTTGTCAGAAGATGTTCAAACCAAATCTCTTCAATTCCAATTTCATTTTCTTTTTGAGACAGGGTCATAAAGGTCTCCAGGGTCACCCAGGCTGGAGTCCAGTGGCACAGTCACAGCTCACTTGCAGCCTTAATCTCCCTGGGCTCAGGTGATCCTGAGCCCAGGAGTAGCTGGGACTACAGATGCACACCACCACGCCCAGCGAATTTTTTAATTTTTTGTAGAGAAAGGGTTTTGCCACATTGCCCAGGCTGGTCTCAAACTCTTGGGCTCAAGCAATCCTCCCGCCTCAGCCTCCCAAAGTGCTGGGATTATAGGTGTGAGTCACCGAGCCTGACCTTAAATGCCAGTTTAACATGGTAGGTTGATAACACATATTGACTCCACTCCATTCATCTAGTAGCTTCACTAAAATGATGAAAAAGGAATATTCACTACAAACCCAAAAAGTGACAGTGGAGACATCAGCACACAAAGAGTGTTCAACCCATTTTAACAGAGAAAAAGCAGATAGGAGGATTTTGGCTGACGTGGCCAGACACAGAAGCTAGGACAAAGGGAGGTACCTATAGAGAGACAAGATGGCACACCCTCAAAACTCCCTTACCATGGAAAGCAAGGTGAGGAACAGAGCTAAAAATGGGAATAAAATGAAAATCTGAATGTTATGTAGTGAAAATCCCTGACCCATTCTCATTGCCCTGACCTACACTCATATCCAAGTTTGGATCCCATCAGCGGATCCAAAGGATGGGAGAACTCTTCACTGGATAAACTAAACAGCATCAGGTGAAAGAATTCTGTTATTTGGAGAATACCCAACAAAAAGCTAGTTGTCTGATCATTATAATCTGAAGCTCATCCATGCAAAACAAGCTTCCATGCAGCTTGTTTTTGTTTTTGTTCATCACTGTCTGCTTTTGTAACCATGCAGCTTTTAAGGGCCATAAATGTGAACTAAAAGCCAAGGATCTCAATGTAATTAAGGAAAGCCCTTACACAAAGACTTTAATACACAATTCAAATAACACAATTCAGGCTGGTCACGGTGGCTCATGCCTGTAATCCTAACTCTTTGGGAGGGCCAAGGTGGGAGGATCACTTGAGCTCAGGAGTTCAAGACCAGCCTGGGTAACATAGCAAGACCTTGTCTCTACTAAAAATTAAAAAAATTAGCTGGGCACGGAGGTACACACCCGTAGTCCCGTCTATTCAGGAAGCTGAGGTAGGAGGATCACCTAAGCTTGGGAGACAGAAGCTGCAGTGAGCTATGATTGCATCACTGCACTCCAGCCTGGGTGACAAAGTGAGAACCTGTCTCAAAATCAAACAAAAAACAAACAAACAAAAAAACCCATAATTCAAACACATGGGGGCTACATAAGTTTTAAAAAAAAGATAGTCAGTAAGAGAAAAATAACCTCTAAAAGGCTATCATTAATATCCTCAAAGAGAAAATAGATGATACAATTATTAAAACAAGAGAGTGCAATGAAAAAGGAACAGAGAAGAAAAACTCTTGGAAATTAAAAATAATATCCAAAATAGGAATTTTAATAGACGAGATAAAAGAGAAAGTTGAAGAAATTTCCAGAATACAAAACAAAACAAAAAAAGTGATGAAAATACGAGAAAAACTGGCCAGGCACAGTGGCTCATGCCTGTTATCTCAGCACTTTGGGAGGCTGGGGCGGGCGGATTACTTGAGGTCAGGAGTTCAAGACCAGCCTGGCCAACATGTTGAAACTCGTCTCTACTAAAATACAAAAATTAGCAGGGCGTGGTGGCACACGCTTTGTAGTCCCAGCTACTCGGGAGGCTGTGGCATCAGAATTGCTTGAACACGGGAAGTGGAGGTTGCAGTGAGCTGAAATTGTGCCACTGTACTCCAGCCTGGGCGACAGAGCAAGACTCCGTCTCATTAAAAAAAAAAAAAAAAAAAAAAGAAAATATGAAAATATGAGAAAAATGAAGAAAGTTAAGAGAATCATTCTGGGACACAAGTCAGTCAACTATGCCCTGGCCACTTGTTTTTATAAATGAAGTTTTACTGGAACACAGTCAAGCCCATTTATTTCTGTACTCACTAAGTATATATTGACAGTGTTGAGTCAGTAAACTATGCCCTGGCTACTTGTTTTTGTAAATAATGTTTTATTGGAACATAGTCAAGCTCATTTATTTCTGTACTCACTAAGTATACTTTGACAGTGTTGAGTACTTCTAACAAAGACTATAAACCCCACAATACTGAAATATTTACTATCTTGCCTTTTAAGAAAAAGTTTGTCAATCCCTACTCTAGGAGATCCAACCAGACTAATAGGAATATATATATATATAAAATCTATATATTTACATATATATAGAGAGCGAGAACTAACATAATGCAAGGAAAGAAATCATTTAAAAAACAGTGTAACAAGAAAAGCCCTAGAACTAAATAACAAGCCTTCAGATTAAAAGAATCTATCAAGTAACCAATGTAATAAATTTTAAAAGAGGACCTACACTAAGGCACATCATTGTGAATCTTTTTTTTGGGGGGTGGGCGGTGGACAGAGTCTCGCTCTGTCCCCCAGGCTGGAGTGCAGTGGCCCCCAGGCTGGAGTGCAGTGGCGCAATCTTGGCTCACTGCAACCTCCGCCTCCCAGGTTCAAGGGATTCTTCTGCCTCAGCCTCCCGAGTAGCTGGGATTACAGGAGCCTGCCACCACACCTGGCTAATTTTTATATTTTTAGCAGAGACGGGGTTTCGCCATGTTGGCCGGGCTGGTCTTGAACTCCTGACCTCAGGTGATCTGCCCTCCTCAGCGTCCCAAAGTGCTGGGGTTACAGGCTTGAGCCACCATGCCTAGCCTTTCTCAATCCTTTTAAATGATCTATTGTTTTTCTTTTTTCTTCCCTGGGCATTTTAAAGATAATTTCTTTTTCTGTTTAAGAAATTTAGACTCGGTGCAGTGGCTCACTTCTGCAATCCCAGCACTTTGGGAGGCCAAGGAGGGCAGATCTCCTGAAGTCAGGAGTTTGAGACCAGCCTGGCCAACATGGTGAAACTCCATTTCTACCAAAAATACAAAAATTAGCCAGGCATGATGGCACACACCTGTAGTCCCAGCTACTCAGGAGGCTGAGGCAGGAGAATCACTTGAACCCAGAAGGTGGAGGTTGCAGTGAGCTGAGATTGTGCCACTGCACTCCAGCCCGGGTGACAGAGTGAGACCCCATCTTAAATAAATAAATAAATAGATCGAGAAAGGATAAGATCAGACAATTCACAGACAGCATCACTAGTAATTGGAAATGCATTGCCTTAAAAATTCTGAGATAAAGTTATTTCTAACCTAGAGTTCTATCCTCTAGCAAAATAGAATAAAAGAAAGAAGATGGTCTACAATTAGGAAACAAGATCCAACAAAGGAAAGAGCGAAAACTGCAAGATAAAAACTGAGGAACAAGCCTAGAGAATAACCAACCACAGTTTAGACTAGAACGAAAGAAAAACTTCTGAAAGTGAGGTCTCAGGAAAAAAAAAAATAGACGCAATTGATTATCTGATACATTCAATCACTTGGAAACTAATGATAACACTGTAAAATAAATCTGATTGGGCATATAGAAAAATAATGAAGGGCCAAGCACGGTGGCTCACACCTATAATCCCAGCACTTTGGGAGGCCAAGGTGGGCAGATCACTTGAGGTCAGGAGTTCGAAACCAGCCTGGCCAACATGGTGAAACCATGTCTCTACTAAAAATATCAAAAAACATGAGCTGGGCAAGGTGGCAGGTGCCTATAATCCTAGCTACTCAGGAGGCTGAGATATGAGAATCGCTTGAATCCAGGGTGTGGAGGTTGCAGTGAGCCGAGATCGTGCCACTGCACTCCAGCCGGGGCAACATCAAAACAACAACAACAAAACAAAACAACAACAACAACAACAAAAAGAAAAAGAATGAGGAATGTACGGCCGGGCGCGGTGGCTCACGCTTGTAATCCCAGCACTTTGGGAGGCCGAGGCGGGTGGATCACGAGGTCAGGAGATCGAGACCACGGTGAAACCCCGTCTCTACTAAAAATACAAAAAATTAGCCGGGCGTGGTGGCGGGCGCCTGTAGTCCCAGCTACTCGGAGAGGCTGAGGCAGGAGAATGGCGGGAACCCGGGAGGCGGAGCTTGCAGTGAGCCGAGATCGCGCCACTGCACTCCAGCCTGGGCGACAGAGCGAGACTCTGTCTCAAAAAAAAAAAAAAAAAAAAAAAAAAAGAATGAGGAATGTACACAGAAAACTAAAGGAAATGAAAAAATCTGGTAATTAACTCCAGAAGAAACAAAAAATTGAATTGATAAGATTATTAGGCCAGGTGTAGTGGCTCATTCCTGTAATCCCAGTATTTTGGGAGGCTGAGGCAGATGGACTGCCTGAGCCCAGGAGTTTGGGACCAGCCTTGGCAACATGGCGAAACCCCGTCTCTACCAAAAATACAAAAAATTAGCCAGATGTGGTGAAGCATGCCTGTGGTCCCAGCTACTCTGGAGGCTGAGGTGAGAGAATTGCTTGAGTCTGGGAAGCAGAGGTTGCAGTGAGCCGAGATAGAGCCACTGCACTCCAACCTGGGTGACAGAGTGAGAGCCTGCCTCAAAAAAAAAAAAAGGCTGGACGTAGCGGTTCACACCTGTAATCCTAGCACTTTGGGAGGCCGAGGCAGGTGAATCAGTTGAGGCCAGGATTTTGAGACCAGCCTGGCCAACATGGTGAAATCCCATCTCTACTAAAAATTTAAAAAAAAATTGTTAATATATTTGATCATTTCATAGTAGCCCATGTAGTTCTCCAGTAAAAATAATTTACATAGTCATAATAAAGTACAATGACGATTCAATTTAAGAATGTTACATATAATTATTGTATATTGGAAGAGTAGTCAAAATGAAAGTGGAGGCATAGTATAAGAGCTAAATGAGCACCTACAATAAAAATCACTACAAGTATTATTATTTTTTTTTTTTTTTTTTGAGACAGGGTCTCGCTCTGTATTCTAAGCTGGAGTCCAGTGGCACAATTTTGGTTCACTGCAGCCTCAACGTCCCAGGCTCAAGTGATCTTCCCACCTCAGCCTCCCAAGTAGCTGGGATTACAAACACATGCCACCACACCCTGCTAATTTTTGTAATTTTTGTAGAGACAGGGTTTCACCTGTCTCTACATGTTGCTCAGGCTGGTCTTGAAATCCTGAGCTCAAACGATCTACCCACCTCAGCCTCCCAAAGTGCTGGGATTACAGGCACGAGCCACTGTGCCTGACATATTATAAGCATTTTAATTTAGAATTAGGGATGAAATACCAAGGGAAACAGCTACAAGAGTTGAATACATGATTATAGGTAATGGAACTGAGGGTAAAATAGGAGTTTGCTATTTATTTTGTCATTGCTTGTCTTCTTTAGAACTGTTTGGTTTTTTAAAAAATTATTTGCATATATTAACTGAAAGCAAAGAAATTACAAAGGTCACACATATAAAATAATACTCTATATTGTTCATGAGTGCTTATGCATATATAACAGTATAAACAAAATGAACTAGAAAGAAATACCACATTCATACTAGTAGCTGCTTATGATGAGTGGGGAGAACTAAGGATGAGGATTAGAAGGAATTTCAACTTTATAATAAATTCTTTCTCTCATATAATAATTAAAAAGACAGCTGGGCACAGTGGCTTATGCCTAAAATCCTAGTGCTTTGGGAGGCTGAGGTGAGAGAATCACTTGAGCCCGGGAGTTTGAGACCAGCCTGGGCAAGAGAGCAAGACTCCATCTCTATAAAAACGTCAAAAAAATTAGCAAGGTGTGGTACCCCATACCTCTCGTCTCAGCTACTAGGAAGGCTAAGGTAAGAAAATCACTTGAGCCCAGGAGGTTAAGACTGCCGTAAGCTATGACAGTGCCACCGCACCTGCGCTCCAACCTGTGCAACGAGCAAGAACACATGTCTCTCTTAAAAAAAAAAAAAAAAAAAAGGCCGGGTGCGGGGGCTCATGCCTGTAATTCCAACACTTTAGGAGGCCAAGGTGGGTGGATCACCTGAGGTGAGGAGCTCGAGATCACCCTGACCAACATGGCTAAACCCCGTCTCTATGAAAAATACAAAAAATTAGCTGGGCTTGATAGCGGGCACCTGTAATCCCAGCTACTTGGGAGGCTAAGGCAGGAGAATCGCTTGAACCCAGGAGGCGGAGGTTGCAGTGAGCTGAAGTCATGCCATTGCACTCCAGCCTGGGCAACAAGAGCAAAACTCTGTCTCAAAAAAAAAAAAAAAAAAAAAAAAAATGAAGCAAATATAACAAAATATTAACAAGAGTCAGTTTGATTCTGTGGTAGGAACATAGTTGTCTGTAGTGTCATACTCTGTACTTTTCTGCATCTTAAAAAATTTCAGCCTGGCGCGGTGGCTCATGAGTGTAATCCCAGCACTTTGGGAGGCCGAGGCTGGCGGATCATCTGAGGTCAGGAGTTGGAGACCAGCCTAGTCAATATGGTGAAACCCCATCTTTACTAAAAATACAAAAAAAAAAAAAATTAGCCGGGCGTGGTAGCAGGCACCTGTAATCCCAGCTACTTGGGAGACTGAGGCGGGAAAATCACTTGAACCTGGGAGGCAGAGGTTACAGGGAGCCGAGATTGCACGACAGCACTCCAGCTTGGGTCACAGAGCAAGACTCCATCTTAAAAAAATAAGTAAATAAAAATAAAAATATTGATCGCTTCTCAGCCTTTTGGCTAAGATCAAGTGTAAAATAAAAATATTGAAGGGCAACAAGGGGACCCTTGTGGTGACAGAACTCTGTATCTTGACTATGGTGACAGATACACAAACCTACGTGTGTGACAAAACTGCATAGAACTAAATACACACAAACAAAGTAAAACTGGGGAAGTCTAAATCAGATTGGTGGATTGTATCAATATTAACATTCTGGCTGTGATATTAAACTATAGTTTTGGAAGATGTTACCATGGGATAACATGGGTACATGTAATCTGTCTCCATTATTTCTCACAACTGCAGGTGAATCTACAATTATAAGAAAAAGCAAAAAGAGAAAAGGGAAAGAAAGTCTCTTGGTCCAGGGGAATCCTAGGCAAGAGTGAATATACACTGATAGCCACTTCATGATCCAGAATTCCAAGGGAGACACAGTTTGTTCTTTGTAAGTAGCTCTACTGGGAGTTCGTGTAAGTCAGAGGCTTGGAGCTGATGAGGATTCTAGGTTCTAAATCATAAAGTGGGGAATCAGTCATTCAATAGGCAAGACTAGGAAGTCCTCTCATTGGATGAGGGATCTGTTTTCTGATTGTCAAATGGTAGCTGGTTTGGATGATGCCAACAAGACGATCTAAACCCACTTTTTCTTTTCTTTTTTTTTTTTTTTGACAGAGTCTTACTCTGTCGCCCAGGCTGGAGTGCAGTGGCACAATCTTGGCTCATGGCAACCTCCACCTCCTGGGCTCAAGTGATTCTCCTGCCTCAGCCTCCCAAGTGGCTGGGACTACAGATGCACACCACCACACCCAGCTAATTTTTGTATTATTAGTAGAGACGGGGTTTCACCATGTTGGCCAGGATGGTCTCAATCTCTTGACCTCGTGATCTGCCAGCCTCGACCTCCCAAAGTGGGATTATAGGCATGAGCCACCACGCCCAGCCAAACCCACTTTTTTAATGGAGGAGGGGAGACTCCATAGTAGAAATGACATCTCAAGGGCCTCACAGCAGCTGGTAGTTGCAGAAGCACCAAGAGCAAGGTGAAGAATCCCCAGGATAAGTGTGCATCCTCTTAGATCAGCCTAGCATGCCTCCCTGCTCCAACGTACTTCCTTGATTCAAGTCTGTAAGGGAGGCTGGGCACGGTGGCTCATGCCTGTAATCTCAGCACTTTGCAGGGCTGAGGTGCGCAGATCACTTGAGGTCAGGAGTTCAAGATCAGCCTGGCCAACATGGCAAAACCCCATCTCTACTAAAAATACACAAATTAGGCCAGGCATGGTGGCTCACGCTTGTAATCCTAGAACTTTGGCAAGCCAAGGAGGACGAATGACCGGAGGTCAGGAGTTTGAGACCAGCCTGGCCAACACAGTGAAACCCCATCTCTACTAAAAATACAAAATTAGCCAGGTGTGGTGGCACACGCCTGTAATCCCAGCTACTGAGGCAGAAGAATTGCTTGAGCATGGGAGATGGAGGTTGCAGTGGGCCGAGATCGTGGCACTGCACTCTAGCCTGGCCAACTGAGTGAGACTCTGTCTCAAAATAAATAAATAAATAAATAATAATAAAAATATACATATATACACACACACACACATATACACACATATATATATACACACACACAAATTAGCTGGGTGTGGTGGTGCACACCTGTAATTCCATCTACTCGGGGAGACTAAGGCACAGAATGGCTTGAACCCACGAGGCGGAGGTTGCAGTGAGCCGAGATCATACCATTGCACTCCAGCCTGGGTGATGGAGTGAGACTCTGTCTCAACAACAACAAAAAAGACTTTAAGGGAATAACTGTTCTGTTTGCAAAAGAGATTGGATGTAAACAGGGAGTCTGGTAGTTGGGTATAGGTAGCACCTGTAATTCCAGCACTTTGGAAGGCTGAGGTAGGAGGATCACTTGAGCCCAGGGGTTCAAGACCAGCCTGGGCAACATAGGGAGACTCTACAAAAAATAAAAAAAATTAGCCAGGCATGGTGGTGCATGTCTGTGGTCTCAGCTACTCAAGAGGCTGAGGCAGGAGGATCAATTGAGCATCAAGAGATGGAGGCTGCAGTGAGCCATGATCATGCCACTATGCTCCAGCCTGGGGGACAGAGCAAGACCCTGTCTCTAAAAAATAATAATAATAAAATAATACAATAAATAAAATGAAATAAAAATTAAATAAAAATAGGGGTCTGGAGCTGGTAGGGAAGAAACAGAGCTGTATGAGAGAAAATACTTTCCCTTGTTGATATATGGTCTGTGTCCCCTTTTTCTCCACTTATTTTCCTTTGCATTCTTGGTCTGATTGACTTCTTTCTCAAGTGCCTCTTATCTCTTACTTTCCCTATCTCATTATTTTCCCCAACTCATTATTTTCCCTCTTTGCTTTGCTAAAAGACTCTATCCCTGCATCTTATTCAGAACACACTGACTACACTGGACAGGAGTTACAAGAGGGAAGAAGTACTCACAGAATCCTAGATTTCTAAAACATTTAAGCTACAAAGGTAGGTGAATATCAGAGTCCGGTAGTCACATATTATACAGAGGAAAACCGAAGTGCTGAGAAGGGAAATAACTTGTGTCACTCACAGAGGGAATTTTTGGTTAAGCTGGAATATGAGGCTGGGACCCACTAGGACAGCTTCCCTCATTTTCTTTCCTTTTTTTTTTTCTTTTATTTTCTTTTTCGTTTTTTTTTTTTTTCCTTAGACAAAGTCTTACTCTGTCACTTAGGCTGGAGTTCGGTAGCGTGATCATAACTCACTGTGGTCTCGACCTCCCGGGCTCAAGTGATCCTCCCGCATAGCTGGGACAACAGGAGTGTGCCACCATGCCTGGCTAATTTTTTTGTTTTTTATTTTTGTAGAGGTAGGGTCTTGCTATGCTGCTCAGGTTGGTCTCAAACTCCTGGGCACAAATGATCCTCCTATACCTTTACTCCCAAAGTGCTGGAATTATAGGCGTGAGCCACTGTCCCCAGCCCTAGTTTCTGTAGTTTTCAACAGTCACAGCTCACTAGCTGGAGAGAAAGAGATTTCTGGGGCAGCCAATTAAAACATGGTAAGAGAAATGACAGCAACATGGTAAGAGAAATAATCTGACCGGGTGCGGTGGCTCACACCTGTAATCCCAACACTTTGGGAGGTTGAGGCAGGAGGATCACTTGAGCCTCGGAGTTTAAGGCCAGCCTGTGCAACATGCCGAAACCCCATCTCTTCAAAAAATAAAAAATTAGCTGGACATAGTGGCACATACCTGTAGTCCCAGCTACTCAGGAGGCTGAGGTAGGAGGATCGCTTTCACCTAGGAATTTGAGGAAAAGAAAAGAATAAAAGAAAAGAAAAGGAGAAGAGAAGAGAAGAAGAAAAGAAGAAGAGAAGAGAAAAAAGAAAAAGAGGCCAGGTGCAGTAGCTCATACCTGTAATCCCAGCACTTTGGGAGGCTGAGGCGGGCAGATCACCTGAGGTCAGGAGTTCAAGACCAACCTGGCCAACATTGTGAAACCCTGTCTCTACTAAAAATACAAAAATTAGCCAGGCGTGGTGGTGCGTGCCTATAATTCCAGCTACTTGGGAGGGTGAGGCAGGGAGAATCGCTTGAACCTGGGAGGTGGAGGTTGCAGTGAGCCGACATCGTGCCATTGCACTCCAGCCTGGGTGACAGAACGAGACTCCGTCTCAGAAAGGAAAAAAAAAAAAAGAGGGAGGGAGGAAGGAAGGAAGGAATTACAGGTGTGCGCCACCACACCCAGCTAATTTGTGTGTGTGTGTGTGTATATATATGTATGTATATATAGTTATCAAGTAGTTATGAGCCAGAGTTATAAACTAGCCAGACGGTTTTGTGATAGGATTTGAGTAGAAAGAAAATCTCAAGGTGTTAAAGTCCTATGAGGCAACTGTACTCTCTGACTGTGGATTATTTTTTTTTTTTTTTTTGAGACGGAGTCTTGCTCTGTCGCCCAGGCTGGAGTGCAATGGCGCAATCTCGGCTCACTGCAAGCTCCGCCTCCCGGGTTCACGCCATTCTCCTGCCTCAGCCTCTCCGAGTAGCTGGGACTACAGGCGCCCGCCACCACGCCCGGCTGATTTTTTGTATTTTTAGTAGAGACGGGGTTTCACCGTGGTCTTGATCTCCTGACCTCCTGATCCGCCCGCCTCGGCCTCCCAAAGTGCTGGGATTACAAGCGTGAGCCACCGCGCCCGGCCTGACTGTGGATTATTTTAAGTGTACCACATACCCCTCTCCTCAAGATGTAATGTTATACCATAAATGTTATAGGGAGAAACTGCCCAAATGAACAGACCAGCACTCACACTGAGTACTGGAATAGAGAGTAGCCTATTTTGAACCTACTTTTTAAAAAAAACTTGCATTTCAGAAAAATATCCAAAAATATGTCCAACAGGGTTATCCTGTTGGTACCAAAGACCTTCAGAAATTTCAGAGCATAGGATATTGGCAAGAAGCACCAAAGCAGAAAGTACCTCTTTCTGCATGCGAGAAACCATCATTTATGTGAGAGTGATGTTCCCTAACACAAGGAAGGGTCTCTGCTAAGCACGTGAGGGGTGGAAGGAGCTGTTGCCAGAGCCTGCCAGAAGCATCCTGGTAACCAGCTGCTGGCCCAAACTTTTTTACTTACATGGAACAGTGGAAAGTGCCAACAGGGTTCTCACGACGAATGTCTTCATATTCCTCATAGATTCCTTGCTTTTGCCTGGCATTAACATAGTCCACCAACTCCTGGATGGTCATAGCATGGGGACCTGGAACATGTACTGAGTCCCAGTCTAAGGCAGGAGGGAGGGAGAACAGGATGATCTCATCGAAGGGATCTGGGTGGCCGTTCACCTGGGGTAGGAACTGGAAATTCCAAGTGGCGAGATCAATTTTGACGTACCCACCCAGGTTTTCTGGAAGACAATCCCTGGGCAGATGCTGCGTGACCTCAGATGTCTTTAATATTTGAATCTGGAAGGTTAGAAAGAACCATGTGAGTATGTGGGAGGAAGGAAAGGCATACAGAGTGACAAAGAATAAATGTATTTATATCAGGTTTGGAGGATGGGATAAGATTTTCTTGAAATACAAGGTATACTTGTAAAAGTAGTAGACTACATTTCATCTGCCTGAGATTTAAGTCCTATGAATTTGCCAGATAAAAGTGTGAACTCCCAGAATGTATATAAAATTCACTCCTGGAATTAGGGACACTGTTATACATCTTCTGAAAGGATGATATAGTGAACAAAAGCTTTATATTATTAACAAGGCTTCCCAGCATCGCTGCATGCTGGTACTCTTTTTTTGGCCACTAAGAATGCATAGGTAGTAGTTATTTTTGTCAACCCCATACTCAGACCACCAATTCTAAGGCCTGTTAGCTTGTGTTTTACTCAGCTTGGTATAACTGTTCACAAAGATAGGATTCTATGAAAGCAAGACACCCAGAGGCAGGGTAGCCCAGGAAAAATGTTAGATAACACTTTTTTTTTGAGACACGGTCTCACTTTTTCACCCAGCCTGGAGTGTAGTGGCGTGATCAAGGCTCACTGCAGCCTCAACCTCCTGGACTCAAGTGATCCTCCCACCTCAGCCCCCCAAGTAGCTGGGACTACAGATGCACACCACCACGCCCAGCTAATTTTTTGTAGTAATCATAAAACTTAATTCTGCTCTCTGCTTGGACATAGCCATGCTGGAACAAATTGGCTTAACTGGTTCTCCTTAGGATCTCTGTGGAATGGGGATGCTCTTCCTTCTAAAAGCTCATCTCTTTTGCTGTCGCCTCTTCTTGGAATGCCTTCTTTTCCTCCTCTGCCTCTTCATGGACCAGCACAGCTCACCTCTTCTGTGAAGTCTTTCCTGACTGCCTGAGGCAATATGCTCCTCTGTGTTCCTGCAGAGCCAAAGTCCTCATATGTGTATCTCTGTGTTCCCTATCAAGACCATGAGCTCCTTGAGGGTAGACTGTCTCACTTAATTTTTTTTTTTTTTTTTTTTTTTTTTTTGAGACGGAGTCTCGCTCTGTCGCCCAGGCTAGAGTGCAGTGGCGCAATCTCGGCTCACTGCAAGCTCCGCCTCCCGGGTTCACGCCATTCTCCTGCCTCAGCCTCTCCGAGTAGCTGGGACTACAGGCGCCCGCCACCGCGCCCGGCTAATTTTTTGTATTTTTAGTAGAGACGGGGTTTCACCGTGGTCTCGATCTCCTGACCTCGTGATCCGCCCGCCTCGGCCTCCCAAAGTGCTGGGATTACAAGCGTGAGCCACCGCGCCCGGCCCACTTAATTTTTAATTATCAGGAACCAGTGCTTCAACTACAAAAAGTGCTTAATATATTTCGAGTTTATATATGCATGTATAATTCCTATAATTGAAGTGCAAGAACTTGCCTATGGAGCCCTCTCAAAGAGTTACCTTAGAAAAGATCTCTCCAGCTGGCACGGTGGCTCATGCCTGTAATCCCAGCACTTTGGGAGGCTGAGGCAGGTGGATCACCTGAGGTCAGGAGTTTGAGACCAGCCTGTCCAACATGGTGAAACCCCATCTCTACTAAAAAAAATACAAGAATTAGCTGGGCATGTTGGCAGGAGCCTGTAATCCCAGCTACTTCGGAGGCCGAGGCAGGAGCATCACTTGAACCCGGGGGGCGGAGGCTGCAGTGAGCCAAGACCATGCCATTGCACTCTAGCCTGAGCGACAACAGCAAAACTCCATCTTAAAAAAAAAAAAAGAAAGAAAGAAAGAAAGAAAAGATCTCTCCTGGCTGGGCACGGTGGCTTACGCCTGTAATCCCAGAACTTTGGGAGGCTGAGGTGGGTGGATCATGAGGTCAGGAGATCAAGACTATCCTGGCTAACATGGTGAAACTCCATCTCTACTAAAAACACAAAAAATTAGCTGGGCGTGACGGCACATGCCTGTAGTCCCAGCTACTAGGGAGGCTGAGGCAGGAGAATCGCTTGAACCTGCCAGGCGGAGCTTGCAGTGAGCTGAGATTGCTTCACTGCACTCCAGCCTGGGAGACAGAGCGAGACTCCGTCTCAGAAAAGGTGGCTCACACCTGTAATCCCAGCACTTTGGAGGCCGAGGTGGGCGGATCATGAGGTCAGGAGTTCGAGACCAGCCTGGCCAATATAGTGAAACACCATCTCTACTAAAAATACAAAAATTAGCTGGGTATGGTGGCGTGTGCTTGTACTCCCAGCTACTCAGGAGGCTGAGGCAGAAGAATCGCTTGAACTCAGGAGGCAGGGCTGCAGTGAGCCAAGATCGTGCCACTGCACTCTCCAGTCTGGGCAACAGAGTGAGACTCTATCTCAAAAAAAAAAAAAAAAAAAAAAAGAAAGAAAGAAAAAAAAAAAAGAAAAGCTCTCTCCTACTCTGCGTCATTAGGTCTCTAAGTAGCTTCCACAGAACCAAATGTCTTCACTTTCATGTCCTGTCTTTTAATGGCTGCAATCAGTAACTGAGACCATAAATCTTTTAATCATGGAACACTCAGGAGATTATAACAGAATTAAAGCTTTTGGTTTTATTGTGGCGGCAGGGTCTCACTATGTTGCCCAGGCTGGTCTCAAACTCCTGGCCTCAAGTGATCTTCCCGCCTTGGCCTCGGACTCCCAAAGTGTTAGGATCATAGGCATGAGCCACTACACTTGGCCCAGAATTAAGGTAATTTTGAACGCTTTTGAAATTGGGAAGCAACAAGATGTTCTGAGAAAAAAAATGCCAGGAATAAATGTAGAAAGAGACATAATGAAAAACTTTCCTCCACAACCCTGGTGGTCAAAGGGATTGAATGATGTTTCCAGTTGAACAAATTCAAATGCCAGTTCAACTAATGCAGTTATATTACAAGCTGTTAAATATTAAAGGCCTATACAGCACTAGGATAAATTTTGGAAGTAGCAGCTATCCCTAAGTTACCTCCAGGACACATTCCTTCAGTACTATCTTATGCAAGGTGCTATAGAAATTGAGAACCAGATAAATGTGTTTAGTTTCGAACTTCAAGAAGCTTGTAGGACAGTAAGAAAGAGGTAGTCTGTATCGAACTGACTAACACATCAGTTAGAGAATACAATTGAATGCACTTACAGAAGCAGAGCAGGCTCTAGGAGACACGCCAGGAGGATTTTTTGAAGGTAGAAAATTAATTGGCAGGAATTCACCGTATCTATTCACCTCCAAATAAAAAAGGGTGAGCTTGCCTTACCCTCTCCCGGACTTTGTCCTTCAGGAGGAGGCTGATGATGGAATAGGGCACTCGGAACCATATGGGTGCCCCCACAATCAGCACCTTCTTCAAACGAGCTGGAAATGCTCCCTGTGGAGAAAACACATGAGGATTTAAGTGTAATGGAACCTGTGACCCTTCAAGCCCAAGTTTAGGTTTTCTGCTCTTCTCCCCATTCTTACCCAGCAGGGGGAGTCTACAGCCTAATTCAGGTTTGATCTCAGCAGCTAGAGGAAAAGTAGTTAAACAAACTGAAGAAATTAGAAGCTGATTTACCTTTAAAAATAACAACGTTAAGTTCCTGCCTACCGTAAGCTTTATGGATCGAAAACTATTCTGACTTCTCATCTCAACAGATATCCTACACATATCACACATCAGCATACATATATGCCTCCTAAAAAAGTTATGCTATTAAAACTTGAAGGAAAAATGAGATCATGAATAAACTGAACATTAAACATTTTTCGACCAGGTGCAGTGGCTCATGCCTATAAGCCCAGCACTATGGGAGGCTGAGGTGGGTGGATCACCGGAGGTTGGGAGTTCAAGACCAGCCTGGCCAACATGGTAAAACCCATCACTACTAAAAATACAAAATTAGCCGGGTGTGGTGGCAGACACCTGTAATCCCAACTACTCAGAAGGCTGAGGCAGGAAAATCACTTGAACCCAGGAAGCAGAGGTTGCAGTGAGTTGAGATCACGCCATTGCACTTTACCCTGGGCAATAAGAGCGAAACTCTGTCTCAAAAAAAATAATATGGCTGGGCGCAGTGGCTCACGCCTGTAATCCCAGCACTTCTGGAAGCTGAGGAGGGCAGATCACTTGAAGTCAGGAGTTTCAGACCAGTCTGGCCAACATGGTGAAACTCTATCTCTACTAAAAATACAAAGATTAGCTGGGCATGGTGGTGTGCACCTGTAATCCCTGCTACTCGGGAGGCTGAGGCAGGAGAATCGCTTGAACCTAGGAAGTGGAGGTTGCAGTAAGCCAAGATTGCACCACTGCACTCCAGCCTGGGCGACAAGAGCGAAACTCCATCTCAAAATTATAATAATAATAAATAAATAAATAAAAATTAAAAAATTAAAAAAATTTCTCTTTCATAACTTTTCATTCAGTCTGATGTATGCATAATCTTTTTTTTTTTTTTTTTTGAGACGGAGTCTCGCTTTGTCGCCCAGGCTAGAGTGCAGTGGCGCGATCTCGGCTCACTGCAAGCTCCGCCTCCCGGGTTCACGCCATTCTCCTGCCTCAGCCTCTCCGAGTAGCTGGGACTACAGGCGCCCGCCACCGTGCCCGGCTACTTTTTTGTATTTTTAGTAGAGACAGGGTTTCACCGTGGTCTCGATCTCCTGACCTCGTGATCCGCCCGCCTCGGCCTCCCAAAGTGCTGGGATTACAAGCGTGAGCCACCGCGCCCGGCCTGCATAATCATTTTTTAAATCCATTCATCTATGTATTTACCAATCAATAAATATAATCTAATATGCACTATGGCAAATGAGATCTAAAAAAAGGAGATACCCTCATCCACACAAGATATAAAGATGAAAAAAATCATTCATTCCTAATCCACAGTGCTTAGTTTTTTTGTTTGGTTGGCTGCCCTGTTTTTGTTTTGTTTTGTTTTTGAGACAGGATCTTGCTCTGTCACCCAGGCTGGAGTGCAGTGGCACAATCGCTACTCACTGCGTCCTGTACCTCCCAGGCTCAAATGATCCTCCCACCTCAGGCTCCAAAGTAACTGGGACTGCGCCACTACACTTGGCTAATTTTTGTATTTTTAGTAGAGACAGGGTTTCACCATGTTGGTCAGCTGGTTTCGAACTCCTGATCCCAAGTGATCCTCCTACCTTGGCATCCCAGAGTGCTGGGATTATAGGCATTGAGCCACTGCTCCCGGCGTGAAGTTCTTAATTTTCGTATGGTTAAATGTATATATTAATGTTTTCTTTTCTGGTTAGTGTGTTTTGTATCTTAAATCCTTTTCTATTTTAATGTCAGAAAAAGTACTTTTTTTTTTTTTAACTGCTGTACCACCGATTCCACCAATGTGTATTAATTTTTCTAAGTTGTTTTTTTATTGTAAAATATACACAACAAAATTGACCTTTTAAACCATTTTAAGTGTACAATTATTGGTGTTAAGTATGTTCACAATGCAGCCATACCACTATTCATTTTCAGAACTATTTCATCATCACAAACAAAAACCCCATACCCATTAAATAACATCTCCCTATTCCCTTCTCCCCCTAGTCCCTAGTAACCTTGGTTCTACTTTCTGTCTCTATGAATTTGCCTATTTTAGGTCCTCGTATTATTGGAATCCTACTATATTTGTCCTTTTTTTGTCTTGTTTATCCTACTTAGTATAATGTTTTCAAGGTTAATCCATATTGTAGCATGTCTCAGAATTACATTGCTTTCTAAGGCTGAATAATATTTCCTCATAAATATACCACATTTTTCTTATCTATTAATCTGTTGATGGACATTTGGGTTGTTTCCACTTGTGTACATTGGTTGTTTCCACTTGTCCAGATTTGAGGAGCTATTTTCCACATTGTTTCCACTTGTCCACATTTGAGGAGCTATTTTCTTTTATAAATTTAAACTTTTGTTTTTGTCCTTTTTTTTTTGAGACAAGGTCTCACTCTGTTGCCCAGGCTGGAGTACGATGGCACCATCATGGCTCACTGTAGCCTTGACCTCCCAGGCTCAAGTGATCCTCCTACCTCAGCCTCGCAAGTAGCATGTGCCACCATGCCTGTCTAATTTTTGTATTTTTGTAGAATAAAAATACAAATGGTTTCATCGTGTTGCCCAGGCTGGTTTCAAACTACTGGGCTCAAGCAATCTGCCTGCCTTGGCCTCCCAGTGTTGGGATTCCAGGTGTAAGCCTCCACGCCTGGCCTGTTTTTGCTATTTAAGACTTTAACCTATCTGAAGTTGATTTTTGAACATAGTATGAGATGTAGGAATCTGACATTTTTTTCTATATGGGTAGCTGTTTTGTTTTCCACCTTTACACGTTAAAAAGTTCCGTCTTTCCCCAACTTAGACTTTCTATTTGTCAGTTTTAACAAAGTCACAATATCCTGGGGAATAAATATGACATAGGTAATTTAATTAACCATGTAACCATCATTCTGATTATTCAGTTTGTTTTCAGGCCTAAATAATCCAGATATGCTCACTTTATCTTTTCCTTTTAATTTTTTTTTTGAGACTCACTTTTTTTTTTTTTTTTTTTTTTTAGTCTCACTTGGTCACCTAAGCTGGAGTGCGGTGGCACGATATCTGCTCAAGGGTTCAACCAATTCTCCTGCCTCAGCCTCCTGAGTAGCTGGGATTACAGGCGTGTGCCATCACGCCTAGCTAATTTTTTTGTATTTTTAGCAGAGATGGGTTTTCACCATGTTGGCCAGGCTGGTCTCAAACTCCTGGCCTCAAGTGATCCGCCCGTCTTGGCCTTTCAAAGTGTTGGGATTACAGGCATGAGCCACTGTACCCGGCCTCCTTTTAAATTATTTTAGGAAGCTGTTTCTAAGACTGGGATTATTTGGCTAAAGATTATGAATATTCTTTTATTTTTTTAAGATGGGTTTTATCAGCTGGGCTGGAATGCAATCATACGATCATAGCTCACTGCAGCCTCATATCCTGGGCTCAAGTGATCCTCCTGCCTCAGCCTCCTGGGTAGCTGGGATGATAGGCACACACCACCACATGCAGCTAAATTTTGTACAGTCAGGGTCTTGCTATGTGGCCTAGACTGGTCCTGAACTCCTGGTCTTAGGCAATTCTCCCACCTCAGCCTCCCAAAGGGCTGAGATTATAGATTTAAGTCACTGGAGCCAGCTTAAGGTATTATTTTTAATTATCTAAAATAAATGTGCAGTAAATACTCTTTTTATAAATCTTTGTTTTCCTGATTGTTTCCTTAGCATATAATCTCAGAAATACAACTGATCAAAGGGTATGTGCATTTTTAAGGATTTATAATGCCAGATGCCTTCCAAAAGGTATTAATGACTTACTGAACTGACAGTATATGAGGGTGCTATACAGTCATTTATTTATTTGAAAAACAAACAAATCTTTATTGTCTAGAAATATATATTTTAAAAATCCCCCAGAAAAGACGCTATTCTCTCATTTCCCCATCCTCTTCCTCTTCCACACCTCTGAGACAAAGGACATTATTATACTTTAGTGAAACTTCATCCAGATGTCCAGACAATACCCCAACTATGTATTCTTCTGTATTTGCAAGCTACATGTTCATATAGATACATCTATAGATCTGGTTCATCTACAGATACCAGTTAGCCTTTGTAATCCATTCCCCACTTAAGTTTCACCATCACTGGCTTTTCTGTTAATCCCTTGAGGAAAGGTTTGGGATTGAGGGGTAAATCCTTTATAACCACAGGAGAATGCTGCAGGCTATTCGCTGCTGACCAAGCTGCCACCCATCCCTGGTGACTGCAGCAGGTACCCCCAGACAGTCATGTAAATGGACTAGGCCCAGGTCTGTAGTTCTTTGCTCTGAAAAAAGAGACGTAATAGCTTCTACTTTCTATTTATCATTTTGTGGAAATAACAGGTGTTTCCCTAGAATGGTTTTTGATTTGGTGGTTAAAAGGACCTTGGACATTTAGGTCCTGAAATAAATTGTTGCATCTTTGAAGGAAAAGATGAAAGTAGTTTATTACACTTCAGTGAAGAGGCCTTTGGAGAAGTTTGTTCTAGATGCTGTATATTCTCCATAGAGGAGTGCTGGGGATTCTCCAAATCAGTAGAACTAAAGGGTAACTGAAGAAAACAAAGAGTGACATGTTAGATTGAGAATCAGTCTTCTGAGGCTGGGTGTGGTGGCTCACACCTGTAATCCCAGCACTTTGAGAGGCCAAGGTGGGCAGATCACTGGAGGTCAGGAGTTCAAGACCAGCCTGGCCAACATGGTGAAACCCCATTGCTACTAAAAATACAAAAATTAGCCGAGTGTGGTGATGAGCACCTGTAATCCCACCTACTTGGGAGGCTGAGGCAGGAGAATCACTTGAACCCGGGAGCCGGAGGTTGCAGTGAGCCAAGATCCGCCATTGCGCTCCAGCCTGGGGGACAGAGAGAGACTCCGTCTCAAAACAAACAAACAACAAAAAAGAATCAGTCTTTTGAAAGTGGCAAAAAGGGCTGGGCACGGTGGCTCACGTCTTTAATCCTAGCACTTTGGGAGGCCAAGGCTGGTGGATCACCTGAGGTCAGGAGTTCGAGTCTAGCCTGGCCAACATGGCAAAACCCCGTCTCCACTAAAAATACAAAAATTAGCTGGGTGTGGTGACGAGCACCTGTAATCCCAACTACTTGGGAGGCTGAGGCAAGAGAATCGCTTGAACCTGGGAGGCGGAGGTCGCAGTGAGCCGAGATAGCACCACTGCACTCCATCCTGGGCAAAAGAGCGAAACACTCTGTCTCAAAAAAAGAAAAAAAGTGGCAAAAAGAATAGGCTAGAAGATACTAGCTACAATTCCTCTTTTTTTTTTTTCTTTTGGATTTCTCAGGAATGACTTCTTCCTAGTTAGACCGCCAGTGTTGCATGGTAACCCCACCCATGAAAAGGGCTGGAATATTGAAAAACTGCATGAAACTAAGCACTGCGGGTCAGGTGCAGTGGTTCACGCCTGTAATCCCAGCACTTTGGGAGGCCAAGGTGGCTGGATTGCTTGAGCTCAGGAGCTTGAGACCAGCATAGGCACCACGGTGAAACTCCATCTCTACAAAAGATACAAAAATTAGTTGGGTGTGGTGGTGCATGCCTGTAATTCTAGCTACTTAGGAGGTTGAGGCATGAGAACTGCTTGAACCCAGGAGGTAGAGGTTGCAGTGAGCCAAGATCGTGCCACTGCACTCAGCCTTGGCAACAGAGCAAGACTTGGTCTCAAAAAAAAAGAACTTCTGTTAGTCAAAGAACATCATAAAAAGTGAAAAAACAAGCTATAAATTAAGAGACAGTTTACTGTGCACACACATTATATGTGTGTATATATATGTATCTTCATGGATTAGAATCAATAATATATTAAAAACTATTAATTCCTAAATGGACAAATCATAAATAGACATTTCACAGAAGAAGAAAAAATATACAGCTAACGAATATATGAAGAGATAGTTAATTTCACTAATAGAAGAAACGCAAGCTATACCACAAGATACCATTTCATATCCATTTGATTGGGAAAAAAATTAAGAAGTCTGACATTATTATCGCTTCTCGGCCTTTTGGCTAAGATCAAGTGTAAGAAGTCTGACATTAGTAAGTGCTGGAGAGGATGTAGATCAATGGAAATCTTTACACATGGCAAGGGGGTACGAATGCTTTGAAACACAGTTTGACATTGTCTTATAAAGTTAAATCTTCACAGACTTTAGGATCCAACAATCTACTCCTAAATGTATACCCTAGAGCATGCATTCTTAATGGGGGAGATATCACCTCACCAAAGGGGTAAAATTAGTAGGAGGGCAGGGGGAGGTGAGCCAGAAAAAAAAAAAAGAAATCGGGCCAGGTGCAGTGGCTCACGGCTGTAATCCCAGCACTTTGGGAGGCTGAGGTGGGCAGATCACAAGGTCAGGAGATCGAGACCATCTTGGCTAACATGGTGAAATCCCATCTCTACTAAAAATACAAAAAAATTAGCCGGGCGTGGTGGTGGGCGCCTGTAGTCCCAGCTACTCTGGAGGCTGAGGCAGGAGAATGGCGTGAACCCGGGAGGCGGAGCTTGCAGTGAGCCGAGATCACGCCACTGCACTGCAGCCTAGGCGACAGTGCGAGACTCTGTCTCAAAAAAAAAAAAAAGAAATCTTACTCTTTTTATGTATACAGAGTACATAAAGAGGCCAGGCACAGTGGCCAACACCTATAATCCCAGCACTTTGGGAGGCCAAGGAGGCAGTACTGCTTGAGCCCAGGAATTCAAGACCAGCCTGGGCAACATAGCGAGACTTTGTCTCTATTTAAAAAATAAGGCCAGGCACAGTGACTCATCGTGCCTGTAATCCCAGCACTTTGGGAGGCCGAGGCGGGTGGATCACCTGAGGTCAGGAGTTTGAGACCAGCCTGGCCAACGTGGGGAAACCCTGTCTCTACCAAAAGTACAAAAATTGGCCGGGCGTGATGGCAGGCGCCTGTAATCCCAGCTATTCAGGAGGCTGAGGCAGGAGAATCACTTGAACCAGGAGGTGGAGGTTGCAGTGAGCCGACATCGCGCCACTGCACTCCAGTCTGGGCGACAAGAGCAAGACTCCATCTCAAAAAAAATAAAAATAAAATAAAACAAAATAAAATAAAAAATAAATAAATTGTAAAGAGTACATAGAGATATGCAGTATATTTACGGTATTAAAATTTCATTAGAAGAGGAATTATTAGGGGAAAAAATATTTAAAAAGGCTCCTTAGTGAGGCAACAATGAAAAAAGGTTGAGAAACACTCCCCTAGAGACCCTCTTACACATATGCACCAGAAAACATGTTTAAGAATGTTCATAACAGCACCATTCATAACACAGGTTGGGCATTCCTTATCCAAAATGCTTGGGACTAGAAGTGTTTCAGATTTTGAATTTTTTTCAGATTTTAGAATATCTGCATATACATAATGAGATATCTTGGGGATGGGACCCAAGTCTGAGCAGGAAATTTATGTATGTTTCTTCTTTTTTTTTTTGAGACGGTGTCTCACTGTGTCGCCCAGGCTGGAGTGCAGTGGCGTGATCTCGGCTCACTGCAACCTCCGCCTCCCGGGTTCACACCATTCTCCTGCCTCAGCCTCCCAAGTAGCTGGGACTACAGGCACCCACCACCAGGCCTGGCTAATTTTTTTTTTTTTTTTTGTATTTTTAATAGAGACAGGGTTTCACCATGTTAGACAAGATGGTCTCGATCTCCTGACCTCGTGATCCGTCCACCTCAGCCTCCCAAAGTGCTGGGATTACTGGCGTGAGCCACTGTGCCTGGCCTAAATTTATGTATGTTTCATATACGCCTTATACACATAAGTGTGCCTCAGATTCCCAAAGTGCTGGGATTACAGGCGTGAGTCATGGCACCCAGCCCATCCCACTTCTATGACTCAGAATGTTCCTGTGCATTTTTTTTTTTTTTTTTTTTTTTGAGACAGAGTCTCGCTCTGTCGCCAGGCTGGAGTGCAGTGGCACAATCCCGGCTCACTGCAAACTCTGCCTTCCAGGTTCAAGCGATTCTCCTGCCTCAGCCTCCCGAGTAGCTGGGACTATAGGCACACACCACCACACCCAGCTAATTTCTGTGTTTTTAGTAGAGACAGGGTTTCACCATGTTGGCCAGGATGGTATTGATCTCTTTTTTTTTCTTTTTTTTTGAGACAGAGTCTGGCTCTGTCCCCTAGGCTGGAGTGCAGTGGCACGATCTCGGCTCACTGTAAGCTCCGCCTCCTGGGTTTACGCCATTCTCCTGCCTCAGCCTCCCGAGTAGCTGGGACTACAGGTGCCCACCACCACGCCCTGCTCATTATTTTTTTTTTGTATTTTTAGTAGAGACAGGGTTTCACTATGTTGGCCAGGATGGTCTCGAACTCCTGACCTCGTGATCCACCCACCTCGGCCTCCCAAAGTGCTGGGATTATAGGCATGAGCCACGGCGCCCAGCCATTCCTGTGCATTTTTTACCTGAATTCCTCCCATTTCACTTTTAAGATCATTTCTTGTTCTAAGGGAGCAGAGAGTAGTCATTATTTACAGATGACCTTTACATTGAACATAATGTCTGAAGTTTGCATCTTTCCTAAATCTTTTTCCAAAGAATTAAAAAAAAAAAAAAATCCCAAGCATTGAAGGAAAGTTGAGAGGGCCCATAGCCTTACCTTCAGCAGGTTGAGGACTTTCTTGCCAAGATCCAGCTCAAAGTTGGCATAATTAGAACCACACATGTCATAGATAAACACCAGTCCATTCCTCTGAGTTTCAAAGCTGTAAATCAACCATTGAACAAAAACATTTGTAAGTAAGAAGATGGATGAGGCAGACTGAAAGCCTAATGCCAAAACAAAACCTGAGAGTATGAGACACAACTAAGATCAAAACAACTGCCTGGCTGCACACTGGTCTTACAAAAAGATCTCTTATCTTTGGTATCTGCTATGTTTATTAAGGCAGATTTATCCAGATTTACCAAATGCCAAACTCGTAGGTTGAGAATGTTATCAAAATCTGAACTGTTTTCTCCCACCCCTCTGAATCTACCTACCCAAATCCTATAACATATTCCATACTCAACCTCAAAGTTTCCTCTTCCATGAAAGTTTCCCTCATAACTGTAATCAAACATGCTACCAATCGTTTTTTTCCTTAAAGCCCCATAAATCTTTCCGTGGATTTTTCTTGTGGCCTTAATATACTCTGTGTAGCCATCTGATTCTCTCCTAAAGGACAAGAACTTGTTGTTCAACTCATTACGCCCAACAGTTCCTAGCACAGCCCTTAAAAATAAATGGTCACTGAATTGTAATTCAGTAGACTGGAAGCCCATCTCTAAGAAAATATTTCAGACCTGTGAAAAACTGTGTAGAACAAAACTGCCTCTAAGCTCATTGATACTAAATTTGTCTCTTATGACCCCATGGAGGAAGAGAACAAACTCATAAATGGCCTTTGGAAAGCATTCCTAAAAAGTAGATTAAGGCTGGCATGGTGGTTCATGCCTGTAGTCTCACTACGTTGGGAGGCTAAGGATGGCGGATAGCTTGAGCCCAGGAATTTGAGACCAGGCTGGGCAACATGACAATACCTCATCATGTAGTGACCTGTGCCTATAGTCCCAGCTACTTGGGAGGCTGAGGTGGGAGGGTCGCTTGAGCCCAGGAGGTTGAGGCTGCAGGGAGGTTATGCCACTGCACTCTAGCCTGGGAGACAGAGTGAGATCTTGTCTTAAGAAAAAGTAAGGCTGGGCGCAGTGGCTCACGCCTGTAATCCTAGCACTTTGGGAGGCCAAGGCAGCTGGATCGCTTGAACCCAGGAGTTCAAGACCAGCCTGGGCAACATGGCAAGACCCTGACTCTATTAAGAAAAAAAAAAAAAGAGGGAAAAGAAAGAAAAAAAAAGTAGATTAACAGGTATTAATAGTAAGCCATGGCTGGGTGTGGTGGCTCACACCTATAATCCCAGCACTTTGGGAGGCTGAAGCGGGTGGATCACCTGAGGTCAGGAGTTCGAGACCAGCCTGGCCAATATAGTGAAGCCCCATTTCTACTAAAAATACAAAATTAGCCGGGTATGGTGCCACGTGCCTGTAATCCCAACTACTTGGGAGGCTGAGGCAGGAGAATTGCCTGAGCCCAAGAGGCAGAGGTTGCAGTGAATTGAGATTGCACCACTGCACTCCAGCCTGGGCAACAGAGCGAGACTCCATCTCAGGGAAAAAAAAAAAGTAAGCCTATTCCCAGACCAAACTGAGGAACATTTGAAGATACAGAAAGCATTCCTCAGTCCAATTTCCCAGATTTATAAAGATTTCTCAAAGATGTACTCTTCCACCAAGCCAGATCCGTACTTATATGTGATTTGCAGACCCAAATGGTCATTAGGATAAACTATTTGATTGGACTACTCACAGATGACAGCAAGAGTTTTCACATCTATTTACAATTGAGAAAATGTTTGGCACAAAACACATTCCTGAAATCAGGAGTCTCAAAGTTATTGTTTTTTGTTTTGAGACAGAGTTTCACTCTTGTCACCCAGGCTGGAGTACAACGGCGGGATCTCAGCTCACTGCAACCTCCGCGCCCAGGTTCAAGCAATTCTTCTGCCTCAGCCTCCCGAGTAGCTGGGACTACAGGCACCCGCCACCACACTTGGTTAATGTATTTTTAGTAGAGACAGAGTTTCGCCATGTTGGCCAGGCTGGTCTCGAACTCCTGACCTCAGGTGATGCACCCACATCGGCCTGCCAAAGTGCTGAGATTACAGGCGTGGGCCACTGTGCCCAGCCTCAAAGTTATTTTGTGTCTTACTATTTTTGCACCAGCACCTCCTGGGAACATCCATATCTTCATCCCTTTAACAAATTCCAAGGCAGAAGCACCCGCCCATGAGCTAACATTTCAAAAATGTCTAATTCTGAGGTACATGAAAGTTTCTCCAGCAGACTTAGTTTCAACTGGCACCTAATGTGTTACATTAGTGTTAAATCTTTACTCCTTTTTCTGATTTATTTCTTTTTTTTTTTTTTTTTTTTTTTTTGAGACGGAGTCTCGCTCTGTCACCCAGGCTGGAGTGCAGTGGCACAATCTCGGCTCACTGCAAGCTCCGCCTCCTGGGTTCACGCCATTCTCCTGCCTCAGCCTCTCCGAGTAGCTGGGACTACAGGCGCCCGCCACCACGCCCGGCTAATTTTTTTTTTTTTTTTTGTATTTTTAGTAGAGACGGGGTTTCACCGTGGTCTCGATCTCCTGACCTCGTGATCCGCCCGCCTCGGCCTCCCAAAGTGCTGGGATTACAAGCGTGAGCCACCACGCCCGGCCTATTTCTTTATTTATTTTTTAATTTTTAGTAGAGATGAGGTTTCATTATGTTGCCCAGGCTGGTCTCAAGCTCCTGAGCTCAGGTGATCTGCCCCCCTCGGCCTCCCAAAGTGCTGGGATTACAGGTGTGAGTCACTGCGCCCTGCCCTTGACTCCTTTTTCACAACCCCAGAGAGACTATGATCCACAAAGGTCCAAGATGCTGTTAAAATGTGTGGCACAGGACAGGTGCAGTGACTCACACCTGTAATCTCAGCACTTTGGGAGACTGAGATGTGAAGACTGCTTGAGGCCAGAAGTTTGAGACCAGCCTGGTCAACAGAGTGAAACTCCACCTCTACAAAAAAATTTAAAAATTGGACGGGTTTATTAGTACGTGCCTGTGGTCCCAGCTCCTTGGGAGACAGAGGCAGAAGGATCATTTGAACGCAGGAGTTGAGGCTGCTGTGAGTTATGATGATGCAACTGCACTTCAGCCCGAGCAAGAGACCCTGTCTCTTAAATAAAAAGAAAGAAACAAAGAAAATGTGTGGCACAATTATTGAATAGGCTATCCAGATCTAGATACTTTCTATTTCTCCATGAGCTCCTCAAGGGTCAAATTCAAATTATGGGCTTTCCCTTCATGACTCCAGCTTGTGGCAGGGGACTAAAACAAAAACAAGTCAGTGAGGGGGCAAAGAGAATTTAAAAAAAAGAAGCTTGGATGCATAATGAATGATCCAGGTTCTATATTCCCAGATCAAAGTGCTCATCCTGTGAAGGCACATAAAATATGAATGCAGTAAGATTTTCACACTTTAGAGTATAGAATAGATAGATAGATAGATAGATAGATAGATAGATAGATAGATAGATAGATGTGTGTGTGTTTATATATGTGTGTATATATTTACATATACATTTCCTTTTTTTTGAGACAGAGTTCGCTCTTGTTGCCCAGGCTGAAGTGCAATAGTGCAATCTCTGCTCACTGCAACCTCCGCCCAAGTTCAAGTGATTCTCCTGCCTCAGCCTCTCGAGTAGCTGGGATTACAGGCACCCACCATCATGCCCGGCTAATTTTTTGTATTTTTACTAGAGACGGGGTTTCACCATGTTGGCCAAGCTGGTGTCGAACTCCTGACCTCAGGAGATCCACCCCCTTGGACTCCCAAAGTGCTGGGACTACAGGCGTGAGCCACCAGAATATATATATTTTTAAGACAGCACTTTACTCTGTCGCCCATGCCGTGGTGCAGTGGCACAATCATGGCTCACTGCAGCCTCGACCTCCCAGGGCTCAGGTGATCCTCCCAGGGCTCAGGTGATCCTCCCAGTTCAGCCTTCCGTGAGAGTCTGGGACTACAGGCAAATACCACCATGCCCGGCTGGCTAATTTTTAAACTTTTTGTAGAGACGAGGTCTTGCTATGTTGTCCAGGCTGGTCTTGAACTTCTGGACTCAAGCAATCCTCTCACCTGGCCTCCCAAAGTGTTGGGATTACAGGCATGAGCCACTGCACCCAGTTTAAGATTTACAATGGGCCAGGCACGGTGGCTCACGCCTGTAATCCCAGCACTTTGGGAGGCCGAGGCAGGCAGATCACGAGGTCAGGAGATTGAGACCATCCTGGCTAACACGGTGAAACCCCATCTCTACTAAAAATACAAAAAAAAAAAACGGGCGTGGTGGCAGGCGCCTGTAGTCCCAGCTACTCGGGAGGCTGAGGCAGGAGAATGGCATGAACCCAGGAGGCACAGCTTGCAGTGAGCTGAGATAGCGCCACTGCACTCCAGCCTGGGGGACAGAGCAAGACTCGGTCTCAAAAAAAAAAAAAAAAAAAAATTTTTTTTTAAATTCCTGAGCTACATGTTACAGAAAACACCAAGAAGTTTAAAATGCAGTCCCTGACATTTGTTTAAAAAAAAAAAAAAAGATGCAGTGGCTTATGCTTGTAATCCCAGCATTTTGGGAGGCTGAGATAGGAGGATCGCTTAAGTCCAGGAGTTCAAGACTGCAGTGAGCTACGATCATGCTACTGCACTCCAGCCTGGGTGACAAAGCAAGCCCTAGTCTCAAAAAACAAAAAAGAAAGAAACTGAGGATAGGAGATCCATGACGGGCTACCAATGAAACAAGACTGGTTACAGATCACTTTGAAGAAGACGGATGATGGATATGTGGATGTTCATGATACCATTCTCTCTCAACCTACAGAGATTCGGTTGTTAAAAAGAAAGTTCCCTGCCCTCAAGAAGCGGGTGGATTCATCATGTTGCCCAGGGCTGGTCTCAAACTCCTGGGCTCAGACAATCTGTCCATCTCAGCCTCCCAAAGTGCTAGGATTACAGGCATGAATCAATGCGCCTGGCCTCAATATAGCACTTCTAATCCGAAGGACCAGCCAAAGATGTCAAGAGCAGTAAGAAACTGTAAATTGCAAGCACCAGGGAAAAAGGAATAGCAGAACAACAGCATGGGAGGATAGAAATAACTCTGCCCAAGAGTGAAGACACCAGGGTCTTAGAACCAGCTAGACTAACATGTGATGACTGTAAAAAACTTCTTGGGGCTTGAGTTTAATTGTCAATTGAATTGTAACAATACCATATACCTTAGCAGGGAGAGCGTGATGACCTGAGCTGGTTCTTTATGCTTATGCACCTGTTTTTATTAAGGATGGTTTTTGCTTAACTTTATACTTCTGGACTTCTCTGTGAATGTTTTTTGTTGTTGTTGTTTGTTTTGTTTTGTCCCAGAAGCTGGGACTAAAGGTGCACGATACCACACCCAGCTAATTTTTTGTATTTTTTATCAGAGACAGGGTTTCACCATGTTGTCCAGGCTGGTCTCAACTCCTGGCCTCAAGCAATCCGCCCGCTTCAGCCTCCCAAAGTGCTGGGATTACAGGTGTGAGCCACTGCACCCAGCCCTCCCCTGAATGTTGAGTCTCAAAATCCTCTGAACTAAATGGCATTATTCCTGTTACGCAGACAAAGAAACTGAGGCCCTAGAGGTTCTGATAAGAGCAAAAGAACTAGCACAGGTCATCTCCCCCTCCTTCTTTTCCAATAAGTAGTTTTCCATACACTGAAGATTGCCGATAATTGACTTTCTCAGCTTCTGTTTTCCTGACATAGAGCCAAGGGGTAAAGAGAACACCCACCATCTTGACGGTGCCTGCAAACATGCCGAGTCCTAAAGGACATGGATTGTTTTCTATTCATAGCATTGCCCAGGGCACATCCTAGGAGAATGGTGAAGGCAATGCTGAATTTAATCAAGTAAAAAACTGTCACTTTCCTACCTGTATGTAGAATACCTAAAAAATAATCTCAATGCTTACCTATCCACAGCTCTGTCTAGCAAGTAAAACAGAGCCTGAAGTACCACATGTTGGACTGACTTGTGGGGATGATGCAACCTGGCAGTAAAGAGGGCAATGGACGCTCCTGTTGGGTCCCGAACATTCTAAAGCAAATAAAACAAGAAACATTAAAAAAATCAAATAGAAAATCACAGCAATTACTAAGACTTATATACTGGGAAAGGGTTTGATACATGTAGAAAACAGATGCTAACAATAATTCCCTGACTTCACCAATTGCTCTCTAAAGGGAAGAATGTTAATATCATCCCTTGCCTGATTCTCTCAGGACTCCCTGGACCATATTTCTGTGGTAAGAAAAAAAAACACATTCTCTTTGCTCTTCAACTACAGACAAATCAAAGGATGGCTGTGCACTGGCCTCCTAGCTAACTTCCCTGGCAGAATGGCAAAAGAAACAAGCAGCAGAAGAGAACCAGGGAACAGGACCATGATTTCCACCCTCTGCCTTAAAAGTGCCATTATGTGTTTACTTGAAAGGCTGAGGTCTCAACTAAGTGGAGAGCTTGTGTTAAATATGGAAGCATGGATGTCTGACACATTGCATACCTATCCCAAAGACCATGACTAACCTTAATGGACCAACTGAAGAAACTTTCCTAAGTCTGCTGTACAACTGATTTTCCATAATTCAATATTCAATTATCATTAGTAACTCTAATTACTGGAAATTATTAGTAATTCAATTGTTACTAAAATAATTTTATACCAAACTGCATGGCTGTTTCACATCTGCTCCTAACTGTGGAGACTCTCTAGATTCAGGATAAGGTATATAGGAACAAAGTCCAAACAGGACACCAGTTAAAAAAGGAAGTAATAAGGCCCTATGAGATAGGTCCCTAAACACTCACTAAGATGGTGAATTTTCCACTGAGGATCTCAGAACGAAGAGGTTCCTCATGAGGTTTCAGCTTTACAATGCCTTCCTTCCTTCGAGTTTCCTAAAAAGGAAGCACAGCAAAACGTATTAATATGAAAATATGTATATCCAGGACAGCACCATGTAACCACCAAATCTCAGAGATAAGGTGGTTATCAATGAATGAATCAATTATAAATTTCATAACTAAATAAATTTTGTAACTAATTTCATAACCAATTCTACTTCATTTAGTTGAATTAGAATTCAATTAAATGGGCCAGGCACAGTGGCCCACGCCTGTAATCCCACCACTTTGAGAGGCCAAGGCGGGCAGGTCACCTGAGGTCAGGAGTTTGAGACCAGCCTGGCCAACATGGTGAAACCTTGTCTCGGCTAAAAATACAAAAATTAGCCTGGCATGGTGGTATGCGCCCATAATCCCAGCTACTCAGGAGGCTGAGGCAAGAGAATCGCTTGAACCCAGAAGGTGGAGGTTGCAGTGAGCCAAGACAGCACCACTGCACTCCAGCCTGGGCGACAGAATGAGACTCCGTCTCAAAAAAAAAAGATTCAGCTAAATGAATAATGAAGTCAACTAAATGAATAGTGAAGTCAACTAAATGAATTATGAATTTCTTTGTAACCTGCCTCCAAGCCAGCCAAGCATTTTCAGAATTCCTGTCCAAAGCTACTTTATCAGCCCCTCAGGTAGGGTATTTTTCTCTGACTCAGTAAGAACCCTAACCCTGAAGAGTAACCAGTATGTTATATTCAGGTGCAGAATCAAGGTTCTTTTTTTTTTTTTTTTTTTTTTTTTGAGACGGAGTCTCGCTCTGTCGCCCAGGCTGGAGTGCAGTGGCGCAATCTCGGCTCACTGCAAGCTCCGCCTCCCGGGTTCACGCCATTCTCCTGCCTCAGCCTCTCCGAGTAGCTGGGACTACAGGCGCCTGCCACCACGCCCGGCTAATTTTTTGTCTTTTTTAGTAGAGACGGGGTTTCACCGTGGTCTCGATCTCCTGACCTCGTGATCCGCCCGCCTCGGCCTCCCAAAGTGCTGGGATTACAAGCGTGAGCCACCGCGCCCGGCCAGAATCAAGGTTCTTAAACACGCAGCAGCACTGGCATGGTACCAGGACACTAAAATATAGACCTCAAAAATGTCTGGATGCATACATCCTCACATATTTTCTAGGTTTAGGCCTCTCCTATGTTTAAATAGGAGCCTTCTCTCCACCTGATATTGTCTCCAACAGCAGCTACCATGACTTCATTTTCCTCACCCTGATGGCCAGATTCTTTTTTTTTTTTTTAATTGAGACCGAGTCTCACACTGTTGCCGAGGCTGGAGTGCAATGGCATGATCTTGGCTCACTGCAACCTCCACATCCAAGAGATTCTCTTGCCTCAGCCTCCTGAGTAGCTGGGATTACAGGCACGTGCCACCACGCCTGGCTAATTTTCGTGTTTTTAGTAGAGACGGGGTTTTGCCATGTTGCCCAGGCTGGTCTCAAACTCCTGGGCTGAAGCGATCCACTCGCCTTGGCCTCCCAAAGTGCTGGGATTACAGGCATGAGCCACTGCGCCCAGCATCTTCAGTCCTCCTCTTAAATGACAAGGTTGACCACCTACATTTCCTTTTTCCGGAGACATTCTCTACCTTTACATACCGATAACAAAAAAATATTACCTTGGTTTGTCTTATTTCATCAACTGCTTGTTTTAAACCTCTTAGGCTGGGCACGGTGGCTCATGCCTGTAATCCCAGTACTCTGGGAGGCCGAGGTGGGCGGATCACTTGAGCTCAGGAGTTCGAGACCAGCCTGGGCAACATAGCAAAACCCCATCTCTACTAAAAATACAAAAAATTAGCCAGGTGTGGTGGCGCGTGCCTGTGGTCCCAGCTACTCGGGAGGCTAAGGTGAGGTGGGAGGATCACTTGAGCTCAGGAGGCAGAGATCTGCAGTGAGCTGAGATCATGCCACTTCACTTCGGTCTGGGAGACACAGCAAGACTCTTCTCAAAAAAAAAAAAGTGCTTCCATAGAATCCAGTGCTGCCTTACCATAACATTTCTATAACTCTTTGTTTATTCTTTCTTTTTCTTTTTTTTTTAAACAGCCTCACTCTGTTGCCCAGACTGGAATGCAGTGGTGTGATCTCAGCTCACTGCAACCTCCACCTCCTTGGTTCAAGTGATTCTCCCTCCTCAGCCTCCCGAGTAGCTGGGAATACAGGTGCCAATACACCCAGCTAATTTTTGTAGTTTTAGTAGAGACACAGTTTTGCCATTTTGTTCAGGCTGGTCTCAAACTCCTGACCTCAAGTGATCCGCTGCCTTGGCCTCCCAAAGTGCTGGGATTACAGGCGTGAGCCACCGCGCCCAGCCCTAGTCTCTCTTTCTAAATAGTAATCTCTGCACCTGGAACACAGTAAGTATAAAATAAGTATCTGTTGAGTAAATGAATGAATATTGAATGAGCTGGTCCACAAGATAGATGTAACCAAACATCAGTTAAGCTAATCCTAGTGCTTGTTATCCCAATTTTTTTTTTTTTTAGGGAGATTTTGTATTTCTTTAGAAGGATTCTGACCCCAAAGTAACATGCTGTATAGTGTTTTATAAAAGACACTACTGAGAAAGCAAACAGAAGCACAAAACCAAAGTCTGTGCCCCCTCAAAAAACAAAAATCAAAACAAAGTAAAATCCTGATGCTGCTACATTTTCATAAAGATACTTTGAGATAATGGACCTAGCTAATACACAGTTGCTCTTCTTTTCCAGTGTTAAAACTTCCCTTCCTGAACTGCCCACTAAGTTCATCATTCATCTGAATGGCAAGTTTCTAAAAGCCTTAGACATCCTGAAAATCAAGATTTTCATGTGGCCAGAGGCCAATGTAAAGAGCTAGGATTAAAATTCTACGAAGGGTGAACCCCTATCCTGCCACCAGGATGCTGTCAGGCTACTTCCTCCGTCTCAGTCATTAGATGTGGCATCCTGGTCTACGATCAAAACTTAGGTACAAAAGTAGTGCCTTCCAGCAGCTGCCTTGCCCAGCTTCAGCTCTCACAAGGGCTCCTGGATATGGATCCATTTTTTATGAAAGTGGGGAGGAACACTTAGAGAACCGACATGTGTGTCGAGCATGACAGGGACAATAGCAACCCTTAGCCCAACTGCCACAGGTCTGGTCCACCCCTGAGCAACATACTCTGTAGGAGTGGAACAATTCTATGGCACGGAGCACATCAAACTTCCTTGCCATGAGGAACTTGACAGCCACATTCCAAGACAGCGGGGAAACATTGTACTGAACTGTCCACTTGTTAATCTCTTCGAGAAACTGCTTGGTAGCCTGTTTGACAAAGAAAGAAAGAATAATTAGTAAGAAGAGAGCATACTTATGGAGTCAAAAAACAAACAAGTAAAAACTACCATCCCTTCCCCAAGCAAGTCTGAACCCAGTTTGCTACAGGGAGCAGGAAAAGACAAACAAAAGCAGAAACAGGTCTGAAACCAGACATAGTTAAAATCTGTATAATTCAATGAGGCCGGAAGCCAGATCTAGGTTCAGAAAACAGGACTTAGCGCAGGTATGCATAAAAAAATGAGGGGGGAGAAGAGAGATCCTGAATGAGATGCAAATTACTAGTCCCAAAGCAAAAAATAAAAAAATAAAAAAAATTTGGGGCCGGGCGCGGTGGCTCACGCTTGTAATCCCAGCACTTTGGGAGGCCGAGGCGGGTGAATCACGAGGTCAGGAGATCGAGACCACGGTGAAACTCCGTCTCTACTAAAAAAAATACAAAAAATTAGCCGGGCGTGGTGGCGGGCGCCTGTAGTCCCAGCTACTCTGAGAGGCTGAGGCAGGAGAATGGCGTGAACCCGGGAGGCGGAGCTTGCAGTGAGCCGAGATCGCGCCACTGCACTCCAGACTGGGCGGCAGAGCGAGACTCCGTCTCAAAAAAAAAAAAAAAAAAAAAAATTTGGGAGGCCATACTTTGGGAGGTGGAGGCGGGAGGATCACTTGAGGTCAGGAGTTCAAGACCAGCCTGACCGACATGGTGAAACTCCAACTCTACTAAAAATACAAAACTAGGCTGGGCGCGGTGGCTCACGCTTGTAATCCCAGCACTTTGGGAGGCCGAGGCGGGCGGATCACGAGGTCAGGAGATCGAGACCACGGTGAAACCCCGTCTCTACTAAAACTACAAAAAATTAGCCGGGCGTGGTGGCGGGCGCCTGTAGTCCCAGCTACTCGGAGAGGCTGAGACGGCAGAATGGCGTGAACCCGGGAGGCGGAGCTTGCAGTGAGCCGAGACTGCGCCACTGCACTCCAGCCTGGGCGACAGAGTGAGACTCCGTCTCAAAAAAAAAAAAAAAAAAAAAAAAAAAAAAAAAAAAAAAAATACAAAACTAGCCGGATGTGGTGGCGCACACCTGTAATCCCAGCTACTTGGGAGGCTGAGGTAGGAGAATTGCTTAAACCCAAGAGGCAGAGGTTGCAGTGAGCTGAGATCACGCCATTGCACTCCAGCCTGGGCAACAAGAGCGAAACTGTCTCAAAAAAAAAAAGAAAGAAAGAAAAAAAGAGAAAACAAAAAGAAAAGTGGCCAGGCCTTCCGAAGGATTATTGCCTAATGCACAGTGTAGTAGAGCAGTCTCAGCTGCTGCTTTGGTCCCACAAGCCAACCGGACACAGCAAAAGAATCAGAAAATGGTTTTGGCTTTGGAATTTGAGACCAGTAAAATTATTAAGAGCTTAACAAAGGCCGGGCGTGGTGGCTCACGCTTGTAATCCCAGCACTTTGGGAGGCCGAGGCGGGCGGATCACGACATCAGGAAACCGAGACCACGGTGAAACCCCGTCTCTACTAAAAATACAAAAAATTAACCGGGCGTGGTGGCGGGCGCCTGTAGTCCCAGCTACTCGGAGAGGCTGAGGAAGGAGAATGGCGTGAACCCGGGAGGCGGAGCTTGCAGTGAGGCGAGATCGCGCCACTGCACTCCAGCCTGGGTGACAGAGCCTGAGACTCTGTCTCAAAAAAAAAACAAACTTAACAAATCAAAAGAGCGGCTATTCTTTGTGCTGACTGACCCCACTGGACCTCTCCATGCTTTACATGGCAACCCCAAAACTGGATACTAGTATCCAGAGTCAGTAACAGCCCCTCTGGATAGTGGTTTTGGAAAGGGGAGGAAAATCTTCATTTACTGTCTGACCCAGGCTGGCAAGATGCCTGCTTCCAGAACTGTTTCTATCTCTCAACTAATTCATGTTCTTTTACGCACTCTCATCCTATTTCTCCTTACATTATAACCAATTTCCTTTTTAGACAAACTACTTTTCTGTTTCTTCATTTTAGAATGATTTAAATTGGGATTTTTTTTTTCTTTTTTTGAGACAGGGTCTCTCACTCTGTGACCCAGGCTGGAATGTAGTGGCACAATCTTGGCTCACTGCAGCTTCGACCTCCTGGGCTCAAACAATCCTCCAGCCTCAGCCTCTCGAGTAGCTGGGACTATAGGCATGGCATATGTCACCACACCCAGTAATTTTTTTCTTTGTTATTTTTAGTAGAGACAAGGTCTCACTACGTAGCCCAGGATTGGTCTCAAACTCTGGGGCTCAAGCGATCCTCTCGTGATCCCTCTCAAAGTGCTGGGATTACAGGCATGAGCCACTGCCCTCAGAATTTTTTTTTTTTTTTTGAGACAAGGTCTCACTCTGTCACCCAGCAGACTGGAGTGCAGTGGCACAATCACTGCTCATTGCAGCCTCAAACTCCTGGGCTCAAAGGATCCTCCCATCTCTGCCTTCCAAGTAGCTATGACTACAGGTGCACACCACCACGCCTGGGTAATTTTTTTGATTTTTTGTAGAGACGAGAACTCCCTTTGTTGGCCAGGCTGGTCTTGAACTCCAGTGCTCAAGTGATCATTCCATTTCGCGTTCCCAAAGTGCTGGGATTGCATCTGTGAGCTAAATTGGGATTTTTTTTTTTTTTAGACAGTCTCACTCTGTCACCCAGGCTGGAATGCAGTGGCGTGATCTTGGCTCACTGCAACCTCTGCCTCCTGGGTTCAAGTGATTCTTCTGCCTCAGCCTCCCGAGTAGCTGGGACTACAGGCGCACACCACCACGCCCGGCTAATTTTTGTATTTTTAGTAGAGACAAGGTTTCACCACATTGGCCAGGCTGGTCTCCAACTCCTGACCTCATGATCTGTCTGCCTCGGCCTCCCAAAGTGCTGGGATTACAGGTGTGAGCCACCGCACCTACCCAGGAATAATTGTTTTGTAGGCATTCTACACTACTAAAAGCTTCATGCATGGCTATTCTGTCCCTTCCATCCAGAAACTTTTCTCAGCTGTTTGTCTACAATATGATGAACCTGATGAGAATTCTGAATTTTAACCATACCTCTATTCCCAATCAACCCACAGTTATGACTTATTTATTTGTATTTAATAAGCACCTGTTATTTGTTAAGCTAATACTTGCACTGGAAAGTATAACAAATGAAAAAATGAGGTTTGCTTCAAAAGGTATAAAACTAGCTTACCATGTGACCATGGACAAGGTAATTCTGTCTTTGCTAATTTTCCAATTGAAAAATAAAGGGAGGACCGGGCACGGTGGCTCACAACTATAATCCCAGCACTTTGGGAAGCCAAGGCGGGTGGATCATTTGAGGTCAGGAGTTCGAGACCAGCCTGGCCAACATGGTGAAACCCTGTCTCTACTAAAAATACAAAAATCAGCCAGGCATGGTGGCGCATATCTGTAATCCCAGCTACTCGGGAGGCTAAGGCAGGAAAATTGCTTGAACCCAGGATGTGGAGGTTGCAGTGAGCCAAGATCGCGCCATTGCACTCCAGCCTGGGCGACAGAGCGAGATTCTGTTTCAAAGAAAAAAAAAAAATGGCTGGGCGTGTCGGCTTATGCCTGTAATCCCAGCACATTGGGAGGCCGAGGAGGGCAGATCACGAGGTCAGGAGTTCGAGACCAGCCTGGCCAATATGGTGAAATCTCATCTCTACTAAAAATACAAAAATCAGCTCGGCATGGTGGCATAAGCCTGTACTCCCGTCAGGAGGCTGAGGCAGAAGAATCGCTTGAACCAGGAGGTGGGGTTGTAGTGAGCCAAGATCATGCCACTGCACTCCAGCCCGAGCGACAGAGAGAGACTCCATCTCAAAAAAAAAAAAAAAAGAAAGAAAGAGAAAGGGAGGGCTGGGCACGGTAGCCCATGCCTGTAATCCGAGCACTTTGGGAGGCCAAGGCAGGAAGATCACTTGAGGCCAATTCAAGATCAGCCTGGCCAACATAGTGAGATCCTGTCTCTATTATATATATATATATAACATTATATATATTATATATATATTATAATTATATATATTTTATATATAATATATATATATTAAAGAAAAATAAAGAGAAAAAGCATAATAGCAATGACCTACTTCAGAGTCTTGGCAACAAGTCCTACCTTACAAATACAATCCAAATTGCTACACACTATTTAAACAACTGGCAAACTAAAATCCCAGGAGCGTCAGCAATACCTCATAACAGAGCATCTGATTCATCCCCCAATTTCTAGGAAAGGACAAAAGTACTTTATAAACCCGAGGAAAGTCTAAACGGCCTGAGGCTGCACCTGAGCTTTAGAGCCTTACAATTAAGGCAACATAGCTCACACCATTGGAGAAGGAAAGAACCAGCAAAACCAACCAGGCAAAGTGCATGAAAAGAGCCAAGAAATAAAGGCCATGAAGAAAAGCTTTCAGAAAAGCTTTCAGCTGGCCTGGAACCAGCTGAAGCCATGCCAGAGAAACGAGTCCCAGAGAAGACAACAGGACAAACTTAGAATGCTCCTTCAGAAAATAGTTTTGAGTTGCCTCTGTGGAGTGAGTGGCCAGCATCAAAATGAGGAAAGATGGAAGGAAAAACAAGCGAGCACAGAAAGATCCCAGAAATAAAACTCTAGCCAGTCAGTAAATTCCCCAGGAGACATGGTACCTGTTTTTGTTGTTTTTTCTGCTTTTTTTTTTTGAGACAGAATCTCGCTCTGTCGCCCAGGCTGGAGTGCAGTGGTGCAATCTTGGCTCATGGCAAGCTCCACCTCCCAGGTTCACGCCATTCTCCTGCCTCAGCCTCCCACCACCACACCCGGCTAATTTTTTTGTATTTTTAGTAGAGACGGGGTTTCACCGTGTTAGCCGGGAAGGTCTCGATCTCCTCACCTCATGATCCACCTGCCTCAGCCTCCCAGAGTGCTGGGATTACAGGCATGAGCCACCACCCCTGGCCGAGACATGGTACCTGTTTTTTAATTAACCTATTATCCTTTAAATCCTGTTCTCTAGTGGGCCTCTCTGATGTTGCTTATAGAATAAAACACCAGAATAATAGAACATATTTTTCCTGCTACTTAGCTGGGTATACAATTTCTAATAAAAAATAATCAACAGATAAATCAATGTATAAGTGGAAGTGTAAAATCTAAATGACCAAGAGGTGATATGAACTCATCATATATCCATCTGTTAAGATAAATTTTCATTTTTTGGCTGGGCACAGTGGCTCGACCCTGTAATCGCAGCACTTTGGGAAGCCAAGGTGGGCAGATCACGAGGTCAGGAGTTCGAGACCACCCTGGCCAACATAGTGAAACCCTGTCTCTACTGAAAATACAAAAAATTAACAGGGTGTGGTGGCAGGTGCCTGTAATCCCAGCTACTTGGGAGGCTGAGGCAGGAGAATAGCTTGAACCCAGGAGACAGAGGTTGCAGTGATCCAAGATCATGCCACTGCATTCCAGCCCAGGAGACAGTGCGAGACTCTGCCTCAAAAAAAAAAAAAAAAAGATAACTTTTCATTTTTCATAAATAAACCATGTCCTAATAAGAGAAAGGCACGCAGGTTTCACACACTTCCTTCAAAGTACATCTTGCCTTCCTTTTTATTAAGCTCAGTTCCTCCAAGGTTCTTAATGTTCTGTAGCTCCCAAGAGCTGTTGCCTTGAGCTGACCTCTGTCCCCCTGCTGGTCAGGATGTTATTCTTGGCTTTAAACACAGGAACAATTCCTCCTGGTTTGGCCTGACCAGGCCTTGCATGTAGAGTCCAGTGTACTGTAAACAGTGATGTGATATTTACAGATACAAATACACACGCATAGCACCTGCTCTGTTCAGCCTCAGATTCACCCTCCTGCACACCCACCCCTCTGGTGGAAGAGATGAACCTCTAAAAGGAGTCAGAAAGAATGGTCTCATCTTCAACAACCTTCCTTTAGACAGTTAATCAGATTTCTCCCTCTGTTTGCACATAGGTTTAACATGACCACTGAGTACAAACTAATTTGTAGCCCTGTTGGTTACCAGAAAAACAAGTCCCAGCAACTTTAATGAGCAACACACTCTTCAGAAGGGATAATTGAAATTCTCGAAATTAAAATTCAGTGTATTTCCTAGTGAAAGAAAGAATGGGCCAAAAGATGAGTCACAGTTTAGAAAATATTTTAACTCCAGGACAATGGTTTGAATCTATCTATGCTTATGAAACACAAGTTGTTAACACCTGGCAGCTAAGGAAGAGCTGGAGTTCAAACAGCTCTGGTCTTCCTTTGGGATAAGGTCTGAACTGTTATATGGAGAAACTAACATTACCACTTACAACCCTCCTTAACCAGTTTTTCAGGTAAGGGTAAGATTTGTTTTGTTTTGCTTTTTTGAGACAGGGTGTTGCTCTGTCACCAAGGATGGAGTGGAGCGATCATGGCTCACTGTAGCCTCGACCTCCTGGGCTCAATTGATCCTCCTGCCTCAGCCTCCCAAGAAGCTGAGACTACATGCACGTGTCACCATGCTTGGCTAATTTTTGCATTTTTTAGTAGAGATGGGGTTTCACCATGTAGCCCAGGCTGATCTCGAACTCCTGGGCTCAAGCAATCTGCCTGCCTCAGCCTCCCAAAGTGCTGGAATTACAGGCATGAGCCACCATGCCTGGCCTCAAGGGTAAGATTTGTTCCTGCATAGTCAAAAGCATACTATAATTATCTACTTCTCCCACAACCATGTTTAAATAAATAAAAACAAGTTTCTTGACTATGGCCATGAAGATAAAGATACTAGAGAACCTGCTATAAAACAACTGAGAAAGCTGTCAATTAAGCAGGGTACACCCTGCACACAATTCGTTAGTGTTGAAATAATGGTATCAGAGAGAATAAAGTCAACAACATAGCCTCCATGTTACATCAAACTCCCAAGAGCAGCTATAATTTTGAGATGAGCTTTGGGCAAGGAACTAGCCACTCAAGAGGTCAAGAATAATGTGCTGGCACTCTCAGTTCCACAGGTAGTACGTTAAATCCTATATCCCAAGATAACCTAGGAGAGAGTGAAGAGCCAGACCTATAAGAAACCTGCTCTTGAAATAAACAAAAAACTTTTGTCTCCTGAAATGTCAGTCACTTAGCAACAAAGGAGAAAGTTTAGTGTGGTTTTGGGGATTATAAAGAACCAATCCATCTTCTTATTCACTACTGTGTGTTATTTGGGCAAGTCATTTAACCTCTCTGAGCCACAATTTCCTCACCTTGAATGAGAAACGGATGGAAGAGTACCCATTACCATACCTAGCACTTGGTAGTCCCTGAATGGATGAATGTTCATTCTCTTTTTTCTTTCCTCTGGTCATTTCACACTAAAACTTCTTTCAACAGAGATAGAGTTTCTTAGAATCATATGACCTCTGTTGCTTCCCTTTAGCCTGTATCAATGCAATCTCTCTAATCCATTTTATACAAAACCATACATTTAAACTAGAAATATGTGTTCAGGCTGGGAGTGGTGGCTCACGTCTGTAATCCCAGCACTTTGGAAGGCCAAGGTGGGAAGACTGCTTGAGCCCAGGAGTTAAGAGACCAGCCTGGGCACCATGGTGAGACCCCATCTCTACAAAAAAATTTAAAAATTAGCCGTGAATGGTGGCACATGCCTGTGGTCCCAGCTACTCAGGGGGGCTGAGGTGGGAGGATTGCTTGAGCCTAGGAGGCCAAGGCTGCAGAGGGCCAAGATCATACCACTGCACTCCAGCCTGGGTGACCGAGTGAGACTCTATTTCAAAAAAAAAAAAAGGCCAGGTACAGTGGTTCACGCCTATAATCCCAGCACCTTGGGAGGCCGAGGCAGGTGGATCACCTGAGGTCAGAAGTTTGAGGCCAGCCTGGCCAACAGGGTGAAACCTCGTCTCTACTAAAAAAACAAAAATTAACCAGGTGTGCTGGCTTGCGCCTGTAATCCCAGCTACTCAGGAGGTTGATGCGGGAGAATAGCTTGAACCCAGGAGGCAGACGTTGCAGTAAGCCAAGATCATGTCATTGTACTCCAGCCTGGGTGACAAGAAAGAAAGAAAAACAAAAGAAATAAACATTCAACTGAAAACAGTTTTTGTTTTTTTTTTGAGACAGTCTCACTCTGTTGCCCAGGCTGGTGTGCAGTGGCGTGATCTCAGCTCACTGTAAGCTCCGCCTCCTGGGTTCATGCCATTCTCCTGCCTCAGCCTCCTGGGTAGCTGGGACTACAGGTGCCCGCCACCACGCCCAGCTATTTTTTTGTATTTTTAGTAGAGACGGGGTTTCACTATGTTGGCCAGGATGGTCTCGATCTCTTGACCTCGTGATCCACCCACCTCGGCCTCCCAAAGTGCTGGGATTACAGGCGTGAGCCACCGCGCCCGGCCTCAACTGAAAACACTTTTTAAAGGACCAATTCTTCCTCATGCAAGGCTCTGTGGCTATAAAGAAAAAGCTGAGGCCAGAAGTATTTAGACTTCAGTTCCCATCTTTTTGTCCCTACTTTCAGACTACTCTGGCAGCTCCAGAGATTAACAATGCCATCCTAGGCACAAGCTCCTTTTAATAGCGCAAACTATGGAGAGGTCTCAATACAATAAAGAAACAGGTGTTGGGCCGGGCGCGGTGGCTCACGCCTGTAATCCCAGCACTCTGGGAGGCCGAGGCGGGTGGATCATAAGGTCAGGAGATCGAGACCATCCTGGCTAACACGGTGAAACCCCGTCTCTACTAAAAATACAAAAAATTAGCCAGGCGAGGTGGCAGGCGCCTGTAGTCCCAGCTACGTGGGAGGCTGAGGCAGGAGAATGGCGTGAACCCCGGGGGGCGGAGCCTGCAGTGAGCCGAGATCGCGCCACTGCACTCCAGCCTGGGTGAAACAGCGAGACTCCGTCTCAAAAAAAAAAAAAAAAAAGAAACAGGTGTTGATACAGGTGTTGTGCAGAACAAACACCGTGAAAAAATGCAGTCAGTCATCCTGCAATGAAGACCTAAATAAGGAAAGTGATTCAAGATAAGATGCAATGTCTGGCTTTTACCAAATTTGAAGATACTTCTGTATTTCAACAAATATGCCATTTCTCCATTATTTCAGTGATGGATGCATTAATGAACTACCTTCCTCTCATGCCTGTTTCCCCCTCTCTCCTTCATTGTGAATTACTGCCTTTTTATATCTATTGATCCCTTCAGCCCATATTAATCTGCTAGGAGACAGACTCTGAGCAAAGACACACTGGTTTGCTATAGGGCAGCAAGAGGTTTGATGAATTTCCAAACTAAAACTACAATTTTTCCATAAGCACTTTGTCAATGTACCAAAAAAGGAAACAAATCCAGTCCCTTTAATATTTACTGGTTTATCTCAAATATTTTCCACTTCTCAGGAAAACATTGCCTTTTCTTAAAATGTGATTTTAAAAGAGATAATGCTTTCTTAAATAGGCTCTTACTGCATTTGGGAAAAGTTTTAAGTATATTTTCTGATTTTATCATATTATAAAACAATGTAATAACAAAAATTTGCAAAAAAGTAAAAGGCCAGTCATAATCCACGTGCACACACACATTTAAAAAAAAACTTAAGAGAAGGGGAGAAGAAAGGATTAGTCAAACATTCACAACAAATATTTGCTGAGGGCCCACTGTGCTAATCAGTACAGTAGTTGTTAAGAAGATACAACATAGATCGCTTCTTGGCCTTTGGCTAAGATCAAGTGAGAAGACACAACATAGAGACATAAAGACCCTATTCCAAGCAGTTTACAATCATTTAACTATGGAGACAGATGTATAAATAGGTCTTTACCACATAATGTAATAAATTCTAGGAAGGTTCTATGAACAGAATGCTATGGGATTCAAACCCTCTCTATGGATATAAAAAAAATTTTTTAGGAGTGCCTTGAAGGATGAGTAGGAATCTGTCAGGCAGAGAAAAGTATTCTAGTCAGAGAAAACAAAATGTTTCAAATCAGGGTCATAAGAACAGGGCTTATTGGAGATATCATATAGCTAGTGTGTCCAATGTGTATTAGGCAGAATGGTGGGAGACGTGTGAACAGGGGGTTGAACCAGACTGGGAAGGCCCTTGTATGCTGCACTTCAAATTCCAGACATGATCCTATAAACATAAAAGATTCAATAGAGATCTTTAAGCAAAGGGATGAGATGATGAGTTTGGTTCCCCTCTCCCACCTCAAAAAAATAACTATAAGCAGTGGGGAAGTCAGACTGAAAGGAAAAAAAATCTAGCAACAGGGAGGTAAGTTCCCTGAAGACAGGGATCATATCTATTGTATTCACCTAGTTCCTAGCACTGTGCCTGGCACAAAGCACTTACTTAATATCTATGATGAATGAATTAATTGTTGAAGTCTCAATATTATTAACATTTAGAGGGCAGACAGAAGATGAAGAACAAAGGAACTTTTATAATTTTCTTTTAGAAATACTAGTGATTGCAGGCCAGGCACGGTGGCTCACACCTGTAATCCCAGCACTTTGGGAGGCCAAGGCAGGTGGATCACCTGAGGTCAGGAATTCGAGACCAGCCTGACCAACATGGCAAAACCCCGTCTCTACTGAAAATACAAAACTTAGCTGGGCATGGTGGTGGGCGCCTGTAATCCCAACTACTTGGGAGGCTGAAGCAGGAAAATTGCTTGAATCCAGGAGGCTGAGGTTGCAGTGAGCCGAGATCGCATCATTGCACTCCAACCTGGGTGACACAGTGAGACTCCGTCTCAAAAAAAAAAAAAAAAAAAAAAATACTAGTGATTGCTGAAAATCAAATAAATGGAGATCTAAACAAAAACAAGAGGAATCGTCAAATATCTTCCTTTAAAAAAAAAAAAAATAGGCCAGGCTCGGTGGCTCATGCCTGTAATCCCAGCACTTTGGGAGGCTAAGGTGGGCGGACCACGAGGTTAAGAGATCGAGACCATCCTGGCCAACATGGTGAAACCCCATCTCTATTAAAAATACAAAAAACGTAGCTGGGCGTGGTGGCACACACCTGTAGTCCCAGCTACTCGGGAGGCTGAGGAAGGAGAATCACTTGAACCCGGGAGGCAGAGGTTGCAGTGAGCCGAGATGGTGCCACTGCACTCCAGCAGGGCGACAGAGCGAGACTCCATCTCAAAAAAAAAAAAAAATAGGCCAGGTACGGTGGCTCACACCTGTAATCCCAGCACTTTGAGAGGCCGAGGCAGGCGGATACCTGAGGTCAGGCTTTCAAGACCAGCCTGGCCAACAAAGCAAAACGCTGTCTCTTCTAAAAATACAAAAATTAGCCACGTGTGGTGGTGCCTGCCTGTAATTCCAGCTACTCAGGAGGATGAGGCAGGAGAATCACTTGAACCCGGGAGGCAAAGGTTGCAGTGAGCCAAGATTGTGCCACTGCACTCCAGCCTGGGAGAGAGAGCAAGACTTTGTCTCAAACAAACAAACAAACAAACAAACACAAAACTTCACAGTAAAGATAGCTCTCACATTACAGGCTTCTCCGAGGAATGTGAAGACTTGGTTTAACATCAGGAGATCTATCAAAGCAATTTTTATGTTAACAGGAAAGGAATAAAAGTATATAACCTTCTCAACAGATGCTGAAAATGCACTGCGTAAAATCCATCACACATAGGCCCCGTAATTTTTTTCTATTAAAGATGGGAAGGCCAGCAGGTCTGCTGTTACTACCACTATGCAACATTGCACTGAAGGTCATACTTAACGAAGCCAAAAGATGCGTAACAACCTGATGCATAAAGACAGGAATTTTAGGCCAGATGCAGTGGCTGCAATCTATAATCCCAGCACTCTGGGAGGCCGAAGTGGGCAGACTGCTTGAGCTCAGGAGTTCGAGACCAGCCTGAGCAACATGACAAAACCCCGTCTCTACAAAAAATACAAAAATTCGCCCAGCATGATGGCACATGCCTATAGTCCCACAAGTGGGAGGATCACTTAAGCCCGGGAGGCAGAGGCTGCAGTGAGCGGAAATTGCACCACTGCACGGCACCCCAGCCTGGGTGACACAGCCAGACCCTGTCTCAAAAAAAAAAAAAAAAGGAATGTTAAAGAAGAGAATAAAATTCAGAAACCATACAGTGTATATCTAAGTATACAGTATATGAAACAAATAATATGACTATTAGTAAGCAAAAAGTATTATAGGAATTTAGATATGCATATAAATATTTGTAGGATACACAAAAAAATGGTAATAATGGTCACCTCTGGGGAGAGAAAATGAACTGGGGCTGGGTGTAATGCTTCACACCTGTAACCCCGACACTTTGGGAGGCTGAGGCAGGAGGATCACTGGAGTCCAGGAGTTCCAGACCAGCCTAGGCAACAAAGCTATAAAAAAATTTAAAAAAGAAAGAAAGAAAGAAAGAAAGAAAGAAAGAAAGAAAGAGAAAATGAACTGGGAAACAGCATTGGAAGATAAACTATAAGCAATCTTTAAACATTTTTCTTTGGCTGGGTGCGGTGGCTCACGCCTGGTAAATCTCAGATGTTTCACCATCTTGGCCAGGATGGTCTTGATCTCTTGACCTCATGATCCTCCTGCCTTGGCCTCCCAAAGTGCTGGGATTATAGGCATGAGCCACTGTGCCCGGCCAGTGGTTTATCTTTAGTAAACAAATTACATTTACTATCTTCTCTCTGAAGGAAGTTGGTATTTAGAAGATTTCTTTTTTTTTTTTTGAGATGGAGTCTCGCACTGCCACCCAGGCTGGAGTGCAATGACACAATCTTGGCTCACTGCAACCTCCGCCTCCCAAGTTCAAGTGATTCTCCTGCCTCAGCCTCCCAAGTAGCTGGGATTACAGGCATACCTGGCTACTTTTTGTGTGTGTTTTTAGTAGAGACGGGGTTTTACTACGTTGGCCAGACTGGTCTCGAACTCCTGACCTTATGATCTGTCCACCTCAGCCTCCCAAAGTGCTGGGATTACAGGCTTGAGCCACGGCACCCGGCCTAGTAGAGAAGATTTAATTGGAGGACCACGAAGGTAGAAATGTTCACCTATTTGAATATGTGAACTTTTTTGTTGTTTTTTTTTTTTTTTTTTTTTTTTTTTTTTTTTTTTTTGAGACGGAGTCTTGCTCTTTCGCCCAGGCTGGAGTGCAGTGGCGCAATCTTGGCTCACTGCAAGCTCCGCGTCCCGGGTTCACGCCATTCTCCTGCCTCAGCCTCTCCGAGTAGCTGGGACTACAGGCGCCCGCCACCACGCCCGGCTAATTTTTTGTATTTTTTAGTAGAGACGGGGTTTCACCGTGGTCTCGATCTCCTGACCTTGTGATCCGCCCGCCTCGGCCTCCCAAAGTGCTGGGATTACAAGCGTGAGCCACCGCGCCCGGCTGTTGTTGTTTTTTGAGACAGAATCTCCCTCTGTCACCCAGGCTGAAGTACAGTGGTGCGATCTCAGCTCACTGCAACCTTGGCCTCCCAGGTTCAAGTGATTCTTCTGCCTCAGCCTCCTGAGTAGCTGGGATTACAGGCGCACACCACCACGCCAGGCTAACTTTTGTATTTTTAGTGGAGACGGGGTTTCACCATGTTGGCCAGGCTGGTCTCGAACTCCCGGCCTCAAGTAATCCGCCTCAAGCAACTCCCCTGACCTCCCAAAGTGCTGCGATTATAGGCAAGAGCCACCACGTCTGGCCTGAATGTGTGAACTTCTAAATTATATGTCACGTTTTATTTATTAGGAAGTGTGAAGTATAGAATTCCTTATGGCTAAGACCTATAAAGGTATCATTAAAAAATTTAAAGACTTAAAATACCCCTCAGTTTCTCTGCCTTTTTGAAGGAAAGCATCAGAAATAAAAAACAAAAGTGAAACTGACTTTTACAAAAGTTTAGCATTGAGATACAGCAAATAAATAGGCACAATGAAAGAAAAGGGAGTAGAGTCAACTAAGTTTGAGTGCACTGTAAATACTTTTTAAAAAATAATGTGTGGCTGGGCATGTTGGCTCACACCTGTAATCCTAGCACTTTGGGAAGCCAAGGCAGGTGGATCTCAAGAGTTTGAGACCAGCCTGGCCAACATGGTGAAACTCTGTCTCTACTAAAAATGCAAAAATTAGCTGGACGTGGTGGCACATGCCTGTAATCCCAGCCACTCAGGAGGCTGAAGCAGGAGAATCGCTTGAACCCAGGAGGTGGAGGTTGCAGTGAGCTGAGATCGCACCAGCCTGGGTGACAGAGCAAAACTCTGTCTCTAAGAAATAAAAAGAAAAAGAAAGAAAAATGTGAATCAGGTCTGATTGGAAGCACTACTTCTGCTGCCTTCCTGTTTGTACTTTTCAGCTGCTGCAAGAATGATCCAGGCGGCTGCTGGGTGAGGTGACTCACGTAATCCCAGCACTTTGGGAGGCTGAGGTGGGAGGATTCCTTGAGAACAGCATGGATAACATAGTGAGATCCTGTCTCTATTTAAAACAAAAAAAGGATGATCCAGGTGGGACAAGATGACTCATGCCCGTAATCCTAGCACTTTGGGAAGCTGAGGTGGGAGGATCGCTTGAGCTCAGGAGTTTGAGACCAGCCTGGGTAACACAGGGAAACCTCGTCTCTAAAAAACAAAATTAAAAATTAGCCAGGTGTGGTGGTGCACACCTGTAGTCCCAGGTACTTTGGAGGCTGAGGTAGGAGGATCACTTGAGCCTAGGAGGTCCAGGCTGCAGTAAGCCGTGATCACACCACTGCACTTCAGCCTGGGTAACAGTGAAACCCTGTCTCAAAAAATAAAAATATAAAAAATAAAAAAAAGAGACAGGATCTTGCTCTTGCCCAGGCTTCAGTGCAGTGGCATGATCATAGCTCAGTGTAACCTTGAGGTCCTGGGCTCAAACGATTCTCCTGCCTCAGCCTCCCTAGTAGCTGGAACTACAGGTGTATGCCACCACATCTGGCTACTTTTTTAATTTTTGTAGAGATAGGGTCTCACCAGCCGAGACTGGTGTCGCACTCCTGGCCTCCAGTGATCTTCCCCCATTAGCCTACTGAAGTGCTGGGATTATAGGCATGATCCACCACACCTGCCCTCATTTTATTATTATTATTTATTTATTTTATTTTATTTTTGAGATGGAGTCTCGCTCTGTCGCCCAGGCTGGAGTGCAGTGGCATGATCTCGGCTCACTGCAAGCTCCGCCTCCCAGGTTCACGCCATTCTCCTGCCTCAGCCTCCCCAGTGGCTGGAACTACAGGCACGTGCCACCACGCCTGGCTAATTTTTTGTATTTTTAGTAGAAACGGGGTTTCACCGTGTTAGCCAGGATGGTCTTGATCTCCCGACCTCCTGATCCGCCCGCCTCAGCCTCCCAAAGTGCTGGGATTACAGGCGTAAGCCACCATACCTGGCCTTTATTATTATTATTTTTTGTTTCTGAGACGGAGTCTTGCTCTGTCACCTAAGCTGCAGTGCAGTACTGTGATCTCAGCTCACTGCAACCTCCACCTCCCAGGTTCAAGCAGTTCTCCTGCCTCAGCCTCCCGAGAATGAGACCATCCTGGCACATGGTGAAACCCTGGCTCTGCTAAAAATACAAAAATTAGCTGGGAGTGGTGGCGTGCACCTGTAGTCCCAGCTACTCGGGAGGCTGAGGCAGAAGAATCGCTTGAACCTAGGAGGCAGAGGTTGCAGTGAGCCGAGATGGTGCCACTGTACTCCAGCCTGGCGACAGAGCAAGACGCCATCTCAAAAATAAAATAAAATAAAATAAAATAAAATAAAATAAAATAAAATAAAATAAAATAAAAATCATTAATAGGACTACTCCCAGCAATCTGGATAAATGTATATTGGGAACTCAGAACCAACTGCTTAAAACTACATGTGGCACAGAATCTTTCATAGTGAGTTTACAAACATTTTCTTACTTTAAAAGATAACCCATACTATCAAGTCTCTTTATTCTGATATCCACGTGTTGCAAGATAGGAAGTCTTTCTTGTTCACCCATTAAGGGACTATATGAACTTCAGACTCAAAGCCCTACAAATCTCATCAGAAAGGGTAAGGCCAAATAACCACGAAGAAAGGCCTAATACCCATCTGCCTAATGAAACCAAATGGGATGGTTCTGAAACCATGGGACTCTTCCATCTACCACATCAAGCATTATGCAAGAACCCAAGAAGAAAAAAAGCTAACTGCTATTAAAGGATTAATATCCCAACTGGGAATGGATCAACAGGAAACCAGGGTTGACCAAGTGAAGTTTCCTATCTGAGTCCAAAGCTTCAGGCAACACTGAGGGGCCAGTTTAACACTGAGCTGTTAAACATGAAAAGCTCCTCAGTGTTAATGGCTTCCTACCAGCAGAAGTGAAGGGCTAAGGTTTATCAGCACTCCACCAGCCAAATGTGACAGCCCCAGATCAGGAATAGTTTGTCTCCAATACCTGATGAGCAGAAAATGTTCTATTCCTTTTAAAATGCTATTTCTGTCTCCCTTGGCTCATGGTTCCTTTGCACACATAAGACAGCATTAGTCACATATTAAAGAAGGCAATTCAATCCCTTCATTTTTTTTTTGGCTTTTTTAAAATTATACTTTAAGTTTTAGGGTACATGTGCACAATGTGCAGGTTTGTTACATATGCATACATGTGCCATGTTGGTGTGCTGTACCCATTAACTCGTCATTTAGCATTAGGTATATCTCCTAATGCTATCCCTCCCCCCTCCCCCCATCCCACAACAGTCCCCGGTGTGTGACGTTCCCCTTCCTGTATCCATGTGTTCTCATTGTTCAATTCCCACCTATGAGTGAGAACATGTGGTGTTTGGTTTTTTGTCCTTGCGATAGTTTGCTGAGAATGATGATTTCCAGCTTCATCCATGTCCCTACAAAGGACATGAACTCATCTTTTTTTTATGGCTGCCCTTCATTTTTTTAGAGCAAGATTTTGCCCCTCCCAGTTCACATAAACCAAAGAGCAAGGTCCTGCAAGAAATCACAACAGTAGTAACCATGTGTGAAGCATTTAAGATATACCAAAGAAGGAACCATACTACATCATACTCAACACTGACAAGGTAGGTATTATTAACTGCATAAAGAAATCAAAGGCTCACGGAGCCAAAGCAAACTGTCCAAGGTTACTCAACCAATAAATGGCAGAGCTGAGGTTTTGAGCACTGAATCCAAGTCTTTTCAAATCCTTATAGTCTTTCCACTCCACTAAATAGGCATGAGAAATACAAGACACATATCATTCATCTTATTAGGTAATATATATGTCATTTGTTTGTTGATCTATGCACAAAATTACTCTTGAAGAATAAATAAGAAACTGGTAGCATCAGCTGTCTCAGAGGAGAACTAGGTAGCTGGGAGACATGGTGAGAAGATTAATATTTTCCATATTCCTTTCTGTATCTTTTTAAGTTTAAATCGTATGACTATATTATCCACTCAAAAAATAACAACAAAACATATTAGTTTTATATAGCCTTTAACTAAAATATACATAACAGGAATTTTTGAACATAATATTTTTGAAACTATGCCACCAAACAATAAGTTTGTTGGTAATCTTCATTTCAGGGCCAAAAAAATGAGTTAGGGAGCTCTACACAGGGGTAAAGGATGACAGCTGTTCTACAAACTGCTAGCCCTAGATGGGGATGCTTCCATGCACTGCAGGAGTGTGCCACTCTCACTTTCCTGCTGGAGGCATTTTCCATTAGCATATTTACTAAACACAGGTTGGCATCTCTCCTCTCAGGTTTAAAAAACACTTGCCAGGCAAAAGTTATCAAAGAGGATGAAGAATTCCCAAAAAAAAACAGAGGAAATAGGTAAACAAGGAAAACAAGGAAGTAAACAATTCTAAATTGTCATAGGAGAAAATTCACATGGATACATATGTAACAAACCTGCACATTGTGCACATGTACCCTAAAACTTAAAGTACAATAATAAAAAAAAAAAGAAAAGAAAATTCATGTTAAGAGGTTGAGAGGCAGAAGAATATAACATAGAAGAGAAACAGAAAAAAACGAAATCTGCCGAGTAAACAAGAAGCTCCTGGCCAGGCATTGGGGCTCACACCCATAATCCCAAAATTTTGGGAGGCCAAGGCAGGAGGATCGTTTGAGCCCAGGAGTTTGAAACCAGCCTGGACAACATAGGGATATCCAATCTCCACAACATATGAAAATAAATTAGCCAGGTGTGGCGGTGTACTGCTGTGGTCCTAGCAGGAGGCTGAAGGGGGAGGATCACTTGAGCCTGGGAGTCCAAGGCTGCAGTGAGCTGTGATGATGCCACTATGTTCCAGCCTGGGTGACAGAGCAGAACCTGCCTCAAAAAGCAAAACAACAACAAACAAACAAAACACACACACACACACACAAAACAAGAAGCTCCTCATCCACCAACAAGAGCAAAGTCATCTAGGTTCCCAGAGGGAGGTAACAGGGGTAGCTGGTCACATTCTCCACAAGAACCTGTAGACAGCTTGCCAACTGCCACTCATGCCGCTAGTGAGGGGGTGAACCACACAACCAGAAGAAACCTGTAAAGTCTTTCTGGGGGAAAAAAAATTTTAAAGAGCTTGGTAAACATAGAGAGTGGGAGGGGCCTTTGGTAACATTTTTTTTTCTCTTCTTCCAACTGATAGCTTAGACTTTAGGAAAGAAAGGAGGAATGTGAATGGCTGTGAGGAAATTGAAGTTGGCTTTCCAGATCATGCTAAAACATTCTTCCCCCTTCCTCTACTCCCAAACCTGGCTTATTCCTATTTATCCTTCAGGTTGTTGCGGGAAGTCAGGGACCCCAAACGGAGGGACTGGCTGAAGCCATGGCAGAAGAACGTGGATTGTGAAGATTTTATGGACATTTATTACTTCCCCAAATTAATACTTTTGTAATTTCTTATGCCTGTCTTTAATCTCTTAATCCTGTCAGTTGAGGAGGATGTATATAGTTCCAGGACCCTGTAATAATTGTGTTAACTACAAAATTGTACAGCATGTGTGTTTGAGCAATATGAAATGTGGGCACCCTGAAAAAAGAACAGGATAACAGCAATTGTTCAGGGAATAAGAGAGATAACCTTAAACTCTGACTGCCGGTGAGCCGGGCAGAACAGAGCCATATTTCTCTTCTTTCAAAAGCAAATGGGAGAAATATCGCTGAATTCCTTTTCTCAGCATGGAATGTCCCTGAGAAAGAGAATGCGCACCTAGGGGTAGGTCTCTGAACTGGCCCCCCCAGGGCGTACCTGTCTCTTATGGTCGAGATTGCAGAGGTGAAATAAACTCCAGTCTCCCATAGCGCTCCCAGGCTTATTAGGAAGAGGAAATTCCCATCTAATAAATTTTGGTCAGACCAGTTGATCTCAAAACCCTGTCTCCTGATAAGATGTTATCAATGACAATGGTGCCCAAAACTTCATTAGCAATTTTAATTTTGCCTCAGTCCGGTGGCCCTGTGATCTCACCCTGCCTCCACTTGCCTTGTGATATTCTATTACCCTGTTAAGTACTTGATGTTTGTCACCCACACCTATTCGTATACTCCCTCTCCTTTTGAAACTCCCTAATAAAAACTTGCTGGTTTTTGTGACTTGTGGGGCATCACGGATCCTACCAATGTGTGATGTCTCCCCGGACGCCCAGCTTTAAAATTTCTCTTTGTACTCTGTCCTTTTATTTCTCAAGCCGGCTGACGCTTAGGAAAATAGAAAAGAACCTATGTGATTATCAGGGCAGGTCCCCCGGTATCAGGTCAGCCTAAATCCTACTTCATCCTATAAATTTCTACTGCTTTCCAGCCAAGCACTGACCAAACAGTATTATAAAGCTTATGTTATTGTCTATCTGCTCCCACTAAACTGTAAGCTTGGGAAGATGCAGGGGCCAAGGGTTCTATGCCACAACTGCATACTCAACACCAAGCATAGTGACACCATTCTGATAAGTAAATGTGTCAATGGTGATGGGCTCTTGGCCTGCTAAAAGAGTGTGGTTCACAGAGAGTAGGAAGAACATATTTGAACACTTGCCAATCTGATTATAGGAACTTAAAATTTAAAATACAGGAGAGGGCCGAGCATGGTGGCTCACACTTGTAATCCCAACACTTTGGGAGGCTGAGATGGGTAGAATGCTTGACCCCAGGAGTTCAAGACCAGCCTGGGCAACATAGTGAGACTCCCATCTCTAGAAAAGATTTAAAATAAAATAAAGTAAAACAAAACAAAACAAAATAAAATAAAGTAAGAGGAGAGCAAAAAATTCCTAAATAAAACTGGGAAAGAACATCAGGAAAATAACATGAAAAGAAAAGCAATGAAAGAGGTGACTATTAAATCACAGAAGAAACTATCTAGAAATTAGATATCTTAATTCCCTGCCAATATCTTAATGTCAGACATCTATAATAGGATATACAAAATAAAATAATTTAAAATAAATTTATGGCCAGGTGCGGTGGCTCACGCCTGTAATCCCAGCACTTTGGGAGGCAGAGGCAGGTGGAATCACTTGAGGTTAGGAGTCCGACATCATGACAACAGCCTGGCCAACATGGCGAAACCCCGTCTCTACTAAAAATACAAAAATTAGCTGGGTGTGGTGGCACACGCCTGTAGTCGCAGCTACTCGGGAGGCTGAGGCACGAGAATTGCTTGAGCCAGGGATGGGAAGATGCAGTGAGCCAAGATCACATCACTGCACTCCAGCGTGGGTGACAGAGCAAGATTCTGTCTGAAAAAATAGATTAAACTAAAGTAAATTTATGGATTTTGTAAAATAAGTAAGACAGGTCTCTACCCATAAAAATCTGAGTTTGGCGGAACTGTGAACACAATACACCAACTAATGGGCAAATGGAATTCAAATCTTTATTATTTTTATTTATTTATGTCTTTTACAAACAAAAGTAAGTAATTCAAATATCAAGAGGGGAAGTGGAATGACAGCACATCCCAAAATGATATTCCCTGGAGAAATCCTTGTAATCCAAGCACTTTGGGAGGCCGAGGCGGGCGGATCACGAGGTCAGGAGATCGAGACCACGGTAAAACCCCATCTCTACTAAAAATACAAAAAAATTAGCTGGGTGTAGTGGCGGGCGCCTGTAGTCCCAGCTACTCGGAGAGGCTGAGGCAGGAGAATGGCGTGAACCCGGGAGGCGGAGCTTGCAGTGAGCCGAGATTGTGCCACTGCACTCCAGCCTGGGCGACAGAGCGAGACTCCGTCTCAAAAAAAAAAAAACAAAAAAAGAAATCCATAAACCACACTAGAAAATTTCTGAATGGGGATAAAAGAGAGTAATGGACATGATACAGCTACTGGGAGACCCCTTCAAACTGCTCAATAACAGAAAATATAGATTGTTTTCTTGACTCAGATCCCAAAATTGTCAGGGTGAGAATGGTGTATAGAAATAGGGAACTTCGGCCAGGTGCAGTGCCTCACGCCTGTAATCCCAGCACTTTGGGAGGCCGAGATGGGCGGATCACGAGGTCAGGAGTTCAAGACTAGCCTGGCTAACACGGTGAAACCCCATCTCTTCTAAAAGCACAAAAAATAAGCCAGGCATGGTGGCACATGCCTGTACTCTCAGCTACTCAGGAGGCTGAGGCAGGAGAATCGCTTCAACTTCGGAGGCGGAAGTTGCAGTGAGCCGAGATCGTGCCACTGCACTCTAGCCTGGGCGACAGAGCGAGACTCCATCTCAAAAAAAAAAAGAAATAGAGAACTTCATGTTCATGAACCTTGACATTTGCTGGATATCACATTTAACTTAAAAAGGGTGGGTGGGCACAGAAAGCCTGATAAATTCTTGTGGACAGTTTCATCCTAAAATGATAAGAGAACGACTACACTGGACATTATCCAGACTAAGGAGAAATACTAGGTGAAAAATTGACAGGGTTTCAAAAAGAAAGTAACCACGTAATCCTTAAAAGTGTGATAGCCAACAACTAAGTGTTGTCAGGAGGCAGTTAAGAATCCAAGTTCTAGACAGAGCACCAGTCACCCCACATTAAAGACCCAGTTCCGCCACAGCAGAACTCTGACTCAGGCAAGTCAAAAACCACCTGTGCCAGGCCAGGCACGGTGGCTCATGCCTGTAATCCCAGCACTTTGGGAGGCCTGGGTGGGTGGATCACCTGAGGTCAGTAGTTTGAAACCAGCTGGCCAAATGGTGAAACTCCGTCTCTACTAAAAATACAAAAAAATTACCAGATGTGGTGGCGTGCACCTGTAGTCCTAGCTACTAGGGAGGCTGAGGCAGGAGAATCACTTGAACACGGGAGGCAGAGGTTGCAGCGAGCTGAGATAGCACCACTGCACTCCAGCTTGGCCGACAGAGCAAGACTCTGTCTCAAAAAAAAAAAAAAAAAGGCCAGGCACAGTGGCTCACACCGGTAATCCCAGCACTTTGGGAGGCCAACGCAGGCGGATCACGAGGTCAAGAGTTCAAGACCAGCCTGGCCAACATGGTGAAACCCTGTCTCTACTAAAAATATACAAATTAGGCAGGCGTGGTGGCAGACAAAACAAAACAAAACAAAAAAAAACCTCTGTGCCATACATTTTCTCATCCAAAAAAGGAAACCTGCCTATGCTGTCTCACATGATCAAATAACTGGCTATCCTTGAAGGCACTGTGTAAAACTTACTACACTGCATTAAGTAACACCAGACCTTAACAATAGCTAATATTTACTGGATATAGGGTTCTTTTTTTTTTTTTTTTGAGACGAAGCCTCGCTCTGTCACCCAGGCTGGAGTGCAGTGACTCAATCTTGGCTCACTGCAACCTCGGCCTCCTGGGTTCAAGCAATTCTCATGCCTCAGCCTCCTGAGTAGTTGGGATTACAGGCATGTGCCACCACACCCGGCTAATTTTTGTATTTTTAGCACAAGACGGGGTTTCACCATATTAGCCAGGCTATTGTCGAACTCCTGATCTCAAGTGATCCACTTGCCTCGGCCTCCCAAAGTGCTGGGATTACAGGCGTGAGCCACCATGCCTGGCCCCTACTGGGTACAGAGTTCTAATCACAAGTCAGAGACTAAGATTTAGATAGATCATCAAATTCTCTCAATAGCCCTTAAAGATTGATACTATTATTATCCCATATTACAGATGAGAAAACAGATTTCCAACTGTTAGGTAACTTGTCCAAAGTCCCAGAACAAGAAAAGTGGTAGAGCCTGAATCAGAACACAGGTTGTCTGACTCTAGAGAATCCACATTATAAGCACCGTATTACAGTGCTTTCAAAATGCAGATTTAACTAAATTATCATAATATAAACTTCTTTTTTTTTTTTTTTTTGAGATGGAATCTCACTTTGCCACCCAGGCTAGAGGGCAATGGGACGATCTCGGCTAACTGCAAACTCCACCTCCCAGGTTCAAGCTATTCTCCTGCCTCAGCCTCCCTAGTAGCTGGGATTACAGGCGCCCACCACCATGCCCAGCTAATTTTTGCACTTTTAATAGAGATAGGGTTTTGCCATGTTGGCCAGGTTGGTCTTGAACTCCTGACTTTGTGATCTGCCCACCTCAGCCTCCCAAAGTGCTGGGATTACAGGCGTGAACCACTGCGCCCAGACTAATATCATAATATGAACTTCTAAAGAGAAGACAGATGGTGGTATTGCTTTTTTGTTTTAATTTTTGTTTTTGTTTTTTCCTTTAGAGACAAAGGGAAAATTTTTTTTTTTTTTTTTTTTTTGAGACGGAGTCTTGCTCTATCACCCAGGCTGGAGTGCGGGGCCATAATCTTGGCTCACTGCAAGCTCCGCCACCCGGGTTCACGCCATTCTCCTGCCTCAGCCCTCGGAGTAGCTGGGACTACAGGCGCCCGCCACCACGCCCGGCTAATTTTTTGTATTTTTAATAGAGACGGGGTTTCACCGTGTTAGCCAGAATGGTCTCGATCTCCTGACCTCGCGTCCTGATCTCCCCGCCTCAGCCTTCCAAAGTGTTGGGATTATAGGCATGAGCCACTGCGCCCAGCCAAAAATTTCAAAAAAAAGAAAAATAGAGACAGGGTCTCCCTCTGTAACCAAGGCTGGAGTGCAGTGGGACAATCAATAGTCCACTGTAATTTCAAACTCCTGGGCTCAAGCAAGCCTCCCATCTCGGCCTCCCAAAGTGCTGGGATTAACAGGTATGAGCCACCACGCCCAGCCAGATGCTGGTGTTTTTTAAAGAAATCCTTAGCCTTTCGGCCAGAACTGCCATCTTCCAGTAATTCACCAAAATGACAAACACAAAGGGAAAGAGGAGAGGCACCGGATATATGTTCTCTAGGCCTTTCAGAAAACATGGAGTTGTTCCTTTGGCCACGTATATGCGAATCTGTAAGAAAGGTGATATTGTAGACATCAAGGGAATGGGTACTGTTCAAAAAGGAATGCCCCACAAGTGTTACCATGGCAAAACTGGAAGAGTCCATAATGTTCCCCAGCATGCTGTTGGCATTGTTGTAAACAAACAAGTTAAGGGCAAGATTCTTGCCAAGAGAATTAATGTGCGTATTGAGCACATTAAGCACTCTAAGAGCCGAGATAGCTTCCTGAAACGCGTGGAGGAAAATGATCAGAAAAAGAAAAAAGCCAAAGAGAAAGGTACCTGGGTTCAACTAAAGCGCCAGCCTGCTCCACCCAGAGAAGCACAGTTTGTGAGAACCAATCGGAAGGAGCTTGAGCTGCTGGAACCTATTCCCTATGAATTCATGGCATAATAGGTGTTAAAAAAAAGAGGCCTCTGGGCTGTGAAAAAAAAAAAAAAGAAATCCTTAAAAGTGAGATAATATGAATTATGCAATTAATTATAAATTATTCTAATTTCATTTTTTTTTCTTTGAGACAAGGTCTCACTCTGTAACTCAGGCTGGATTACAGTGGTGAGGACATGGCTCACTGCAGTCTTGACCTCCCAGGTGCAAGTGATCCTCCTGCCTCAGCCTCCTGAGTAGTTGGGACTACAGGGATGGACCACCACACTTGGCTAATTTCTGTATTTTTTGTAGAGACGAGGTTTCACCATGTTGCCCAAGCTGGTCTCTTAACTCTTCAGTTCAAGCGATCTGCCTACCTCAGCCTCCCAAAATGCTGGGATTACAGGTGTGAGCCACCGCATCTGGCTGCTAATTTCAAATTTAAAAAGGGAACAATCTGAAGAGACTAGCGCAATTGAAAAGCATTCTCGAGTACAGATGTTAAAAGGCCACTCACAAACACGTACAAAAAATAGAAGGCATAGTTAAAAAAAGAGTGGTGGCTCTAACCTAAAAGAAAAGTAACAGCCCATAATGAGGCAAGGCTTGTTAATAAAGCTAAGGATAACAAGAAGGGTTTTGTGAGAACTGTCTAGATCTTGGAAGGCTGGGGCGGAAGGATTGCTTGAGACCAGGGGTTCAAAACCAGCCTAAGCAACATGGCAAGCCCTCGTCTCTACTAAAATTAAAAAATTAGCTGGGTGTGGTAATGCACGCCTATAGTCCCAGTTACTCGGGAGGCTGAGGTGGGAGGATTGCTTAAGCATGGGAAGTTAAGGCTGCAGTGAGCCGTGACTGCATCACTGTACTCTTGCCTGAGTGACAGAGTAAGACCCTGTCTACCCCACCCCCACCAAAAAAAAAAAACTGTCTTGATCCTTTTTCCATTTCTCTATCAAGTACAATGTTCAGTTTGAAGTGGGAAAAAACAAGAAGTGAATTTCTTTTTTCTTTTTCTTTTTCTTTTTCTTTTTTTTTTTTTTTTTGAGACGGAGTCTCGCTCTGTCGCCCAGGCTGGAGTGCAGTGGCGCGATCTCGGCTCACTGCAAGCTCCGCCTCCTGGGTTCACGCCATTCTCCTGCCTCAGCCTCTCCGAGTAGCTGGGACTACAGGCGCCCGCCACCACGCCCGGCTAATTTTTTGTATTTTTAGTAGAGACGGGGTTTCACCGTGGTCTCGATCTCCTGACCTCGTGATCCGCCCGCCTCGGCCTCCCAAAGTGCTGGGATTACAAGCGTGAGCCACCGCGCCCAGCCTTTTTTTTTTTTTTTTTTTTTTTTTTTTTGAGACATTGTCTCGCTCTGTCACCCAGGCTGGAGTGCAGTGGCGCGATCTCGGCTCACTGCAAGCTCCACCTCCCGGGTTCACGCCATTCTCCTGCCTCAGCTTCTCAGAGTAGCTGGGACTACAGGCGTCCGCCACCACGCCCGGCTAATTTTTTGTATTTTTAGTAGAGATGGGGTTTCACCATGGTCTCGATCTCCTGACCTCGTGATCCGCCCGCCTCGGCCTCCCAAAGTGCTTGGATTACAAGCATGAGCCACCGCGCCCGGCCGAGAAGTGAATTTCAAAACAGCAGAGATCCTAACAATCTGACAATCCTGAGAACTCCAAGGCAGCCTGATAAACCCCTGTTGTAGATTTTTTTTTTTTTTTTTGAGACAGAGTCTTGCTTCTTCACCCAGGCTGGAGTGCAATGGCGCTATCTCGGCTCACTGCAACCTCCACCTCCCGGATTCAAGTGATTTTCCTGCCTTAGCCTCCCAAGTAGCTGGGATTACAGGCACCCGCCACCACATCCAGCTGATTTTTGTACTTTTAGTAGGACGGGGTTTCACCATGTTGGCCAGGCTAGTCTCGAACTTCTGACCAGGCATGCGCCACCACGCCCAGCCAGTGGGGTCAATTTTAAAGGACATAAAAAACAAAAAGATTGGCTGGGTGCAGTGGCTCACGCCTGTAATCCCAGCACTTTGGGAGGCCGAGGTGGATGGATCATTTGAGGTCAGGAGTTCCAGACCAGCCTGTCCAAAATGGTGAAACCCCACCTTTACTAAAAATACAAAATTAGCTGGGCGTAGTGGCGCATGCCTGTAATCCCAGCTATTAGGGAGGTAAAGGCAGGAGAATCACTTGAACCCAGGAGAAGGCTGCAGTGAGCCGAGATCGCGCCATTGCACTCCAGCCTAGGCAAAAAGAGCGAAACTCCATCTTGGAAAATAAATAAATAAATAAATAAATAAATAAACAAACAAACAAACAATAAAAATAAAAAGTTTTTTTCTTTTTTGTTGAGCAGGGTCTCACTGTGTTGGCCAGGCTGCTCTTGAACTAGGCTCAAGCGATCTTCCTGCTTTGGCCACCCAAAGTGTTGGGATTACAGGCATGAGTCACTGTGCCCGGCCAAAAATTAAAAGATTTTAAAGGAAAGGCCTGGAAGGAGAGAGACAAACAGACCAATGTTTACTGAGTGCTTATAGTGTGCTGGGCCATGAGGCAAGTACTTTACATCCATGTTTTATTCAACCTTTCCAGCTGGCCCATTTGTAGATATTAAGACTTTAAAAAAAATTTTTTTCAGACATGAAATCTCACTGTTGCCCAGGCTGACCTCGAATTCCTGGGATCAAGGGATCCTCTTGCCTCAGGCTCCAGTGTAGCTGGCACTACAGGCATGCACCAACCACCCTGCCGAGGGCTATTAAGACATTTTAAATATGAGGAAATGAAGGCCCAGAGAAGTTAGGACTTCACCAAGTCACATTGCTTCCGATGATACAACCAAGATTGCAAAACCAAGTCTGACTCTAAAACCCATGCTCTTTTTCTTTTTGAAACGGAGTCTCGCTCTGTCACCCAGACTGGAGTGCAGTGGCACAATCTCAGCTCACTGAAACCTCCACCTCCCAGGTGGGTTCAAGTGATTCTCCTGCCTCTGCCTCCCGAGTAGCTGGGCCTACAGGCATGTGTCACCAAGCCCAGCTAATTTTTCTATTTTTAGTAAAGAGGGGGTTTCACTGTGTTGGACAGGCTGGTCACCCCATGCATGCTCTTTCCATTAATTTACTCTGTATCTGTCTCTGGCCCAGTCCCATTGATGGCAGTGAGCACATTACAGAGACGTAGCATCCGAAACAAGGAGGCTTACCAGACCTCATCTGTAATATAGACGGTCCCCAATTTATGATGGTCTGACTTACAATTTTTTGACTTTAGCCAGGCGTGGTGGCTCATATTTGTAATCTCAGCACTTTGAGAGGCTGAGGTGGGCAGATCACTTGAGGTCAGGAGTTCGAGACCAGCCTGAACAACACGGTGAAACCCCGTCTCCACTAAAAATACAAAAATTAGCTGGGCATGGTGGCACGTGCCTGTAGTCCCAGCTACTTGGGAGGCTGAGGCAGAAGAATTGCTGGAAACTGCCTGGGAGGTGGAGGTTACAGTGAGCCGAGATTTCACCATTGCACTCTAGCCTGGGTGACAGAGTGCAAAAAAAAAAAAGAAAAAAGAAAAAAAAAATTTTGTTTTGACTTTACAATGGTACAAAAGTGATAAGCATTGCCGGGCACGGCGGCTCACGTCTGTAATTCCAGCACTTTGGGAGGCCGAGGTGGGTGGATCACCTGAGGTCGGGAGTTCGAGACCAGCCTGACCAACATGGAGAAACTCCATCTCTACTAAAAAAAAAAAAGTAAAAAATTAACCGGGCATTGGCCGGGCGCGGTGGCTCACGCTTGTAATCCCAGCACTTTGGGAGGCCGAGGTGGGCGGATCACGAGGTCAGGAGATCGAGACCACGGTGAAACCCTGTCTCTACTAAAAAATACAAAAAATTAGCCGGGCGTGGTGGCGGGCGCCTGTAGTCCCAGCTACTCGGAGAGGCTGAGGCAGGAGAATGGCGTGAACCCGGGAGGCGGAGCTTGCAGTGAGCCGTGATTGCGCCACTGCACTCCAGCCTGGGCGACAGAGCGAGACTCCGTCTCAAAAAAAAAAAAAAAAAAAAAAAAAAAAATTAACCGGGCATGGTGGTGCATGCCTGTATTCCCAGCTACTCAGGAGGCTGAGGCAGTAGAATCACTTGAACCCGGGAGGTGGAGGTTGCGGTGAGCCGAGATCGCACCATTGTACTGTAGCCTGGGCAACAAGAGGGAAACTCTGTCTCACAAAAAAAAAAAAAACAGTGATAAGCATTCAGTAGAAATTGTACTTTGAACACCCATACAACCATTTTGTTTTTCACTTTCAGTATTCAATAAATTACCTGAGATACTCAATGCTTTATTATAAAATCACCTTTATGTTAAATGATCTTGCTTAATCCTAGGCTAATGTAAGTGCTCTGAGCGTGTTTACGGCTCAGATATGAGCTGAACATCATAGGATAAGCTATGCTCAGTAGGTTAGGTGTATTAAATGCATTTTCGACTTACGATATTTTCAACTTATGATGGGTTTATTGGGACATAACCCCACAGTAAGTCAAAAAGCACCTAGGCTGTCTTCAGTTCTGAGTGCTGAACTTTAAGACAGTCACTGGCAAACGAGATATGGTCCCATAAAAGATTTAGATAAGGGCACTAGGTCATGCTGACCATACAGAAGGAGGGCCTTTAGCTAAGAGAACAAATATATGGTAAAAATAGAACACAAATCCAAAAGATCAAAACTGGATGGTGCAATGGGCTAGAATGGTATTAAAAAGCAACAGGCTTTAGAGTCAGACAGCCAAGGGTTTGTATTCCAGATTCTATCACTCACTCTTTAGAATCCAGGCAAGTTACTTAACTTCTCTGAACCTTAATTTTGACATTTATAAAATGGGGGTAATACTACACAAAATTGCAAGAGGGGAGAAAAGGTAATATTTGTAAAATTCTTGAGACATAAGACTCAACAAATGGTAGTGCACATTAAATCTAACAAAATGAAATTTAAGGATAAGTGCAAGTAAATCAATTTTAGAAGTACCAGATGAAACTTAACAGGAGTACATAAGAAAAGAATTAAAGATCTTAGTAGACTTGAATCTGTGAGTCAACAGCTTGCTAAGACTGCCAAAAATTATTGTGAATTTGGAGACCATTACAGAAGCACAGTGTCCAAAACAAGGAGTCCTATCAGACTTCATTCATGATACTGTCTTTAGTCCTGAGTGCTAAACTTTAAGAGGGTCACCGGCAAATTAGAATCAACCCAGGACAGACGAGAAAAGTTAGTAGCTCTGAAAACACAGTAACTTGCCTCTTCTTCCTGGCTCTATATTCCCTCCACTCCATCCAACCAAAGCTACCTGACAACTGCTTGCATCTCTATGCCCCAGTAACACATTCATGCTCATATATCCCCCCACAACATATTCACATCCCTCAATCTTGCCCCAGTTCCAAAGCCCCAAATGGATCTGACAGAGTGACTTGTTCACTTCTAGTCCAAAAATCTAGGATGAGGCATGTCAGACTTGCTGCTCATCTGGCCCTGACCTGCAGATTAGACTTGATGCTAATCTGCACCAAATCTAACTGGCCCCTGCGTTCTTCCTGAGGCTGAGACCCAACCCTGTACCCTGGGTAACTGAATCAATCCTGAGTCTGAGTCACATACTCAAGAAACTAGGACTCTTCCTGAATGTCTCCTTGACCCACAGCTCCATTACTCCCTTAAAGGGATGCAGCTGGTCAGGAGTATACAATTAGACAATGTCAGTCATCTCAGCCATTTCAAACCTGCTAGACCAACACTTTCTTTTTTTTTTTTTTTTTTTTTTTTTTGATTTTTTTAAGACAGAATCTTGCTCTGTCACCCAGGCTGGAGTATTGCAGTGGCATAATCATGGGTCACTGCAGCCTCAACCTTCCAGGCTCAAATGATTGTCCCACCTCAGCCTCCCAAGTAGCTGGGACTACAGGAGTATGCCACCATGCCAGGCTAAAAAAAAAAAAAAAAATTTTTTTTTGAAACAGAATTTCACTCTTGTTGCCCAGGCGGGAGTGCAATGGTGCAATCTTGGCTCACCACAACCTCTGCCTCCCGGGTTCAAGCGATTCTTCTGTCTCAGCCTCCCAAGTAGCTGGGATTACAGGCATGCACCACCACGCCCAGCTAATTTTGTATTTTTAGTAGAGACAGGGTTTCTCCACGTTGGTCAGGCTGGTCTCAAGCTCCCGACCTCAGGTGATCCGCCTGCCTCAGCCTTCCAAAGTGCTGGAATTACAGGCGTGAGCCACCACGCCTGGCCTTTATAATTCTGTTGTAGCGACAGGGTCTCCCTATGTTGCCTAGGCTGGTCTCAAACTCCTGGACTCAAGTGATCTTCCCACCTCAGCCTCCTAAAGTGCTGGGATTACATGTGTGAGCCACCATGCCCAGCCTAGATCAATACTTTCAAATCCAAAAAGGCCCTCAGATAAACTCAGGAACAAACCTATATATGCTCACAAAATGGTACAAGTTGATCAGCTTATTGTACCTAAGAGACTATTTGCAAACCTACAAAGAATGAAGTCTTAAATAGCTGCCTGTAATCTGGATGTCCTCACTGCAGTGAGGCATCAGCTCCCCAGCAGAACCTAGACAGTAAAATCTGGTAACTCACATGTCCAGACTCTCAGGGCAACTAACACTGGAGTAACATGAGCTTCCCTATGGAATGGTCTTGTCAAAACTGGCAGGTTTTCTTGGCTGAATCAGAACAGCCTTTGTCTTATTTCATTCTATACTCCCTTGGAAGCCAAGCATCTCTCTAGGGAATGCCATCTGCAGTGGACATCAGGTGTCTCAATGCCCTCTTTGCAACCATGCAAATATCCTGGTTCCATTTCTATATCTCAAGAGACCATGCTCTTTCTTCAGATGAGAAAAATCATGATAAATGCTAGTCTTTGAGAAGTCTGCCTTGCTGTTCCTCTTCCAGGGAACAGTTCAGTTCTAACCAAACGGTTCAGTCCAGAACCAAATGATTCCTAGAGCTTTCATCCAGTTCAGACTGCTTCTATACCTAGTCCCAGAGCCAATTTATAAATTCAAGACCTCCCTTCCTGAACCGTATCTGAATGTCTAAATTCACTTGTAGATGTTTCCTTGATCAACAACAGCACCCTAGATATTCTCTGGATCACTGGTTGTCAGACTTTGAGTATGCATTTAGAGACATTAAAATACATATTACTGGATCCCACCTCGGAGTTTCTGATTCAGTAGGTCTAGGGCAGGACTTGAAAATGAGCATTTTTATTTTTTTATTTACTTTTCATTTTATTATTATTATTATTATTTTCGAGACAATCTCTCGCTCTGTCACCCAGGCTGGAGTGCAGTGGTGTGATCTCAGTTCACTGCAACCTCCACTTCCCAGGTTCAAGCAATTCTTGTGCTTCAGCCTACTGAGTAGCTGGGATTACAGGCATGCACCACCATGCCCAGATAATTTATGTATTTTTTGTAGAGACGGGGTTTCGCCATATTGGCCAGGCTGGTCTCGAACTCCTGGCCTTAAGTAATCCACCCACCTCGGCCTCCCAAAGTACTGGGATTACAGTTATAAGCCACTGCATCCGGCCAAAAATTTGCATTTTTAACAAGCTCCCAAGGGATGCTGATGTTGGTGGTCAGGGAAACACTTTAAGAACCACTGCCCTAGCCAGGTGCAGTAGCCTACACCTATAATCCTAGCACGTTGGGAGGCTGAGGCAGGACGATCCCTTGAGCCCAGGAAATGGAGATGGCAGTGAGCTATGACTGCACCACTTCATTCCAGCCTGGATGACAAACAAAGCGAGACCCCCGTCTCAAAAAAAAAAAAGAGAGAGAGCCACTACTCTAGATGAACAATTTGTTTTTTTCTGTCGCCCAGGCTGGAATGCAATGGCACAACCTCGGCTCACTGCAACCTCTGCTTCCCAGGTTCAAGCAATTCTCTGCCTCAGCCTCCCAAGTAGCTGGGATTACAGGCGCCCACCACCACCCTTGGCTAATTTTTGCATTTTTAGTAGGGACGGGGTTTCACCATCTTGGCCAGGCTAGTCTCGAACTCCTGACCTCGTGATCCCCCCGCCTCGGCCTCCCAAAGTGTTGGGATTACAGGTGTGAGCCACTGCGCTGACCTTTTTTTATTATTATTATTATTATTATTATTTTGAGACAGGGTCTCACTCTGTCACCCAGGCTGGAGTGTAGTGGCACAATCTCGGCTCACTGCAACCTCCGCCTCCCGGGTTCAAGCAATTCTCTGCCTCAGCCTTCTGAGTAGCTGGGATTACAGGCATGTGCCACCACACCTGGCTAGTTTTTGTATTTTTTTGTAGAGACAGGGTTTTGCCATATTGCCCAGGCTGTTCTCAAACTCTTGAGCTCAAGTGATCCACCTGCTTCAGTCTCCCAAAGTGCTGGGATTCAGGTGTGAGCCACCACACCTGGCCTCATTTTCTTTATTGTGGTAAAATATACCTAACAATATTTATCATTTTTACTATTCCTAAATGTGCAATTCAGTTGCATTAAATAAATTCACATTGCTATGTAACTAGCATCTCTCTATAACCCAAAACTGTTTTATCATACTCAGCAAAAACTCTGTACCCATTAAACAATAACTCCCCCTTCCCAACTTTCCACAGCCTCTGGTATTCTACTTTCTGTCCCTATGAATGTACCTATTGTAGGTACCTCATACAAGTGGAATCATACAACAGTTGTCCTCCTGTGTCTGGCTTATTTCAGGAAGCAGAATGTTTCCAAGGTCCATCATGGTATATAGCATATATCAAGACTGCCTTCCTTTTAAGGCCGAATAATATTCCATTATATGTATATATACCATTTTGTTTATTTGTCTGTTGATGGACACTTGGGTTGTTCCACCTTTGGCTATTGAGAATAGTGCTGCTGATCAGACGCGGTGGCTAATGCCTGTAATCCCAGCACTTTGGGAGGTTGAAGTGGGCAGACCACCTGAGGTCAGGAGTTCGAGACCAGCCTGTCCAACATGGTGAAACCCCATCTCTATTAAAAATACAAAAATTAGCCGGGTGTGGTAGCGCATGCCTTTAGTCCCAGCTACTTGGGAGTCTGAGGCAGGAGAATCTTTTGAACCTGGGAAGCGGAGGTTGTAGAGAGCTGAGATCACGCCATTGCACTCCAGCCTGGGCGACAGAATGGGACTCTGTCTCAAAAAAAAAAAAAACACACACACACAAAAAAAGAGAATAGTGCTGCTATGACATGGGTGCACAAGTATCTCTTTGAGGCTGTTTCAATTCTTTTATATACTTCGGAGTGAAATTTCTGGGTAATATGGTAGTTCTACGTTTAATCTTTAGAGAAACTGCTAAAGTGTTTTCCACAATGGTTGTACCATTTTACATTCCTAATGGCAATGCCAACACTTGTTTCCCATTTTGTTTTGTTTTACTTCTAACCATTCTAGTGGGTAGTGCTTAGCTATTATTATTATCACAAGTTTTGATATGGGCTTTTACCAATACTTATAGCACTGTAAAGACAGCATGACAACAATGAGAGGTTCTGACTAGTTTCCAGCTTCAAATGGTTTAGCAGTTCCATTCAAAAGACAAGTTTTCACAATTGCTTCTAATTTTCTTGAAAAATCACCCGCAAGGCTAGCATTTACCTAGCTTCATGTTGACTAAGAAAGAAAATGGGCTGGGCGCGGTGGCACACACCTATAATCCTAGCACTTTGGGAGGCCAAGGTGGGTGGATCACCAGAGGTCAGGAGTTCAAGACCAGCCTGGCCAACATGCCAAAACCTCATCTGTACTAAAAATACAAAAATTGGCCGGGCGCGGTGGCTCACACCTGTAATCCCAGCACTTTGACAGGCCGAGGCAGGCAGATCACAAGGTCAAGAAATCAAGACCATCCTGGCCAACATGGTAAAACACTGTCTCTACTAAAAATACAAAAATTAGCTAGGCATGGTGGCTTGCATCTGTAGTGCCAGCTACTCAGGAACCTGAGGCAGGAGAACTGCTTGAACCCAGGAGGCGGAGGCTGCAGTGAGCCGAGATCGCACCACTGCACTCCAGCCTGGCAACAGAGTGAGACTCCGTCTCAAAAAAAAGGAAAAAATAGAAATACAAAAATTAACTGGGCGTGGTGGCACACGCCTGTAATCCCAGCTACTTGGAAGGCTGAGGCATGAGAACTGCTTGAACCTGGGAGGCAGAGGTTGCAGTAAGCCAAGACTGCGCCACTGCACTCCAGCCTGGGCGACAAGAGTGAGACTCTGTCTCAAAAAAAAAAAAAAAAAAAGAAAGAAAATGATATTTAGGGTGGCTGAAGAAAAGAAAAAAACAAATATTTTTTTCTTTTTAAAAAATTTCTCACCAGGCACGATGGCTCATGCTTGTACTCCCGGCAATTTGGGAGGCCAAGGTGGGCAGATCACTTGAGGTCAGGAGTTCAAGACCAGCCTGGCCAACATGGTGAAACATCATCTCTACTAAAAATACAGAAATTAAATATTCTAATTTGATCATGGCAGTTGTTATGCACCTGTATACAATCAGCAAAATCTATTAAACTATTCACTTAGAATTTTATCTTATGTGAAAGTATCTCAATAAAATTATGGGGAATGGATTTTTTAAATATTAAAAAAATACAGAAATTAGCTGGGCGTGGTGGCATGTGCCTGTAATCCCAGCTACTTGGGAGGCTGAGGCAGGAGAATTGCTTGAATCTGGGAGGCGGAGGTTGCAGTGAGCTGAGATAGTGCCACTGCACTCCAGCCTGGGCAACAGAGCGAGACTCCATCTCAAAAAAAGAAAAAAATTTCTCTGATAACTTAATTCCATAATGTTGTTTTACCCATAAACAAAATGGCACACTGGCATTCAGTTTCCGAAAATGTCTAATGGTTTCTCTAGAGCATTTAGAAATTAATCTAGAAAGTTTATTTTTGAAAACAAAAGTATGTGGAAAATCCTGTATATTCTAATCTTGCTGGCTACATCACTTCTAAGTCCCTAACCTAGCCAGAAATACCATTTTTTCTTCATTTTTGGGGTTTTCAAGGCATGGAAGAGCTAAAGCCTCCTTAGTGAGGCAAATGGCCATTCCCAAATAAAACTGTTTTATTGTCCTCATATATTAAGTCTTCAGGCCTTTCTCTCAGTAACTCTTTTCCTTCATGATTCCAAGAAAAAAATCAGGAAAATATAGAAAGTATCAAAGAGCAGTAAAAATAACTTCCTGGCTGGGTGTGGAGGCTCACACCTATAATCCTAGCACTCTGGGAGGCCAAGGGAGGAGGATTGCTCGAGCCCAGGAGCACGAGACCAGACTGGGCAACATAGTGAGACACCCATCTCTATTTTTTGTTGTTGTTGTTAATTACTCTAAGGCCAGGCGTGGTGGCTCACACCTGTAATCCCAGCACTTTGGGAGGCCAAGGCAGGTGGATCGCAAGGTCAGGAGTTCAAGACCAGCCTGACCAACATGGTAAAACCCCGTCTCTACCAAAAATACAAAAATTAGCCAGGCATGGTGGCTCGTGCCTGTAATCCCAGCTACTCAGGAGGCTCAGAGAGGAGAATAGCTTGAACTCAGGAGTCTGAGGTTGCAGTGAGCTGAGATCACACCACTGCACTCCAGCCTGAGTGACAGAGTGAGACTCCATCTCAAAAGAAAAAAAAAAAAAAATTACTTTAAAAAGCCAGGCGCGGCGGCCCATAACTGTAATCTCAGCACTTCAGAGGCCGAGGCAAGTGGATCACTTGAGGTCAGGAGTTCAAGACCAGCCTGACCAACATGGTGAAACCCCATCTATATTAAAAATACGCCAGGCATGGTGGCACATGCCTGTAATCCCAGCTACTTGGGAGGCTGAGGCAGGAGAATGGCTTAAACCCAGGAGGCGGACGTTGCAGTAAGCTGAGATCACACCACTGCACTCCAGCCTAGGCAACAAGAACAAAACTCCATCTCAAAAAAAAAAAATTACTTAAAAAAAATTCCATTTTTTGGAAAATTTTCTTCCTCAACTTTCTTTTTTTGTTTTTTTTTTTTTTTTGAGACGGAGTCTTGCTCTTTCACCCGGGCTGGAGTGCAGTGGCGCAATCTCGGCTCATTGCAGGCTCCGCCCCCCGGGGTTCACGCCATTCTCCTGCCTCAGCCTCCTGCGTAGCTGGGACTACAGGCACCCGCCACCTCGCCCGGCTAATTTTTTGTATTTTTAGTAGAGACGGGGTTTCACCATGTTAGCCAGGATGGTCTCGATCTCCTGACCTCGTGATCCGCCCGCCTCGGCCTCCCAAAGTGCTGGGATTACAGGCGTGAGCCACCGCGCCCAGCCTCTTCCTCAACTTTCTTACACTTGACACAAGTTGAAAAAAAATCTAGCTTAAAAACAGAAAAGAAAAAAAATGGGCAAAATGAAAGTATCATGGAAAAACAATTTCAAAAGCTGTTGTCCCAGATATTGATAGGCAAGTATATGAAATATACTTTCCCATTATACTCACTGTGGTACTTGAGAGATTAAACTGTATATATATAAGACTATGGCTCCAGGTGGAGTGCAGTGGCGTGACCATAGTCCATTGCAACCTTAAACTCCTGGGCTCAAGTGATCTTCCCACATCAGCCAACAACAGATATGTGCCACCATGCCCGGCTACTTTATTTTTTATTTTATTTTTTATTACTTTTATTTGAGACAGAGTTTCGCTCTTGTTGTCCAGGCTGGAGTGCGATGACACGATCTCGGCTCACCACCATCTCTGCCTCCTGGATTCAAGACATTCTCCTGCCTCAGCCTCCCAAGTAGCTAGGATTACAGGCATGTGCCACCATGCCAGGCTAATTTTGTATTTTGAGTAGAGATGGGGTTTCTCCATGTTGGTCAGGCTGGTCTCGAACTCCCAACCTCAGGTGATCCACCCGCCTCAGCAGCCTAAAGTGCTGGGATTACAGATGTGAGCCACCGCACCCAGCTAATTTATTATTATTATTATTATTATTACTTGCGTAGACATGGGGTCTTACTGTGTTGCCCAGGTTGGTCTTGAACTCCTGGCCTCAGATGATCCTCCTGCCTTGGCCTCCCACACTACTGGGATTACAGGCGTGAGCCACTGCGCCTGGCCAAGATGGATTTTCATAAAGGCAAAGAGCAGACCTTCTATTCTGAGAGGTACAGCCAGAGGCTTATATGAACTCCCCAACTTCATTAACCTCATTAAATCATATAATTTCTGTCATATGTAAATGTACATTAAACAGTGACATCTTGGAACAATAAATAACTGGGAACAATGTAGCCATACCTCTACAGGGAAACTTGTGAGTGGCTGAAACCAGGAATGTTGAACCCACAAATGTCCAGGGAGAGCTATTTCTGGGGTATGTGTGTCATACATAAACATACATGGTTAAAGGCAGATGAAGTGCACTGGAGACAGCAGTTAACCAGAAGAGTGAGTCTCAGCGCTTCTACTGAAAGCCTCAGAATATCATCCCTATATCTTAAAGACAATCATCCTAGGCTAGGCGCGGTGGCTTACACCTGTAATCTCAACAGTTTGGGAGGCCGAGGCGGGTGGATCACGAGGTCAGGAGATCAAGACCATCCTGGCTAACACGGTGAAACCCCATCTCTACTAAAAAATACAAAAAATTAGCCAGGCGTGGTGGCGGGCACCTGTAGTCCCAGCTACTCAGGAGGCTGAGGCAGGAGAATGGCGTGAACTGCACTCCAGCTTGGGTGACAGAGCAAGATTCTGTTTCAAAAAAAAAAAAAAGACAATCATCTTAAGCAAAACAATCAAAACAATACCTGCTTCGTAGGCTATGTGAGGAACAATTTCAAAAAAGTTTCACTCATTCTTCAGCAAACATATTTTAGTTTCTTTGTTTTCTGTTTTTCTTTCCATCTTTTATTTTAGGTTCGGGGGTACATGTGCAGGTTTATTACATAAGTAAATTATGTGTCACAGGGTTTGATGTACAGATTATTTTGTTACCCAGGTAATAAGTATAGTACCCAATAGACAGCTTTTTGATCCTCACCCTCCTCCCACTCTCCACACTCAAGTAGGCCCAGGTGTCTATTGTTCCCTTCTTTGTGTCCATGTGTAGTTAATGTTTAGATTCCACTTATAAGTGATAATGTATGGCATTTTTTTTTCTTTTTTCTTTTTGAGATGGAGTCTCACTCTGTTGCCCAGGCTAGAGTTGCAGTGGTGTCATCTCAGCTCACTGCAACCTCTGCCTCCCGGGTTCAAGCAATTCTCCTGCCTCAGCCTCCCAAGTAGCTGGGATTACAGGCACCTGCCACCATGCCCAGCTAACTTTGGTACTTTTAGTAGAGAAAGGGTTTTGCCATCTTAGCCAGGTTGGTCTTGAACTCTTGACCTCAAGGGATCCACCTGCCTCAGCCTCCCAAAGTGCTGGGATTACAGGCATGAGCCCACACCCCTGGCTGGCATTTGGTTTTCTGCTCTTGCATTAGTTCGCTTAGAATAATGGTCTCCAGCTTTATCCTTGCTGCGAAAGATATGATCTTTTTTATGGCTCTGTAGTATTCCATGGTGTATATGTACCACATTTTCTTTATGCAGTCCACTGTTGATGGGCACTGAGGTTGATTCCATGTGTCAGCAAACATATTTTGAACCCTCCAAAATATACTAAGAATTCAGAAGTTCGAGTCCCTGTCCTCATTGCACGTAACAAGTCCTCCTCCTTGACAGGTATTCTATAGTTTAATAACTGCCTTCAAAGAACTAGAAAGCAATTCCTCAAGGATAGAGAGCTCCAACCTTGCTATACAAGGACCTGGCACATACCAACAGATAATAAATGATTGTTGAATGAACAAACTATATTTCTGCTTATGATCTAAAAAAAATCCTCAGTTGACATTAACATGAAAAAGGATTGATAAAAAATAACACCGTGTGGTGATTATCAGGGGAACAGAGACATTTCACGGCAACACTCAGAAACATTTGGAGGTATACATGTACTGAAACATCACAATATGCACAATTATTATGTACAATTATTATGTCTTTTTTTTTAATAGAGATAAGGTCTCACTTTGTCACCCAGGCTGGAGTGCAGCAGCTAGCTTTGTAAACTCTGCAACCTCAAATTCCTGGGCTCAATCGATCCTCCTGCCTCAGCCTCCCACAGTGTTGGAATTACAGGCTTAAGCTACCATGCCTGGCCAAAAACAATAATTTTAAAAAAGAGAAACAATTGAAGGGGAAAAATAAAATGACACCACATTGGCCAGGCACAGTGGCTCACTCCTGTAATCCCAGCACTTTGGGAAGCTGAGGCGGGTGGATCACGAGGTCAGAAGATCAAGACCATCCTGGCTAACACAGTGAAACCCCAGCTCTACTAAAAATACAAAAAAAATTAGCCAGGCGTGGTGGCAGGCGCCTGTAGTCCCACTACTCGGGAGGCTGAGGCAGGAGAATGGCGTGAACCCAGGAGGCGGAGCTTGCAGTAAGCCAGAATAGCACCACTGACTCCAGCCTGGCCGACAGAGTGAGACTCCCTCTCAAAAAAAAAAAAAAAAAAGGACACCACATTATCATGCCATGGCAAAGTTCAATAGTGTTCTGTCATATAAAATCCCTCCATCTCGAGTGCAGTGGCTCATGCCTGTAATTCTAACGCTTGGGAGGGCAAGGTAGGAGGATCCCTTGAGGCGAGGAATTTGAGACCAGCCTGGGCAACACAACAAGACCCTCTCTCTATTAAAAATAAATACATAAAAATAAATTTTGCCTGGGTGCGGTGGCTCACGACTGTAATCCCAGCACTTTGGGAGGCTGAGGCGGGCAGATCACGAGGTCAGGAGTTCAAGACCAGCCTGACCAACATGGTGAAACCCCGTGTCTGCTAAAAATACAAAAATTAGCTGGCGTGGTGGCACGCGCCTGTAATCCCAGCTACTCAGGAGACTAAGGCAGGAGAACTGCTTGAATCCGGGAGGCAGAGGTTGCAGTGAGCCGAGATTCTACCACTGCACACCAGCCTGGGCGACAGAGCAAGACTCCGTCTCAAAAAATATATAATAATAATAATAACTTTTTTAAAGGCTGAAAAAAATCCCTCCACCTCTGAAAACCCCTGCAAAGGGTGTGGAAATGGCTCATTTTACTCCCTATGATGGTTATGCTATAAAACAATTGGTTTTAGACTTTTCAGTATGAGAAGTCAATTGCTGAAATCAGTATTTGGTGACACATACTTTCATAAATACTAAATGTGTTGAGCAAAGACCTATCTTAAACTTTAAAGTGAAAACTTCAAACTGTTCCTAACTACAAAATTTTTCAGAGATAAACCATGGTTTTTCAACTCTGGTGCTACTGACATTTTGACCAGATAATTCTCTGCTGTAGGGAGCTGTCCTATGCATTAGAGGATGTTTAGCAGCATTCCTGACCTCTACCCACTAGACGCCAGTACCACCTCCCACAGTCATGACAACTGAAGAAATTTCTAGATATTGACAAATGTTCTGCAGGGAGGATCATCCTGATAGGGAACCAGAGATAAACAATGGAATGATAATTTTCTTCATAAAGGCTGTTTAAATAAGATATGGAAGATAATACAAACTATCATTCTTTGCACTCATTTACGAATCATTTTTAGATCATCAGATGACCTTTTAATATTTTATCTGAAGAGAAGCAGCAGAAGCAGACCACCACCAGTGCACCTAAAGGTAATGTGTAACCTAGAAAGAAGAAATAAACCAATGAACCAATGGATGATGCAAAAAGTCTTAACAGTAAAAAATGAGCTAAGGTAGCCTCAGTACTCTGCTATGTATATTACTCATGCATGATAACTGTTAGAATTCTTAGGCTATCTTGAAATCTTTTATTTCAATGCTACAAAGTCAGACTCTTCATTTTTCTTCCTATTCTTATCTGAAAAAAAAAAAAGTTTCCTGTATCACAGACAGCAAAAATACCACTATTTATTGAGCATTTTGTAAATACAAGGGATTTTACTTAATTAAGCAGATCTCCAAAAAACTTAAGGAAATAAGACAAAACAGATTCAGGAACGTTAAATAAAACACCAGGAGCCACAAAGGAAGCCGAGGGATTCCTGAGGTCTACCAAAGGGTCATCACCATCACATCCCAAAAGGCCTAGGTTTTACTTGTAAATCTTTTGGTTTATAAAAAGGCCAGATTTGCAATAATATTAAAAACTGAGACCTCAGCATTTAATAGTATAATCTTAAACATGTAAAGAACACATAGTACTTTTCAGAAAGTGTTATTTTTCATTATAAAAGAAACATTAGTGGCCGGGCACAGTGGCTCACGCCTGTAATCCTAGCACTTTGGGAGGCCGAGGCGGGCAGATAACCTGAGGTCAGGAGTTTGAGACCAGCTTGGCCAAGATGGCGAAACCCCATCTCTACTAAAAATTTAAAAATTAGCTGGGCATGGTGGCGGGCGCCTGTAGTCCCAGCTACTTGGGAGGCTGAGGCAGGAGAATTGCTTGAACCCCAGAGGCAGAGGTTGCAGTGAGCTGAGATCGCACCACTGCACTCCAGCCTGGATGACAGAGTTCCACTCTGTCTCGAAAAAAAAAAAAAAAAGAAAAGAAAAGAAAAAAGAAACATATGGGTTGGGCACAGTAGTTTATGCCTATAATCTTGGCATTTTGGGAGGCTGAGGCAGAAGGATAGCTTGAGCTCAGGAATTTCAGACCAGCCTGGGCAACATAATGAGATCCTATCTCTATTAATGAGAAAAAAAAAAAATTAGCTGGAAGTGATGACGGGGGCCTGTGGTCCCAGCTACTCAGGAGGCTGAAGTGGGAGCATCGCTTGAGCCTGAGAGGTCAAGGCTGCAGTGAGCCATAACTGTGCCACCACATTCCAGCCTCGGCAACAGAAACATATGATCATTGTAGATAATCTAAATAGCCCATTTTTTTTCTTTTTTTTTTTTTTTCAGATGCAATCTCACTCTGTCGCCCAGGCTGGAGTGCAGTAGCGTGATCTCGGCTCACTGCAATCTCCGCCTCCCATGTTCAAGTGATTCTCCCGCCTCAGCCTCTGGAGTAGCTGCAATTACAGGCATACACCACCATGCCCGGCTAATTTCTTTGTATTTTTAGTAGAGACAAGGTTTCGCCATGTCGGCCAGGCTGGTCTTGAACTCCTGACCTCAGGTGATCCGACCGCCTTGGCCTCCCAAAGTGCTGGGATTACAGGCGTGAGCCACCGCACCCAGCCTTAAATAGCCCATTTTTTAAAAGACTGGTTGTAATGATGTATATAATGAATGATTATCATCATATTATCATAATGACGTGTATCTGTAATAATGATTCACATCAAAACAAATGCAAAGGTAAAGATTAGCTAGGTGTTCAAGCAATGAACAAGTAACTAATGGATGAACATCACGAGGCACTTCAGTCCTAAAGTCACAGATGACTTTTTTAGAACCTGCCCAGAAATTACTGTAGAAATAAATTCTGGCTTCAGAATAATTCAATAAACTTACCTGTGCTACCTGCACTGAAAAAAGTGACAAGTACTGTGCGGGTATGTTGTGGATGGATTTGCTATTTCAGAGGAAACTGGTACATACTACAGAAATTGCCTTTCCCAGAGAAAAAATGAAATGCTGCCAGGCGCGGTGGCTCACGCCTGTAATCCTAGCACTTTGGGAGGCCGAGGTGGGCAGATCACGAGGTCAGGAGATCAAGACCGTCCTGACTAACACGGTGAAACCCTGTCTCTACTAAAAATACAAAAAATTAGCCGGGCGTGGTGGCAGGCGCCTGTAGTCCCAGCTACTCAGCTACTCGGGAGACTGAGGCAGGAGAATGGCATTAACCCAGGAGGCAGAGCTTGCAGTGAGCCGAGATTGCACCACTGCACTCCAGCCTGGGCAACACAGCGAGACTCCGTCTCAAAAAAAAAAAAGAAAAGAAAAAATGAAATGCTTATCTCAGAAGCAGAAATTAAAGAAAAAAATCATCTCTAATCTACTGTTTCGGTCTTATCATTTTATAGTTTGGACCTAAGAGATCACCAATCCTTAATAAATAAGGTTTCCCATGAGTTCTGGAGCTTCTCTGCCTCCTGTTTGCACCCTCCATGTCCATGTTTAACAACCTAATGCCAGCCAGGTGCAGTGGTTCACGCCTGTAATCCCAGCACTTTGGGAGGCCAAGGCTGGAGGATCACTTGAGCCCAGGAGTTTAAGACCAGCCTGGACAACAGAACGAGACCCTGTCTCTACAACAAATAAAAAATAAAAAATCTAACTGGGCATGGTGGTGTGGTGGTGCACACTTTTAGTCCCAGCTTCTCGGGAGGCTGAGGTAGGAGGATTCCTTGGGCCAGAGAGGTCAAGGCTTCAGCAAGCCATGATCACGCCACTGCACTCCAGTCTGGGTGACAGAGTGAGACCTTGTCTCAAAAAAACAAACAAACAAACAAACAAACAAAAAAACAAACAAACAAACAAAAAAACCTAATGCTGGATGGACACAGTGGCTCATGTCTGTAATCCTAGCACTTTGGGAGGCCGAGGCTGGAGGATTGCTTGAACCCAAGAGTTCCGGACCAGCCTGGGCAACAAAGCAATACCCCCATCTCTTTTTAAAAAAAAAAATGTGCCAGGCATGGTGGTACATGCTTGTAGTTCCAGCCACTATGGAGGCTGAGGAAGGAGGACCACTTGGGCCCAGGAATTTCAGGCTGCAGTGAGCTAGGATCAAGCCACTGCACTTCAGCCTGGGCAACAGAGCGAAACCCTGTCTCTTACTAAAAAAAATTTTAAAAAGTGAACCAAATGCTTAAGAAGCTAACTCAGTTACGTTCCTAAGGGGCCTTTTCAAAATCAGATATAAAAGTGCTGATGCTAGGCCCTCCAGCACTGAGAAGTGTAGGCTCAACTACCTTTTCTAGGAACATCTTCCCTTATTCCAGAAGAATAGGAATAGAAAACGGTGGTTATTTTAGTGGTCAGGAAGAGCAACCAAGATCTCGCATGGAGGTGTGCTTAGGGGGAAAATGTTAAAATAATTGATTAGGAAAAAGAAAGTACCAGAATTGTCTGATATACCAAAGCAGGATGGTAGACAGAAGCAGTGAAATGGCTGATATTACACTAGAGGTTGTATCTGAACAAATAATCAGGGTTAGGTTCTATGACTTCTAATCTTGGCACTGCAATGGACCACCCACACTGCCATAAAATGGGGCTTAATATTTAGAAAATAAAGTTTAAGTACTCCAAAATTACTATGGCTTTTCCAAGACAATAAAGGCATAAAAGTCAGAAAATGAAACTAAAATATACTCGCGATGAGTCTTAACTTTTACCTCTTTAAAACAGTTTAGCTCCTGGCCAGGCATGGTGGCTCACGCCTGTAATCCCAGCACTTTGGGAGGCCGAGGCAGGCTGATCACCTGAGGTCAGGAGTTCAAGAGCAACCTGGTCAATAAGGTGAAACCCCATCTCTACACAAAATACAAAAATTAGCCAGGAGTGGTGGCGGGTGCCTGTAATCCCAGCTACTTGGGAGGCTGAGGCTGGAAAATCACTTGAACCCAGGAGGCGGAGTTGCAGTGAGCGGAGATCGTGACAAGAGTGAAACTCCATCTCAAAAAAAAAAAAAAAAAAAAACCAGTTCTGCTCCTTTCTAAAGGAGTGTCTTTTCAATTCATTCATAAGTACTAGGTCAGGTTCCTTAGAGAAAACCTCCAGGCCCCTTAATATTCACAAAACTAAAGTCCAAGACCCTTGTGCTCAGAATTTTTTTTTTTTTTTGAGATGGATTCTCGCTTTGTCACCAGTCTGGAGTGCAGTGGCACGATCTCAGCTCACAGCAACCTCTGCCTCCCGGTTCAAGCAATTCTCCTGCCTCAGCCTCACGAGTAGCTGGGACTACAGGTGCGCACCACCACTCCCAGCTAATTTTTGTATCTTTACTAGAGATGGGATTTCATCATGTTGGCCAGGATGGTCTTGATCTCTTGACCTTGTGATCCACCTGCCTCGGCCTCCTGAAGTGCTGGGATTACAGGCGTGAACCACACCACACCCAACCAGAAATTTTTAATAGAGCAAAATTCTCACATCCAAATGAGGTTTTACCTAATTGCTACTTACAATATCATAAACTATCAGCAATAATGAAAATAAGAGTTCTTCACCTTTCCTTCCTTCTTTCTCTCTGTAGAAGACCTCAATTTAACATCATGAATCATTTGGTCCTTGACGTATGGTAACTTCCGGGGAGACAGATGACATTTAGCACAGGACATGTAAGACTGTGGGAAAAGGGAAGTTCTTGGCCGCAAGAAATGGGACAAAACCCTTGCCCTTGGGAAAAATGCCAAAAATCTCTGAAGTCCACGCTAAAGCAGTTAAATTTTTAGCTTTAAAAGATTCCATTACAAAAACCCAAACCAGACTGGGCACAGTGGCTCATGCCTGTAATCCCAACACTTTGGGAGGCTGAGGCAGGAGGATTGCTTGAGCTTAGGACTTCGTGACCAGCCTGGGCAACATGGTAAAACCCCCCCTACAAAAAATATAAAAAATTAGTCATGTGTGGTAGCATGCCTGTAGTCCCAGGAACCCGGGAGGCTGAGATGGAAGGATCACTTGAGCTTGGGAGGCTGGGAGGTTGAGGCTGCAGTGAGCTATGATCATGCCACTGCATTCCAGCCTGGGTGACAGAGTAAGACCCTGTATCCAAAAAAAAAAAAAAAAAAAAGCAAAAACCACACCATGCAATTAGAATAGGCTTTTAAAAACTACACTATAAAAATGCAAGATAACAATTTTCTGGAATTCATAAGAACCTGTACCTAAGTGATGGTCCCCAGAGTGGATATGAATATTTTTTCCCCTTGTAATTGGCTTAAGCCAACATGGTTCTAAAATTTTTCGCTATTCCAAAACAATGAGGAAGGGCACGGTGGCTCATGCCTTGTAATCCCAGCACTCTGGGAGACCGAGGCAGGTGGATCACGAGGTCAGGATATAGAGACCATCCTGGCCAACATGGTGAAACCCCATCTCTACTAAAATACAAAAATTGGCCGGGCATGGTGGTGCACGCCAGTAGTCCCAGCTGCTTGGGAGCCTGAGGCAGAAGAATCACTTGAACACGGGAGGTGGAGGTTGTGCCATTGTGCTCCAGCCTGGTGACAGAGCAAGACTCTGTCTCAAAAAACTAAATAAAAAATAAAAATAAAACTATTAACAGAAGCATAAGTACTTTCGAAAACTACTCTATTGTCCTATCAATCACCACTGGGATATCCATGCAAAACCAAAAGACCCTAAACAGCTATAATTACACAGAATTTTAATCTAGTGAGAGTTCTAGTTAAGAGTCTTGGCAGAGCGAGATGGCTCACACCTGTAATCCCAGCACTTTGGGCTGCTGAGGCAGGTGGATTACCTAAGGTCAAGAGTTCAAGACCAGCATGGGCAACATGGTGAAATCCCATCTCTACTAAAAATACAAAAATTAGGGAGGCCGAGGCAGGAGGATCATAAGGTCAGGAGATCAAGACCATCCTGGCTAACACTGTGAAACCTCGTCTCTACCAAAAATACAAATAGTTAGCCGGGCGTGGCAGCGGGTGCCTGTAGTCCAAGCTACTCAGGAGGCTGAAGCAGGAGAATGGCGTGAACCCAGGAGGCGGAGCTTGCAGTGAGCCGAGATCGTGCCACTGCACTCCAGCCTGGGAGACAGAGCCAGACTCCGTCTCAAAAAAAAAAAAAAAAAAAAAAATACAAAAATTAACCAGGCATGGTGGCAGGTGCCTGTAATCCCAGCTACTCGGGAGGCCGAGGCACGAGAATCGCCTGAACCCAGGAGGCAGAGGTTGCAGTGAGCTGAGATCGTGCCACTGCACTCCAGCCTGGGCAACAAAGCAAGACTCCCTCTCAAAACACAATTAATAACATAATGACAATGAAGATTAATACTTATATGTAGAAATTGTCCTTCACACTGCCAAACTGCCAGCCCATTAAGAAAGACTTTTATGGCCATGCATAGTGGCTCACGCCTGTAATCCGAGCACTTGGGGAGGCCAAGGCAGGCGGATCACTTGAGATCAGGAGTTGGAGACCAGACTAGCCAACATGGTGAAACCCCATCTCTACTAAAAAAAAATACAAAAATTAGTCGGGTGTGATGGTGCATGCCTGTAGTCCCAGCTACTCGGGAGGCTGAGGCAGGAGAATCGCTTGAACCCGGAAGGCAGAGGTTGCAGTGAGCCACGACTGCGCTCCAGCCTGGGCAACAGAGCGAGACTCTGTCTCAAAAAAAAAGAAAAAAAGAAAGAAAAATAAAGGCTTTTACAAGCCTTCTTCTGCAAAAGAACAAGAAGATACAAAGAAAAGAAAATTTTATTATAGTTGTGACCACACCTTGAAATGAAAAGTTGACAACTCTGTTTCAAGGAACAAATTTTTTTCCTATAGTAATTTCATCATAATTTCTTGCACAGAGTATACAATATGTTTCCGCTGGCAATATACAGTTGAGTAAAGGTTTTCTATATATTTTCCTCTGTACTTTTCAAACTATATTTTAAGAAGCATTAATAAAACCAAACACATATATCAATACCAAAACCCACAAAATTAGCTATTTTATACCCACTTAGGCATCTAAATAAACTGGCTAATGGCTTCATGGGAAGTAATGTAGTGTAAAAGAGGAAATACTGGCAGTGAAGGCAGAAAACCTAGACCTGGGTGGAAATCGTGGCTACATCACTTGTTAACTATGTGACCTTGGGCAATTTCCTTCTCTCAGTCAGTTTTCTTATTTGCAAAGTGAGGGTAGTAATTCCAGTCTTGGGAGGGACGATTAATTGCATGTGAAATGCCCACCACAGAGCCTGACTCAAAGCAGGAGTTTAGAAAAGATACTGTTATGGGCCGGGCGCGGTGGCTCAAGCCTGTAATCCCAGCACTTTGGGAGGCCGAGGTGGGCGGATCACGAGGTCAGGAGATCGAGACCATCCTGGCTAACACGGTGAAACCCCGTCTCTACTAAAAATACAAAAAATTAGCCGGGCGTGGTGGCGGGCGTCTGTAGTCCCAGCTACTCGGGAGGCTGAGGCAGGAGAATGGCGTGAACCCGGGAGGCGGAGCTTGCAGTGAGCCCAGATTGCGCCACTGCACTCCAGCCTGGGGGACAGAGAAAGACTCCGTCTCAAAAAAAAAAAAAAAAAAAAAAAAGAAAAGATACTGTTATGACTGTTATTCATATAAGCTCCTTAAAAGCAAAAACATCATATTTGTCCTTGTAGCCCAATTGTAGCCTTTATAATTATTGAGGAGCTGAAAAAACAAGAAACACCGAAGTTACAAATGAGGATTTATATCTGTTCAACACATGCCTAGACAGAAAATGAGACTAATCATGACTTTCAAAAACTATATCAATGCATACTCAGCATATAAATCAAAGTATATATTGCCATTTGATAGGGAAAAAAATCAAAATATGTAATGTGCTTATTTTTAAGCCACTCTGAAAGAAGATGATGCTGCCTGTATACAAAACAGGAGTACAACTACTCTTCATTCATTCTGCAAGTATTTCCATAAGTGCCAGTCATTATGTCAGTCATTATGCTAGGCAATGGGCATATGATGGGGAGCAAGTGAAAATAATCCCAACCCTCATAGAGCTTGCTTGCAGTCATGTAATCACACAAGTAAGTGTTAACTTGTGACAAGTGATGTGAATGACAGGTAAGCGGTGCTCTGAGAACCTATTAGGTTAGAATCTACTCTAACTGAAATCAAGGAAGGCCTTCCAAGGAGGTGAAACTTGAGAGCTGAAGGATGAAGAGGAGGTTAACAAAGGGAGGTGTTTCCAGATAGAGGAAAGCAGCTCCTGCAAAGACCCTGTAAGCAGGAGGAAACATGGCAAGAACGCAGGACTATAAGGCCAGTGTGCGTGGAGCAGAGACAAGTGTGAGAATTAGCTAGGGCCTAGGCTGCACAAGGGCCTAGATACATAGCCTACGTTCAAAAGTTGTAATTTGATCTCAAGAGCAATGACAAGGCCTGTAATCCTAAGGCTTTGGGAGGCTGAGGCAGGAGGACGGCTTGAACCCAGGAGGTCGAGGCTGTAATGAGCCGTGATTACACCACTGGACTCCAGCCTGGGTGAAAAAATGAGATCCTGTCTCCACACACACACACAAAAAAAAAAAAAAAAAAAGCAACCAGAAGCCACTGAAGAGTTTTATGAATGCTTCTTGGCGGGGCAGGCAGGCTGAGGGGAAGATGAAATCAATAGGACTCTGGCTTCTGGATTCTGGAATACGGATGCACCAGGTGGGAAACAAAAGTCCTGTCAGGATAGGATAGTAGCTTGGAACAGGGTGATGGCAGTGATGGTAGAAGGAAGCCAATGAATTCAAGAGATATTCAGGAAAATCTAACACTGTATTGTACACAAGGGCAGAGGGACAGCAGTGTCCAAGACTTCTGGGTTTCTGATTCATATGACTGTACAGAAGGAGATACCACTCAGGAGGTATTCTGCTTCAGAAATGTCTTTGAGGAGCCAGGTGCAGTGGCTCATGCCTGTAATCCCAGCACTTTGGGAGGCTGAGGTGGGTGAATTGCCTGAGGTCAGGAGTTCGAGACCAGCCTGGCCAACACAGTGAAACCCCATCTCTACTAAAAATACAAAAACTTAGCTGGGTGTGGTGGCGGGCGCCTGTAATCCCAGCTACTAGGGAGGCTGAGGCAGGAGAATTGCTTGAAGCCGGGAGGCAGAGGTTGCAGTGAGCCAAGATCACGCCATTGCATTCCAGCCTGGGCAACAAGAGCAAAACTCTGTCTCAAAAAAAAAAAAAGAAAGAAAGAAATAATGAAAAGAAATATCTTTAAGGCTGTTCACACAGGCCAAAAAGGGCCTAACTGCACTACACTTTGGCATGAAAATGTGTAAACCCAATTTGATCTCCTACTTTAAATAAGGCTCTAAAAGATTTTTTGCTATTTACAGAAATCAAACTGACTCTCAAAAGTACAAGGATTTTCCCACACTGAAGAAATTTCAAAGATTCTGCCACAAGCTTCTAAATCAACTCCAAACGAATGTTAAATTGGTTTGAGCAATAGGGCAGCATTATGGATTGAATGTGTCATTTCCCATGAGGACCACTTTGATAAGGCTAACACTTATGTACTGCTGTTTAATTTAAATATTTTGAATAAATCTTTTTTTTTTTTTTTTTTTTGAGACAGAGTCTTGCTCTGTCGCCCAGGCTGGAGTGCAGTGGCGCAATCGCAGCTCACTGCAAGTTCTGCCTCCCGGGTTCATGCCATTCTCCTGCCTCAGCCTTCCAAGTAGCTGAGACTACAGGGGTCCACTACCACGCCCGGCTAATTTTTTGTATTTTTAGTAGAGACGGGGTTTCATCTTGTTAGCCAGGATGGTCTCGATCTCCTGACCTCGTGATCCACCCACCTCGGCCTCCCAAAGTGCTGGGATTACAGGCATGAGTCACCACGCCCAGCCTTAAATAAACCTTAATAGTTAAGAGTACTCTTGTTTGGGGGCGGTGGCTCATGCCTGTAATCCCAGCACTTTGCGAGGCCGAGGCGGGTGGATCACGAGGTCAGGAGATAGAGACCATCCTGGCTAACACGGAGAAACCCCATCTCTACTAAAAATACGAAAAATTAGCCGGGCGTGGTGGCGGGCGCCTGTAGTCCCAGCTACTCGGGAGGCTGAGGCAGGAGAATGGCATGGGCCCAGGAGGCGGAGCTTGTAGTGAGCCGAGATCACGCCACTGCACTCCAGCCTGGGCGACAGAGCCAGACTCCATCTCAAAAAAAAAAAAGAGTACTCTTGGCTGGGCATGGCGGCTCAGGCCTGTAATCCCAGCACTTTGTGAGGCCAAGGCGGGTGGATCACGAGGTCAAGAGATCGAGACCATCCTCCAACATGGTGAAACCCCCGTCTCTAGTAAAAATACAAAACTTAGCTGGGCGTGGTGGCACGCATGCCTGTAGTCACAGCTACTCGGGAGGCTGAGGCAGGAGAATCCCTTGAATCAGGGAGGCGGAATTTGCAGTGAGCCGAGATCACAACGCTACACTTCAGCCTGGCGACAGAGCAAGACTCAGTTAAAAAAGAAAAGGGTACTCTTGGCTGTGCGCGGTGGCTCATGCCTGTGATCCCAACACTTCGGGGGGCCAAGGCAGGTGGATCACCTGAGGCCAGGAGTATGATAAGAGTAGCCTGGCCAACATGGTGAAACCCCATCTCTACTAAAAATACAAAAATTAGCTGGGCATGGTGGGTACCTGTAATCCCAGATACTCAGGAGGCTGAGGCAGGAGAATCGCTTGAACCCGGGAGACAGAGGTTGCAGTGAGCCGAGATCACGCCATTGCACTCCAGTCTGGGCAACAAAACCCAAACTCCGGCAGGGCACGGTGACTCACGACTGTAATCCCAGCACTTTTGGAGGACGAGGCGGGCAGATCATGAGGTCAGGAGTTCAAGATCAGCCTGGCCAACATGGTGAAACCCCGTGTCTACTAAAAATACAAAAATTAGCTGGGCATGGTGGCAGGCGCCTGTAATCCCAGCTGCTCGGGAGGCTGAGGCAGGAGAATCGTTTGAACCCTGGAGGCAGAGGTTGCAGTGAGCCAAGATCAGGCCACTGCACTCCAGCCTGGATGACAGGGCAAGGCTCTGTCTCAAAAAACAAAAAAAAAACAAAATTCCATCTCAAAAAAAAAGAGAGTACTCTTATGTGATATTAAACTAAAATATGATAACATTAGGCATTACCATAATTAGAACCATACTGCTTTTATATTTCAATATTTTGAAATGCTTGTAAAAAAATATTTTGTAGGAAAAAAGATATAAGATTTTAAACACACACACACACACACACACACACACACACAATCTCTTGACTTTAATGAACATTTTGCCGTTTCCATCCTAGTCCTTGTTAATGCCCATCACATTCAATTCAGGGTAAAAGATAAGGTTTTTACTAGTTAAACACATTCTGCATATATGTGTACGCGCTATGTACAAAGTAAAGCCAATACTATGTCAATACTATCAATACTTTAATATTTACTTTTCCTGGTTTTAGCTTTCAAATTTGCAACGGATGCTATTTGCATAGAATACTGATGCCTTTAAGTCTTAAAAACAGAAATCTGACTGACCCAAGGAAAAGGATGAAAGAAAGAGATTTTGTCCCTTTAAAATCAGCCAACACATCCTATCTTAGTACTGAAGTACTTCCCAATTCTGGCAGGATGGGCTCCTTGGCCACCTGCTTGCACTAGGGTCTGACTAGCATTTTATTAACATCCAACTGCAGTTACCAGGACATTCATTACCACTGCTTCTACAAAGCAGAATTCTTTTTAAATTTTTTTCCCATACTGATTTCATCACCAGGTGTCAAAAGACAAAACCGTGGCCTGAGGCCAAATAGAAAAATGTCATCTTCACAAATGAGGAGAAAAGACAAGGACTTTAAAAAATCAGGTCAACAAGCCCATTAGCCAATAATAGTTTGTAAAACTAGACTGTCTTCACACTAGAGGCTGTGCTAGCAAATGTGGTCCTTGGAAACAAGAGCTGTAGAGCTTGAAATGGGTTGCCAGCATGGTTTGCCTTTTTCTTTTTGCATGTTTATTTTTATTTTTTTATTTATAACATGGAATCAGACTATGACTATAATCGGGCATAGCTATGGCGGGGTATGGGCAGTGCCAAGGAAGAGGCAGCGAAAAGCCCGTAGAGTTCCCAATCTAAGCTAGCAGACCTTCCCATCTTCCTCAGGAGTGGTCCCTGTCTCCGCAGCTGGAATCTGCGGGAGGGAAAGTTACAAGGACCCCCAAAATGAGACAACAAACCACTTCCTTCTGAAAACTAAAGGTCATAGGCTTTTAAGGAACAATAGAGCTCAATGTAAGCTTCAGAAAGATGGAGACAGTCAGATGAGACGAGGGTAGGGGACCGGGGGTGAGGACATGCGCCCCATCTGGGATAGCTGAATAGGGGGGTCAAGGCCAGGGACTTTTGGAACACGAGAAGAGCTAGATCTTCTATAACCTGCTCAATTGGGCCTGAGAAACCTAAGAGGCTCCTCTGAAAATCTAGGGCATCTATGCATCCAATATTCTCAGCCCTCTCCTCGGGAAGGGAGATAATCCCCACAGGAAGCACCCCCAAAACTGGGGCTTTTCCTGCCCTTCAGAAGCCACAAACCCTCACGGAAAACATTTACAAGGGAGCGGAAGGGCCGGGGGCAAGCAGCGGTTCTGCAAATCTCGGGAAGGAGGCCCCTGGATCCAAGGAAATTTGCCCCTGGAATAGGGGGTGGGGTGCGGAGGGCACCATCTGAGGCCCGTAAGCCTCGGGGAAAGAAGCGGCGGGAACAGGAGCAGGTCCCGTGGGTCCCCCGACGAGGGGATGGCGGCCTGGGGCGCGGTCGACGGTGAGGGAGGCCCGCGGGCCGGGCACGGGAGCGGGGGCGCTGCGGGCCCGGGGCTGCAAAGAGCCGGGGCTCGGGAGGTAGAGGCCAGCGTAGGCCTCGGGGGCCCGGACACACCCACTGCGGCGGCCTCGGGCCCGCTTACCTGCTCCTCCTCCGGGGTCAGCTCCGGCGCCATGTCGGGCCAGGGTGCGGTCGCGGGCTCCATCCCACCGCCACCGCCGCCGGGCGGACAGAACTCGCTCGCGAGCGCGGGAGCCCGCCGCGCTCGGCCTCCGCTTCCGCGTCCCCGCGCTTCAGCAGCCCCGGGCCGGCTCGCGCATAGTGTGGCCGGCAGGGCCCGGCGCCCGCAGCGGCCGCAAACGCTGCTTCTGCTTCCTTCAGAAAAATCTCTCCGAACTGCCGCTGTCTTCCGGGAGGAAATCCTTTTTTATATTATTCGCTCCTTTCCTCACACTCCCCCTTATCTCCTGGGGAAGAAAAAGTGCAGGCGAAGAGCTAACAGACGATCGGGATTTAAAAGGAAATCGGAAATCAGGAACTTTTAGAGCCGGCAGCGAAGGGTCGGCGGAAATTTCCCGAAGGCCGCCGACCCCCTCGGCGCCCCGCTTCCTCGGCCGCGCTCCCGCTCCTCCACAGCGCCACAGGGATCGGGGCCGCCCAACCGGGCCGTCCTCGCGGACGCTGGCCCTGCGACCTGCGCGGCTGCCTCAGCCAGGCTCCTCGCGGGCGGCCGCAGCGAAAGGGAGGGAGTGGAGAGGGAGCAAGGGAAACGCGCCCCCCTCCTGACTCACGGCCAACGCTGCGGCCGCCCCGCGGCCGCCCGAGCCCCCCGCGGCTCCATTGAGAAACTGAGCGTCTCATTCACAAGCTGGCGGCGAGGAGGGCCCGGCGGAGCGAGGACGCAGTCCGGGAGGGGGAGACAGAGAGGAGCCCGGGCGGGGGAGGGGACCGGGAGGGGGAGGGGACCCGGGCGGGGAGGGGACCCCAGCTGGACGGAAAGCGACTCGACTGCGGGAGGGAGAAAAAGGAAGAAAAGACTATTTCGTGAGGCTCAGATCCTCGGAGGAGGAGAATACGTTAGTTTGCAAATTATCTGCTGACTGGCACCTCTCCTGGGGTTAACTTGCCGCTGCCACCTACGCGTGAGAAACCCACAATCCTCAACGATTTGTCGTTTGCAGCCTGAAAGACCCTGGAAAGGTTGCCTGCCAGGCCAGGATGCTTAGGTGGAAGGAATCGCACCTGCCTCCCTTTCCCTCCTTACTGGCTGCACCCTGTAATTCATCTCCAGTGTAGCTAATTTTAATCCCCCATAGAAACGACATCAGACTCCGAACATCATTCAGGAATGACGCGGCCTTTGCAGACCATTGATTTTCACTAGGGCAAGTGCAGCAAAGGGTTCAGGATTAGCGGTACAGTCTTGGAGTCATTTGTGGAGGAAGAGGGCATAGAGAAGGCAAGGCTGGGTCTGGTATGTTGTTGCATTATTCCAAGCCAAAGATAAATATTCCAAAGGGACCCAAAGTCCACAACTAGTTCCAAGGCTGAAGCCCTGGAGCCAGTCCTGAGGGATCCAAAGGAGGGGCCTTCAGAAAACAGGAAGGTGCTGTGAGTTGTGATGCTCCTACGATTTTTTTTTTTTTTTTTTTTGAGACGGAGTGTCTGTGTCGCCCAGGCTGGAGTGCAGTGGCGCGATCTTGGCTCACTGCAACCTTCACCTCCCGGGGTCAAGCGATTCTCCTGCCTCAGCCTCCTGGGTAGCTGGTATTACAGGTGCGCGCCACTACGCCCGGCTAATTTTTGTATTTTTAGTAGAGACGGGGTTTCACCATGTTGGTCAGGCTGGTCTCGAACTCCTGACCTCGTGATCCGCCTGCCTCTGTCTTCCAAAGTGCTGGGATAACAGGCGTGAGCCACCGCGCACCCGGCTTTTTTTTTCTTTCTTTCTTTTCTTTTTTTTTTCTTTTTTTGAGACGGAGTCTCACTCCGTCACTCAGGCTGGAGTGCAGTGGCGCGATCTCGGCTCACTGCAAGCTCGCCCTCCTAGGTTCACGCCATTCTCCTGCCTCAGGCTCCCAAGTAGCTGGGACTACGGGCGCCCGCCATCGCGCCCGGCTAATTTTTTTTTTTTTTTTTTTTTTTTTTAGTAGAGACGGGCTTTCACCGTGTTAGCCAGGATGGTCTCGATCTCCTGACCTCGTGATCCGCCCACCTCGGCCTCCCAAAGTTTTTTTTTTTTTTTTTTTTTTTTTAACACAGGGTCTCACTTTGTTGCCCAGGCTGGAGTGCAGTGGCGTGATCACAGCTCAATGCAGCCTCAAAGTCCTGGGCTCAAGCAATCCTCCCGCCTCAGCCTCCTGAGTGGGTGGGACTACAGGTGCACACCACTGCACCTGGCTAATTTTTTTTTTTTGTAGAGATAGGGGTCTTGTTATGTTACCCAGGCTGGTCTCAAACTCCTGGTAAACTGCCTTTGCAAAATTATAACTGAGGATTTTATGACAGTGAAAGAAATCAGTCCTAACTGACTCTATCTTGTTTCTAACCCTTAAGCTGTCCTTGTTCATTCCTGGGCATAGGCCAAACTAACTTTGGGAAGGAATTCAGTTCATGGTTTCACTCTGAAACAAAATCGATAACAGCCCTTTCCTGAAAAGGCCCCCTTCTTCCCTGGGGTCCAGTCTGCCTTTGCAGGACTAACAAATTAAGCTACAAGATTAGAAATTACAATTTAGGAGTCATGCAGCCATGGGCTCCAAGAGTCTAAACCTCCCCAAACCGCTCCTGGGGATAACATCACTATTGTAAAACCTAAGATCAGTGCTTGAGATATTTTGCAGACCCTGCACTCAGTGGATCAGCTGATACCATCCAGACTGGTAATCTGGCCCTAATAGGTCTGCCATCCCAACCAGGAACAGAAGACAGCAAGAAAAACTCATTTCAACTCCCTATGATTCCATCTCAAACCTGACCAATCAGCACTCCCCACTTCCTAAGCCCCTACCCACCAAATTATCTTTAAAAACTCTCATCCCTTAATGCTCCAGGGAGACTGATTTCAGTAATAATAAAACACCAGGCCGGGCATGGTGACTCACGCCTGTAATCCCAGCACTTTGGGAGGCTAAGGCAGGCGGATCATAAGGTTAAGAGATCGAGACCATCCTGGCCAACATGGTGAAACCATGTCTCTAGTAAAAATACAAAAATTAGCTGGGCGTGGTGGCGCGCAGCTGTCGTCCCAGCTACTTGGGAGTCTGAGGCAGGAGAAGCACTTGAACCCGGGAGGTGGAGGTTGCAGTGAGCCAAGATCACACCACTGCACTCCAGCCTGGTGAAACAGCGAGACGCTGAATCAAAAATAATAATAATAATAATAATAATAAAACTCCACTGTCCTGCACAGCTGGCTCTGCGTGAATTACTCTTTTGCCATTGCAATTCCCCTGTATTGATATATCTGCTGTGTAGGCAGCAGACTAGGTGATCCCATTAGGCAGTTACACAGGGCTCAGATGATCTTCCTGCCTCAGCCTCCCTAAGTGCTGGGATTACAGGTGCGAGCCACCGTGCCCAGCCTTCTAGGATTTTTGTGTTTGTTTGAGATGGAGTTTCACTCTTGTTGCCCAGGCTGGAGTGCAATGGCACGATCTTGGCTCACTGCAACCTCCACTTCCCAGGTTCAAGCAATTCTCCTGCCTCAGCCTCCGTAGTAGCTGGGATTACAGGCGTCTGCCACCATGCCCAGCTAATTTTTTGTATTTTTAGTAGAGATGGGGTTTCACTGTGTTGACCAGACTGGTCTCGAACTCCTGACCTCAGGCAATCCACCCGCCTCAGCCTCCCAAAGTGTTGGGATTACAGGCATGAGCCACCATGCCCGACTCCTTCTAGGATTTTAAAAGTAATCCCTGGGCTGGGCGCGGTGGCTCACGCTTGTAATCCCAGCACTTTGGGAGGCCGAGGCGGGCGGATCACGAGGTCAGGAGATCGAGACCATGGTGAAACCCCGTCTCTACTAAAAATACAAAAAATTAGCCAGGCGTGGTGGCGGGCGCCTGTAGTCCCAGCTACTCGGAGAGGCTGAGGCAGGAGAATGGCGTGAACCCGGGAGGCGGAGCTTGCAGTGAGCCGAGATTGCGCCACTGCACTCCAGCCTGGGTGACAGAGCGAGACTCCGTCTCAAAAAAAAAAATAAAATAAAAGCAATCCCTGACCTCAACTAATTTCTGCATTAATGCGATAGGAACTTCAGGCTGCCCTTGGTAAGAATCAGAGACGATATCCTTGGTGTCTGAATCTTTATCTCAGCTAGGATATTTTCTCCTTTGCATCAGTACAGCTGACTGGAGGTTGACTTCATCACTCCTTTAGTTTCAGTATTGTAACCAGTCTGAAAGACTTCTTTTTTTTTTTTTTTTTTTTTTTTTTGAGTGGGGGTCTTGCTGTGTTTCCCAGGCTGGAGTGCAATGGCGCGATCTCGGCTCACTGTGACTTCCGCCTCCTGGGTTCAAGCAATTCTCCTGCCTTAGCCTCCTGAGTAGGTGAGATTATAGGTGCCCGCCACCACACCCTGCTAATTTTTGTATTTTTAGTAGAGACAGGGTTTCACCATGTTAGCCAGGCTGGTCTCGAACTCCTGACCTCAGGCAATCCACCCACCTCGGCCTCCCAAAGTGCTGGGATTACAGGAGTGAACTACTGCATCCAGCCTGTTTTCTTTTTATTGAAGTGTCATATACTGAAAAAGTGCAGGCCGGGCGCGGTGGCTCACGCTTGTAATCCCAGCACTTTGGGAGGCCGAGGCAGGTGGATCACGAGGTCAGCAGATCGAGACCATGGTGAAACCCTGTCTCTACTAAAAATACAAAAAAAAATTAGCCGGGCGTGGTGGCGGGCGCCTGTAGTCCCAGCTACTCAGAGAGGCTGAGGCAGGAGAATGGTGTGAACCCGGGAGGCAGAGCTTGCAGTGAGCCGAGATTGCGCCACTGCACTCCAGCCTGGGCGACAGAGCGAGACTCTGTCTCAAAAAAAAAAAAAAAGAAAAAGTGCAAATATAAGTGTACCGCTTGATGAATTTTTTATTTTATTTATTATTATTATTATTATTATACTTTAAGTTTTAGGGTACATGTGCACAATGTGCAGGTTTGTTACATATGTATCCATGTGCCATGTTGGTGTGCTGCACCCATTAACTCGTCATTTAGCATTAGGTATATGTCTTAATGCTGTTTTATTTTGTTTTTTGAGACAGGGTCTCACTCTGTTGCCCAAGATAGAGTGCAACAGCACAATCCTGGCTCACTGCAACCTCTACTTCCTGACTCAAGCGATCCTCCAGCCTCAGCCTCCCAAATAGCTGGGACTATAGGTGCGTGCCACTAGGCCCGGCCCATTTTTGTATTTTTTGTAGAGATAGGGTTTCACCACGTTGCCCAGGCTGGTCTCAAACTCCTGAGCTCAAAGCAATCCACCCACCTCAGCCTCCCAAAGTGCTAGGATCACAGGCATAAGCCACTGCGCCCGGCCAGATGAATTTTCATAAACTGAATACACTCATGTGTCTGTGCCCAATGCACAAATCAACAAATAGAATATTCTGAACTTGCCAAAGCCTCGCCTTTTGCCCATCCCCCACCCCACAGTCAGTTACTACTCTGCTGAAGGGTAACCACTATCTTGCCCTTTTTTTTTTTTTAAGAGACAGGGTCTCTCGCTGTGTCACCCAGGCTGGAGTGCAATGGCACGATCTGGGCTCACTGCAACCTCTGCCTCCCGGGTTCAAGTGATTCTCCTGCCTCAGCCTTCAGAGTAGCTGGGATTACAGGCATGCACTACCATGCCCATCTAATTTTTGTGTTTTTTTTAGTAGAGGCAGGTTTTTGCCATGTTGGCCAGGCTGGTCTCGAATTCCTGACCTCAAGTGACCCACCCACCTTGGCCTCCCAAAGCTCTAGGATTATAGTTGTGAGCTATCACGCCCAGCTCCGGGCTGATCTTGAACTCCTGGGCTCAAGTGATCTGCCTGCCTCCCCCTTCCAAAGTGCTGGGTGTCAGCCACCGTGCCAGGCCAAATATGCTTTTTCTCCCTAGGCAAGCAAATGGTTCTAGGACTAAACTGGAGTACGAAACAGCAGGACCTGAGTAGTACAAACCATTGATTGGAGACAGGAGAGGATGGAGTCTCTCAACTCACTATTTACACTTCACATTTGTTTTGCCCACTGATCCTCAGGACACCAGGGGTCAGTGATTTATCCAAAGTCACACAACTAAATAATTAGTATTGAGCTAAAACTTGAACCCAGGCATTCTAACTCCTGATCTAGGGACCGGGTGAGGAGGAGAATTAATAAAGATATTTAACTGAGTGGGCTGAGAGAGAACTCAGCAGTGTTTTCAGAGGCACAGCTGTGTGTGTGGGTGTGTGGGTGTGTAAGGGAAGAGAGTTCTCCGGAACTGTTATCCATCACTGTTTTAACAGGACAATGTTTGGAAATTTCTGGGCACAAACGTGAATAACAAAACAAAGTGCAAGGCAGCTGGCTGGCTGGCTAGTTTGTTCTGAGAGGTAAATCCAGGAGAACCAGAGTAGAGAGGCAACTACCTGGCTTGCCTGTAACTGCAGGCTTGAACCAATGAACTCAAGTATGGTACTGTCATCCTGCCCAATCAAATCTTAAAGGCTGGGCCGGGCACCAGGGCTCATGCCTGTAATCCCAGCACTTTGGGAGGCCCAGGTGGGTGGATCACTGGAGGTCAGGAGTTCAAGACCACCCTGATCAACATGGTAAAACCCCATCTCTGCTAAAAATACAAGAAATTAGCCAGACGGGATGTCGCATGCCTGTAATCCCAGCTACTCGGAAGGCTGAGGCAGAATTGCTTGAACCTGGGAGGCAGAGGTTGCAATGAGCCAAAATAGCGCCATGGCACTCCAGCCTGTGCAACAAGAGCGAAACTCTGTCGCAAAAAAAAAAAAATCTGAAAAGACTGCAGAATGGCTTGTAATATCAAAAGATTGAAAATATTATGAGGCCGGGCACGGTGGCTCACGCCTGTAATCACAGCACTTTGGAAGGCTGAGGCAGGCGGATCACGACGTAAGGAGAACAAAACCATCCTGGCCAACATGGTGAAACCTTGTCTCTACTAAAATACAAAAATTAGCTGGGCATGGTTGTGCACGCCTGTAGTCCCAGCCACTCGGGAGGCTGAGGCAGGAGAATCGCTTGAACCTGGGAGGCAGAGGTTGCAGTCAGCCGAGATCACGCCATCACTGCAGTCCAGCCTGGTGACAGAGGGAGACTCTGTCTAAAAAAAAAACAAAAAAAACAAATGGCTGGGCGCGGTGGCTCATGCCTGTAATCTCAGCACTTTGGGAGGCTAAGGTGGGCAGATCATGAGATCAAGAGATTGAGACCAACATGGTGAAACCCCATCTCTACTAAAAATACAAAAATTAGCTGGGTGTGGTGGCGCATGCCTATAGTCCCAGCTACTCGGGAGGCTAAGGCAAGAGAATCACTTGAACCTGGGAGGTGGAGGTTGCAGTGAGCCGAGATCGCCCTACTGCACGCCAGCCTCGCAACAGAGCGAGACTCCGTCCCAAACAAAGAAACATTATGGCCCATCAATAGAAAACTCAGTAAATAAATTACAGTACACACATACACTGAAATAATTGGTTGACATTTATTGTGTCCTTATATTTATCCCACACACTGTTCTAAATGACTTTCATTCATTTACTCTCACCATAATAGTATGAGAAAGGTGAAACTATGATCCTTATTTTACAAAAAGCAGATATAGTAGATCCATATGTACTGATACAGCCTCCTTACCTTTTTTTTTTTTTTCTGAAATGGAGTCTTGCTGTGTCGCTCAGGCTGGAGTACAGTGGTGCGGTCTCCGCTCACTGCAACTTCCGCCTCCTGGGTTCAAGCAATTCTCTGCCTCAGCCTCCCGAGTAGTTGGGATTACAGGCGCCTGCCACGACGCCCAGCTGATTTTTTGCATTTTTAGTAGAGATGGGTTTTCACCATGTTGGCCAGACTGGTCGTGAACTCCTGACCTCGTCATCCACCCACCTCGGCCTCCCAAAGTGCTGGGATTACAGGCGTGAGCCACCGCACCCAGCTGCTTTTTTTTTTGTTTGAGACGGAGTCTCGCTCTGTTACCCAGGCTGGAGTGCAGTGGCACGATCTCGGCTCACTGCAACTTCCACTTCCCTGTCTCTGGTGATTCTTGTGCCTCAGCCTCCCAAGTAGCTGGGATTACAGGCGTGAACCACCGCGCCTGGCCCCTCCTTGCTTTTTTTTTTGAGGCAGAGTGTCACTCTGTCATCTCAGCTGGAGTGCAATGGCACGATCTCAGCCCACTGCATCCTCTGCATCCCCGTTTCAAGCAATTCTCCTGCCTCAGCCTCTCGAGTAGCTGGGATTACAGGTGTGCACCACCACATCTGGCTAATTTTTTATTATTATTATTATACTTTAAGTTCTAGGGTACATGTGCACAATGCACAGGTTTGTTACATATGTATACATGTGTCATGTTGGTGTGCTGCACCCATTAACTCATCATTTACATTAAGTATATCTCCTAATACTATCCCTCCCCCCGCCCTCTCCCCACACCCCACGACAGGCCCTGGTATGTGATGTTCCCCGCCCTGTGTCCAAGTGTTCTCATTGTTCAACTCCCACCTATGAGTGAGAACATGTGGTGTTTGGTTTTCTATCCTTGCAATAGTTTGCTCAGAATGATGGTTTCCAGCTTCATCCATGTCCCTACAAAGGACATGAACTCATCCTTTTTTATGGCTGCATAGTATTCCATGGTGTATATGTGCCACATTTTCTTAATCCAGTCTATCATTGATGGACATTTTGGTTGGTTCCAAGTCTTTGCTATTGTGAATAGTGCCACAATAAACATGCGTGTGCACGTGTCTTTATAGCGGCATGATTCATAATCCTTTGGGTATATACCCAGTAATGGGATCGCTGGGTCAAATCGTATTTCTAGTTCTAGATCCTTGAGGAATTGCCACACTGTCTTCCACAATGGTTGAACTAGTTTACAGTCCCACCAACAGTGTAAAAGAGTTCCTATTTCTACACATCCTCTCCAGCATCTGTTGTTTCCTGACTTTTTAATGATCACCATTCTAACTGGTGTGAGATGGTATCTCATTGTGGTTTTGATTTGCATTTCTCTGATGACCAGTGATGATGAGCATTTTTTCATGTGTCTGTTGGCTGCATAAATGTCTTCTTTTGAGAAGTGTCTGTTCATATCCTTTGCCCACTTTTTGATGGGGTTGTTTGATTTTTTTCTTGTAAATTTGTTTAAGTTCTTTGGAGATTCTGGATATTAGCCCTTTGTCAGATGGGTAGATTGCAAAAATTTTCTTCCATTCTGTAAGTTGCCTGTTCACTCTGATGGTAGTTTCTTTTGCTGTGCAGAAGCTCTTTAGTTTAATTAAATCCCATTTGTCTATTTTGGGCTTTTGTTGCCATTGCTTTTGGTGTTTAGTCATGAAGTCCTTGCCCATGCCTATGTCCTGAATGGTATTGCCTAGGTTTTCTTCTATGGTTTTTATGGTTTTAGGTCTAACATTTAAGTCTTTAATGCATCTTGAATTAATTTTTGTATAAGGTGTAAGGAAGGGATGCAGTTTCAGCTTTCTACATATATATCCAGCTAATTTTTGTATTTTCAGTAGAGACAGGCTTTCGCCATGTTGACCAGGCTGGTCTCGAACTCCTAACCTCAGGTGATCTGCCCGCCTCGGCCTCCCAAAGTGCTGGGATTACAGGCATGAGCCACCATGCCCGGCCCAAAACAGACATTATGTTTTGTTTTGTTTTTCTGAGACAGAGTCTCAATCTATCACACGGGCTGGAGTGCAGTGATGCGATCTCAGCTCACTGCAATCTCCACCTCCTGAGTTCAAGCGATTCTCATGCTTCGGCCTCCTGAGTAGCTGAGATTACAGGTGCCCACCACCATGCCCAGCTAATTTTTGTATTTTTAGTAGAGGTGGAGTTTCACACGTTGCCCAGGCTGGTCGTGAACACCTGACCTCAGATGATACACCCACTTCAGCCTCTCCAAGTGCTGGGATTACATGCGTGAGCCACCACACCCAGCCCAGAATAGACATTTTATAAAATAAGACATTTAAATCTCAACAGGCATATGAAAAGATGCTTAACTTCACTGATCATCGGAGAAATGCAAATCGAAACTACAATGAGGCCAGGCATGGTGGCTCATGCCTTTAATCCCAGCACTTTGGGAGGCTGAGGCGGGTGGATCACTTGAGGTCAGGAGTTCAAGACCAGCCTGGCCAACATGGTGAAACCTTGTCTCTACTAAAAATACAAATATTAGCCAGGCACAGTGGAGCACACCTGTAATCCCAGCTACTCAGGAGGCTGAAGCAGGAGAATCGCTTGAACCCGGGAGGCGGATTGCATCACTGCACTCCAGCCTGGGCAACAGAGTGAGACTCCATCTCAAAATAAATAAATAAAATAAAACTACAATGAGATACCATCTCACCCCAGTTAAAATGTTTTTTATCCAAAAGACAGGCAATAACAAATGCTGGCAAGGATGTGGAGAATAGGGAACCCTCATACACTTTTGGTGGGAAGAATATAAATTAGTACAACCACAATGGAGAACAATTTGGAGGTTACTAAAGAAAACCTAAAAATATAGCCAGGTGAGGTGGCTCATGCCTGGAGGCTAAGGCAGGAAGATCACTTGAGTCCAAGATTCCAGGAGTTTGAGTCCAGCCTGGGCAACACAGTGAGACCTCATCTGTACAAAATATAAAGAAAATTAGCTAGGAGTAGTGGTGCACACTTGTAGTCCCAGGTACTTGGGAGGCTGAGGTGTGAGGATCACTTGAGCCTGGGAGATAAAGGCTGCAGTGAACTGTGATTATACCATTGCACTCCAGCCTGGGCAAGAGAGTCAGACCTTGTTGAAAAGGGAGGAGAGGGGAGGGGAGGGGAAGGGAGGGAAGGTGTAGGGGAAAAGAAGGGTGAGGGGAGGGGAGAGGAGGGGAGGAAAAGGGGAGGAGAGGAAAAGGGGAGGGGAGGGAAAGAAAAGGGGAGGGGAAGGGGGAGAGGAGGAAAGGGGGAGGGAAGAGGGGAAGGAAGGGGAGGGGAAGAGCGGGGAGTGGGAGGGGAGGGGAGAGGGAGGGGAGGAAAGAAAAGAAAAAGCCAAAAATAAAGCTACCAATCCCCCTCCTAGGTATATACCCCAAAGAAAGGAAATCAGTATATTGAAGAGACATCTGCACTCCCATGTTTATTGCTGCACTATTCACAATAGCTAAAATTTGGAAGCAGCCTAAGTGTTCATCAACATATAAATGGATAAAGAAAATGTCGCACAGATACACAATAGAGAACTATTAAGTCATAAAAAAGAATGAGGCCAGGTACAGTGGCTCACGCCTGTAATTTCAGCACTTTGGGAGGCCGAGGGGCAGATCACTTGAGGCCAGGGGTTGAAGACCAGCCTGGCCAACATGATGAATCCTTGTCTCTATTAAAAAAAAATACTAAAAATACAAAAATTAGCCAGGTGTGGTGGCGCACACCTGTAATCCCAGCTACTCGGGAGGCTGAGGCATGAGAATTGCTTGAACCTGGGAGGCGGAGGTTGCAGTGAGCCAAGATTGTGCCACTGCACTCCAGACTGGGTGAAGAGTGAGACTCTGTCTCAAAAAAAAAGAGAGATCCTATCATTTGAAACAACATGGATGGAACTGGAGGTCATTATGTTAAGTGAAATAAGCCAGGCACAGACAGACAAACTTCCCATGTTCTCACTTATTTTGCAGGAGCTAAAAATTAAAATAATTGAACTCATGGAGATAGAGGGTAGAAGGATGGTAACCAGAGGATGGGAAGGGTAGTGGGTGGGGGAGAAGTGGGGATGGTTAATGGGTACAGAAAAATAGAAAGAATGAATAAAAGCCAGGTGCAGTGGCTCATGCCTATAATCCCTGCACTTTGGGAGGCCAAGGCAAGTGGATGGCTTGAGCTCAGGAATTTGAGGCCAGCCTAGGCAACATGGCAAGACTCTGTCTCTACTAAAACTACAAAAAAGATCACTTGAGCCTGGGGGGCAGAGGTTGCAGTGAGCTGAGATCACGCCACTGCACTCCAGCCTGGGTGACAGAGTGAAACCCTGTCTCAAATCAAATAAATAAATAAATAAATAAACAAAAGAATGAGTAAGGTGTATTTGCTAGCACAACAGGGTGACTATAGTACAAAATAATTTAATCGTACATTTCAAAATAATTAAGAATATAATTGGACTGTTTGTAACACAAAGGATAAATGCCTGGGATGGATACCCCATTTACCTTGATGTGATTATTACGCGTTGCATGCCTTTATGAAAATATCTCATGTGACCCATAAATATATACATCTACTATGCGATGTACCCACAAAAAAGAAAAAGAGAAAGAAAAAAAATAGCATAAGTTTCAGGTCTCTGTCTAGAAAGCTTATCCTCCCCTCCCAGCACCTTCTTCACCAGACATATCTGACTCATCCTTAAGGTCTCAGCTCAAAAGTCACTTCCCCAGCAAGATCTTCCTTGATTACTCCCTAAACTGAATTGCACTTTCTGAGACTCATAGCACCCTTTTATTTGTCAGAGAGCTGATCACAATTTGTAATTATGCACTTGTTTCTACATTCATTGGCCTAGTGTTTGTGTGCCTTACTACATTGTAAGCTTCAGGACGGCAGGAACCACATCTGTCCTGTTGGCCCCTGAACTCCTAGCACCTAGAACCTAGAACATAGTAGGCAATCCCTTGATAAATGTGTTGAATGACTGAATCAAGGAAGATGACCACCTTATCTATGAGACATATCTTACCATTTTCTCCTCTCTTTTGTTGTATTTATTTGGGTTTAAGAATAGACATACTTCCAATGCTGGAGTTGGAATTTTATAACCTTCTCCACCAAACACTTTTATTTCTAAAATCCAAAGCTCCTCTCAAACATTGCTCCAAAATCTCTACTGCCTATAAAAGAGACTTGTATTGTGCTATAAAGATGATTTGAGGCCGGGCGCGGTGGCTCACGCCTGTAATCCCAACGCTTTGGGAGGCTGAGGTAGGTGGATCACTTGAGGTCAGGAGTTCGAGACCAGCCTGACCAACGTGGTGAAACCCCATCTCTACTAAAAATACAAAAATTAGCTGGGCGTGGTGGCGCGCACCTGTAATCCCAGCTACTCAGGAGGCTGAGGCAGGAGAATTGCTTGAACCCGGGAGGCGGAGGTTGCAGTGAGCTGAGATTGCACTATTGAAATCCAGCCTGGGCTACAGAGCAAGACTCCATCTCAAAAAAAAAAAGATGATTTGGCTATAAAACATTCACCCCCCCCCCCCGCCAAAAGAAAGAAAGGTGGGCATAGTGGTGCACGTCTGTAGCCCTAGACACTCAGGAGGCCGAGATGGGAGGATTGCTTGAACTCAGGTGTTCAAGACCAGCCTGGGCAACGTAGTGAGATCCCATCTCTAAAAAATATATGTCTATATAGAGTGCAGTGGTACAATTATAGCTAATTGCAGTTCTAACTCCTGGCCATAGGAGATCCTCCTACCTCAGCCTCCCAAGCAGCTAGGACTACAGGCACATATCAACATGCCCAACTAATTTTTAAATTTTTTGTAGAGACAAGGTCTCGCTCTGTTGGCCAGGCTGGTCTGGAACTCCTGGCCTCAAGAGATCCTCCTGCCTTGGCCTTCCAAAGCACTGGGATTATAGGTGTGAACCACCATGCCCAGTCTCATTTCTTTATTAGAAAGGACAGCTAGGGTGATTGCCTTTCCCTTTTCCAATGTACAAAGTCAGTTTTTAGGCTATCCTTTTAATCACGTACACAGAACTAAATATAGTTCTTGTTCCTAGAAGTCTGCAGCATATCCAAGCACCTGTTAGCAGCCTGCCACACACCTCTATTCAGCTTTCTCTGCAAGGTCACTCCTCTGTGCAGCAGCAGAGAGGAGGGGCTCTCCTCCAGGGTGCTTTCTCATTCCACCTTATTATTTCTTCATTCACTCAACTAAAAGTTATTGACATAACAAGTGCCAGGCATAATGCCAGGCACTGGGGACCTAAAGATGAGGAAGACCAGGTTCCTGACCTCATGGAACTTGCCAGCTAATAGAAGGAGTATGTAGTAAAGAACTTAACCTTGCAAAGAGAGTTCTGGCCTTTGCCATTTGCTCCTGGGAGGTAACCTCTAAGCCCTTGGAATGTCTTGCCTGATACAAGTATCTTTGTTTACCAGGAGGCAGACCTTAGGCCACACTGGACAGTCTAACAATGTGATTTAGGCAGAAGTCTTTGGGGCGTACCAAATAGTTTAGCAATGTGATGAGGGAGGAGGGGAGACTTTGGATCACACTTTATCAGCTAGACTTCTGGAGGGGCTGGAGACTGAGGTCAGTCACATGGGCAGACAACCAGGTCCACATGACTGAGCCCCAGTAAAAATTTTGGACATCATTCCAGCCAGACACGGTGGCTCATGCCTGTAATCCCAGCACTTTGGGAGGCCAAGGTGGGCAGATCACTTGAGGTCAGGAGTTCAAGACCAGCCTGGCCAACATGGGGGAAATCCTGTCTCCACTTAAATTAGCTGGATGTGGTGGCAGATGCCTATAATCCCAGCTACTTGGGAGGCTGAGGCAGGAGAATCACTTGAACCCAGGAGGTGGAGGTTGTAGTGAGCCAAGATTATGCCACTGCACTCCAGCCTAGGCAACAGAGTGAGACTCCATCTCAAAACAACAACAACAAAACAAAACAACAACAACAACAACAAAAATCTTCGGACATCAAAGCTCAGGTGAGATTGCCTGATTGGCAATACTCTGTGAGTGTTGTTACACATACTGGGAAAATTAACTCTGTCCATGATTCCACTGGGAGCTCTGCATTTGGAACTTTCCTGCTTTCTGCTCCATGCATCTCTTCCCTTGGACGACTTTACTCTGTTTCCTTTCACTGTGATTAAACTGCGATGGTGACTATAATAGCTTTTTTTTTTTTTTTTTTGAGATGGAGTCTCGCTCTGTCACCCAGGCTGGAGTGCAGTGGCGCAATCTTGGCTCACTGCAACTTCTGCCTCCCAGGTTCATGCCATTCTCCTGCCTCAGCCTCCCAAGCAGCTGGGACTACAGGCGTCCGCCACCACGTCCAGCTAATTTTTTTTCATTTTTAGTAGAGACAGGGTTTCACCATGTTGGCCAGGCTGGTCTCGAACTCCTGACCTCATGATCTGCCCGCCTCGGCCTCCCAAAGCGCTGGGATTACAGGCATGAGCCATTGCGCCCGGCCCACATCTTGATATTTTTGAATGGTAGCTTGAAGGACCTGTTTCAGAGTGTCTCTTACTTTTTTTTTTTTTTTTTTTGAGACGGAGTCTTGCTCTGTCACCCAGGCTGGAGTGCAGTGGCCTGATCTCGGCTCACCGCAAGCTCTGCCTCCCAGGTTCACGCCATTCTCCTGCCTCAGCCTCCCGAGTAGCTGGGACTACAGGCGCCCGCTACCATGCCCGGCTAATTTTTTGTATTTTTAGTAGAGATGGATTTTCACCATGTTAGCCAGGATGGTCTCGATCTCCTGACCTCATGATCTGCCCGCCTTAGCCTCCCAAAGTGCGGGGATTACAGGCATAAGCCACCGCGCCTGGCCTCCACCTGGTCATATTTCTTTAGGGATTATCAAACCACCTCTTGCCACCTGTTTTAAAGATGGTTGTGTTGGCTGGGCATGGTGGCTCATGCCTATAATCCCAGCACTTTGAGAGGCTAAGGTGGGCAGATCACTTGAGCCCAGGAGTCTGAGACCAGCCTGGGCAACATGGCGAAACCTTGTCTCTAAAAAAAATACGAAAATTAGCCAGGCGTGGTGGCTCATGCCTATAATCCCAGCTACTTGAGAGGCTGAAGCAGGAGGATCACTGGGAGGTCAAGGCTGCAGTAAGCTATTATTGCACCACTGTACTCCAGCCTGAGCAACAGGGTGAGCCCCTGTCTCAAAAAAGGAAAAAAAAAAGATGGTTGTGTTATAGGTTGCTATGACTGCATATTAGTTTTCTAGCCAGCCCTCTAAACAGCACCCAGTTTCTTTTTTTTGTTTGTTTCTTTTCTTTTTTCTTCCCAGGCATGGAGTGCAATGGCACAGTCTTGGCTCACCACAACCTCTGCCTCCCGGGTTCAAGCGATTCTCCTGCCTCAGCCTTCTGAGTAGCTGGGATTGTAGGCATGCACCACCATGCCCAACTAATTTTGTATTTTTAGTAGAGACGGGGTTTCTCCATGTTGGTCAGGCTGGTCTCGAACTCCCGACCTCAGGTGATCCACCTGCCTTGGCCTCCCAAAGTGCTGGGATTACAGGCGTGAGCCACTGAGCCCAGCCCCCAGTTTCTTTTTATTGTGGAGTCATCTTCCCATGCAATATATTTGAGTGATGCTATAGTCTGGGATAATTGCCCTCCCTTAGTCAAGTGTCAGGTTCATAACTCAAGACGGGCCAATCACATTCTCCTCCCACCTCAGCTCCCAAGTAGCTGGGACTATAGCCAGCACGCCTGGCTATTTTTGTATTTTTTGTAGAGACGGGGCTTCGCCATGTTGCCCGGGCTGGTCTTAAACTCCTGGGCTCAAGTGAGCCACCCATCTCGGCTTCCTAGAATGTGGGATTACAGGCTTGAGCCATCACACCTGGTCCCTAACTGATACTATTGCCATGGCCTACCTTGCTTGCCTTGGCAGGAGGGCCAGCTTGGCATGAGTTAGCAAAGAACCACTATTTGAGATCACCTATTTTATCTCAAGTACTGCTGGAATCCATTCACCTAGAAAAGACCAGGGTTTTCAACCAGTAGATCCAGAATAAGTAGTCTTATTGAATCAAAGGATATATTAGCCAAAATTATCAACAAGCACAACTTGATATTTTTGAATGGCAGCTTGAAGGACCTATCTCAGAGTGCCCCTTACATTTTTAACTGAGAAGCCAGTATTATCTATTGATCATTGAATAGCAGTGTGTCCCCTGGTCATATTTCTCTCATTCTCTGTCTTTTTTTGTTGTTACAAAAACTGCCAGCTCTTACAGTGATTATAATATTTTACCACACCTATGCATTTACAATCTTTTTTTTTTTTTTTTTTTTTGAGACTGAGTCTCACTCTGTTGCCCAGGCTGGAGTGCAATGGCACGATCTCGGCTCACTGCAACCTCTGTCTCCTGGGTTCAAGCGATTCTCCTGCCTTAGCCTCCTGAGTAGCTGGGACTACAGGCACGTGCCACCACACTCAGCTAATTTTTTGTATTTTTAGTAGAGACAGGGTTTCACCGTGTTAACCAGGATGCTTTTGATCTCCTGACCTTGTGGTCCTCCCGCCTCGGTCTCCCAAAGTGCTGGGATTACAGGTGTGAGCCACCACGCCCGACCTACAGTCTTAACGTTAACTGAGAAATGTCATGCTGAGTTCCAGTGGCTGCATTGGAAGAGTTTGTGTCACCCTAATCCACTTGTGTTTGGCGGTGATTTATCTACATTTGCTATTTCTCCACTTGGTCATTTCTCATTAATGTCTAAACCTACTGAAATCTGACCTCTGTTCCTGCCACTTCAAGTCCTCTCAAAGGACTAGTGGTCTCCTGTTTTCCAAATCTGAGGGACATTTCCCCAGCTTTTTCTTACCTGACTTCAGCTGCCATCTATGTGCTGATACCTCCAGACCTGTATCTATCTATTTGCCATTCATCTCCAGTCACCTTAATACTCAGCATGTCCCAAACTGAACTCAATACCTTTCCTCCTCAATCCCCCTCAACCGTGCTTTTCCTGGGATCCTTGTCCTTGCTAGTGGCACTCAGTCACCCATATTAGGAATCTAGGAATCATCAGAATGATGATTCCATTTCTTATATTTCACAGCTAGTGAGTCACCATGTCCTTTAATTCCCACCTCTCCATTTCCTCTACAACCTTAATTCAGACCTTCATCATCTCTCTCATAGGGTACTGCCAGATCCTCCTACCTAGTTTCCCTGCCACTAGTCTTTTCCCCTTTGAATCCATCCCTGCCATAGCAGAGTGATTCTTTCTAAAAATATAAGTTTGATCATGTTACTTCAAGGATGTACCATTGACTGCAAGGTACATGTGAAGCTTCTCATCCTGCCATGCAAGTTCATTCATGACCTGACCTTAGTATATCTCTCCAGCCTCATAAATTACCTTGCCTCCTTTGCTGCTTACGTTTCAGTGATGCTGTTTTACAGTTCTGTGTATAAACGCATCTGTTTCATACTTTTCCCCTACACCATCCCCACTCTGACTTCATTCACCTGACGGATATACCTACTCATCTTTGAAAGACTCCATTCAAAAGACACCTGTTTGAACATTTTCCTCTGCAGGTAGAGTAGCCATTCTTTGTGCCCTCCCCATCCATACAGCCACCTCTCACAGTGATTATAATATTTTATCACACTTATGTATTTACATATATATTTCCCAAACTCAGGGAATAGTCCACAGACTACCCTTACTTCTGATACCAGTTGCAGGTTTGGGGACCCCTAAGACTACCCTCTGGTTATATAATTTGCCACAAGGACTCACAGACCTCATTGAAAGCTGTTATAGTCTCCGAGCGCGGTGGCTCACGCCTATAATCCCAGCTACTCAGGAGGGTCAGGCAGGAGAATCGTTTGAATTGGGGAGGCAGAGGTTGTAGTGAGCCGAGACCATCCCACTGCACTCCAGCCTGCGCAACAGAGCAAGACTCCATCTCAAAATAAAAAAAAAATCAAGTTGTGCTTGTTGATAATTTTGGCTGATATATCCTTTGATTCATGCAGCTGTCCCCAAAGTGTGTGTGCCTGTAGTGCCTGTGTGCACCCTTTGGGGAAGTAGTCCTTCCAGACCTGATTATTTCTGAACAGAGTGTGGCCAAGTCACTATTGACACTAGCATGCACAGCTTCTGAACTGATACGGTTGGCTGCTGATAGCACAGACTAGAGCACTCAGAAAATTATCAAACAGAGACTAAATGTTTAGGCACCTACAACACGCTCCTTGGCAAGAGGAACACAATGTTCCTATTACAGAATTGACCTAAATTCAGGAAAGAGCTTATTGATGTAGGCAAATGCTTGAATCTGCAGCCTGCAGGATCATCAATGGATGAGGGTAGGAGGGGGGAGTCTTCCTTCTCCAATTTTACAAGGTCAGCTTGAGCAACTCTCTAAGAGCCGATACTAAGACTAGTTCCACTGGATGTACTGAAGTTGTGTAATCAGGCTCCAAATAACTACTACCTCTGCCCGAATCTGTTCCCAGAACTAATCAACATGCAGGGACCACTGCATGTCAGACAAGAGCTGACCTGGATCCCTATGAAAATCTGTCCACAGGACACTAGTGCTGCTGGAGGGAATGGTGAAGTACTTGTATCCATGACAGAGTCCTAGAAACATGGGAAGCAATGTGGGAGCTGACTGAAGCCACAGGAAGTGGCATCCATTTCCTGAACACAAAGTAGAAACTAATTAGTCAGTTTCCAACACAATCTTCCATTCTCACAGCTGCCAAAGAGCTCTAGTTCACAAATCTCAAGGGACCTTGCCTGCTCAAAGTACTTTCTTAGCTCCCTTCATCCATGACACAAAATCTAAAACCTGCTCTCTCCAGCCTCTTCTCCCAAACTGTCCTGGTGGGCTTCTTTTTCTCATGGGAGTGTGAGCTCCTCAAGGGCAGGGACTAAGTCCTGTCCACCTCCATAACCCCTCTACTTGGCAGGGGCCTAGGACAAGCTTATCTCCTGGTAGGCACGAATGTTTGCTGAAGGAGTGAATGAACTACATTTGCATTTTATCTCTGGCAATGTCTAAACCAAAGAAAATCACACTTGTCTTCTCAGAAGAGGGAACATATTCAAATACCCAGAATTGCAGTTCCTGGTAAAACCTTTCGGCAGCAGCAACTGGAAACTCAGCAGAATCTTTGAGCGCTAAAAAGAGTGAAATGGGCCAAGACTTTAACAGCCATGGTTGAAGTAGCCCAGGGACTGAGGTGGGAAGGGGAGATTCATGGCTATCTAAAGCTTAAGAACCACAAACCAGTTCTTTCTTACAAATCACATATATTTACATTGTGGATCTGGGATACACTTATCACAGTAGGAGCTGCTCAAATCAATCTGAATGCTATGCAATCTGGGAACCTCCCCATAACTGTTTGAGCCAGCATTTCAGATTATAGATAAGCTGTTTCCAGCTGGACTGGGTTTGGAAAGTTCACTCTAAAGAATGAAGTCACCTGTTGTCACTGTCCTCCTCCCCAGGATTCCTTTTGGGGCCAGGTACCATCCTGTGGCTCCTTAAGGAGGCTTCCCTCTTTAATTCTCCATGAGGCTTCCAGGGTGGTCTGGGCTATGGGGAGAACTCTTCAACTTGGGGGTAGACAGGTGCTCCAACTCATAGTGCCCATTCTCAGGGGCCTTGTGTGTGAGTTTCTCCTTCATGCCTTCCTTCTGGCTCTTCTTGTGCTCCATAATCTGCTGGAGCTGGTACCCAGCATAGTCTGGCTTGGTGGTCAGTGGGCCAGCCGGCACAGCTACACCAAGGACATCTGACACCATGTAGGGGCGCAGCCAGCCCACCAAGGGGGTGCTTCCGGGGCTGTAGTGGGTCTGCTTGTGGTAGAAGAGAAGTCCATCTACCTATAAGATGGGGGGAAATTGAGGATCAAATGACTTCTGGGGCCACATGTTTCCAGGAGAGCCTATACACACAAGGGCAGCTCTTGTGGCCTGACTCCTTTTTCTGGGTCACTGACAGAGGAAAGAGTCCCAGCTTCTCACACATGCAGTTTCTCTAAATAAAGAAATGGCCTAGAAAACTAAATTTGAGAAAATAAAAACATTGGCTGGGCGTGGTGGCTCATGCTTGTAATCCCAGCACTCTGGAGGCTGAGGCAGGCAGATTGCTTGAGCTCAGGAGTTTGAGACCAGCCTGGGCAACATGGTAAGACTCCATTTCTACTAAAAATTCAAAAAAATAGCCAGGCATGGTGGCACATGCCTGTAATCCCAGCTACTCGGGTGGCTGAGGCATGAGAACCGCTTGAACCCAGTAGGCAGAGGATGCAGTGAGCTGAGACCGCACCACTGCACTCCAGCCTGGCGACACAGTGAGACTCTGTCTCAAAAAAAGAAAAAAAAAAAAAGAAAAGAAAAACATAAATAGCACTTTCCTGTTTACAGAGTGCTTTCCTGCCCACTATTTTGCTATCTTACCCATGACGGTGTCTGGGAGATGGGGCTGCTCCTACTCAGGGAGTTCTGAGGACCTCCTTAAAACACACAGTGAGAAGGAAGCAGGAATTCAACTTGAACTCTGGTCTTCTGTCCCCAGATTCCATGGACTTTCCACCACTTAGGAGTCTGTGTTGTGGTGGATGAGCTCTGTGCATGGAATGAAAAGCAGAGGAACTGGACAGGCCCCTCCGGGGCAGCAGACTGCTGCGCACACGGGAAACAGGCTGTCCAGATGCCCTGCTTCCCTGGCTACTGTTGGTTGCCTAAATCTCCCCCTAAATTGTTTGTGAGCCATGTTCTGGGAAACAGTTTTTCTCAACGGGAAGACCTCCTACAGTCCCACATTTTATTTTCTATGATTCAGTGACTCATCTCTAAAAAGCATTTATTGTCACTGGGGCATAAGGGTTATAAATAAAGATGGTATTCTTACCACCTTCTTAATTGACTCCCGGAAATGCTGGCAACTCAGCCTTTGCCATTTCCTCATTCAGGAAGCTGTGATCCTTATACAAAATTACATCCAGTTCAAGCAAATGCTTGCAGTGACTAGGCAGATTTTTTTTTTTTTTTTTTTTTTTTTTGAGATGGAGTTTCACTCTTGTTGCCCAGGCTGGAGTGGAGTGCAGCGGTGCGATCTCAGCTCAGTGCAACCTCCACCTCCCGGGTTCAAGAGATTCTCCTGCCTCAGCCTCCCAAGTAGCTGGGACTACAGGCATGTGCCACCATGCCTGGCTAATTTTTGTATTGTTAGTAGAGACGGGGTTTCACCATGTTGGCGAGGTTGGTCTTGAACTCCTAACCTCAGGTGATCCACCTGCCTCGGCCTCCCAAAGAGCTGGGATTACAGGTGTGAGCCACTGTGCCCGGCCAAGGCAGAATTTTTAAGGGAATGATGGGCAAAGGAAAATGTGCTTGTCGAGCCTAGAGAAGGTCACTGCAGGTTCTGAGGCTGACAAGACTGTCGAGGACTGGGGAGCCTCTGTTTTTTTTTTTTGAGACAGAGTCTTGTGCTGTTGCCCAGGCTGGAGCGCAGTGGCTCAATCTCGGCTCACTGCAACCTCTGCCTCCCAGGTTCAAGCGATTCTCCTGCCTCAGCCTCCCGAGTAGCTGGGATTACAGGCATGTGCCAATACGCCCAGCTAATTTTTGTATTTTTAGTAGAAATGAGGTTTTGCCATGTTGGCCAGGCTGGTCTTGAACTCCTGACCTCAAGTGATCCACCGGCCTTGGCCTTCCCAAGTGCTGGGATTATAGGCGTGAGCCACCACGCCCGGCTGCTGTGAGACTTTCAGTGCTAAAACAGGGCAAGTCCTGAGCAAACTGGAATGAGGTGGTCACCTGACTCATGCTCCTGCTCAGCAAGTGCTGCTGTCCCCAAGGGCCATCTTCTTTGGTGAGAAAAGGATTAGGGGTTTGGACATTTGTTGGGGTCATTCAGTCACAGAAGCCCCTTCACTTTACAAGCAGCCACGACAGCCAAACCAGGGACCTGGGTCTCAGCTTACAGTAGGAGGAGGCACACAAGAAGGATCTAGGCATGCAAGTCTTGCTCCTATCTGGGCCTCAGTTTCTCCGGCCTCAGTTTCTCCATCTGTAAGATGAGGGAGTTGGACGAGCTGTCCATTAAGGGCCCTTCCAGTGCCAGCATTCTGAATTATCCGGCAGGGGTGGAGCTCAGGCTCTGAAGGGCAGCAAGTACGTCCTTTCTCCAGAATCAGCTTTGTCCCATTCTGATGCTTTGACACAGCACAATCAAGGAATATTTTAAGACTTTGTGTAACTACGTCTCTCTGCAGCCTATCATCATGTCAAGGCAATAAAGACAATGGTTTCGTTACCTCAAAAGGGAAATCCATAGATAGCACATCACACAGGCTTTCGGGAGTGCAAGGGAAATTCTTTAGCCCCACAAATTTAAACTGAAATAGAAATTAGAACAAGGAATTAGTACATGTTATAAATGATATTGGCCCAAGCAATTGAAAATCTCTGTCAGGCCAGGCATAGTGGCTCACACCTATAATCCCAGCACTTTGGGAGGCAAAGTCAGCAGGATCACTTGAGGTCAAGAGTTCAAGACAAGCCTGGCCAACATGGTGAAACCCCATGCGTACTAAAAATACAAAAATTAGCCAGGCATAGTGGCATGTGCCTGTAGTCCAAGCTACTTGGGAGGCTGAGGCAGGAAAATAGCTTGAACCCAGGAAGGGGAGGTTGCAGTGAGCCATGATCATGCCACTGCACTCCAGACTGGGTGACAGAGCAAGACTCCATCTCAAAAAAAGCAAAAAGAAAAGAAAATCTCTGTCAAAGAAGAAAAACCTGTAGTCCCAGCTACTTGGGAGGCTGTTGAGGTAGGAGGATCGCTTGAGCCTGAGGTCAAGGCTGCAGTAAGCTCAGATTGTGCCACTGCACTCCAGCCTGAGTGAGAGAGCCAGACCCTGTCTCAAAAACCAAACCAAACCAAACTAAACCAAGCCAAAACAAAAAAACAAAGAAGAAAAGTTTTCAGTCTCATCCTTCTCTACCAGTTCCCTCTACTTACTCTCTTAACTACTAGGTCATGGTTCCCAATCTTCCCTCCCCTTTTTTTTTTAGAGATGAGAGCTCATTCTGTCACCCACGCTAGAGAGCAGTGGCACAATCACAGCTCACTGCATCCTCAAATTCCTGGGCTCAAGGGATTCTCCCACCTCAGTTTCCCAGTATGCTGGGATTATAGGCATGAGCCACTGTACCCAGCCCCAACCTTCTTTCATCCACAAGAATCATCTAGGGAGCTTTTAAAAATTACTGATACTCAGGAGGCTGAAGCAGGAAAATGACATGAACCGGGGAGGCGGAGCTTGCAGTGAGCCGAGATTGCGCCACTGCACTCCAACCTGGGTGACAGAGCAAGACTCCGTCTCTAAACATAAAAAATAAATAAAAATAAATTACTGATGCTGGCCAGGTGTGGTGGCTCACGCCTGTAATCCCAGCACTTTGGGAGGCCGAGAAGGGTGGATCACGAGGTCAGGAGTTCGAGACCAGCCTGACCAATATGGCAAAACCCCGTATCTACTAAAAATACAAAAATTAGCCAGGCATGGTGGTGCACACCAGTAGTCCCAGCTACTTGGGAGGCTAAGGCAGAATAATTGATTGAACCTGGGAGGCAGAGGTTGCAGTGAGCTGAGATTGTGCCACTGCACTCTAGCCTGAGCAACAGAGCAAGACTCCATCTCAAAAAAAAAAAAAAAAAGAAAAAATTACTGATGCACAGGCCCTACCCTGAGATTCTGACTGAACTGGTCTGGGGTGGGATCCAGGTTTTTTTTTTTTTTTTTTTTTTTTTTTTTTTTTTTTTTTTGAGACAGGGTTGCGCTCTTTCACCCAGGCTGGAGTGCAATGGCACAATCACAGATCACTGCAGCCTCAACCTCTTGGGCTCAAGTGATCCTCCCACCTCAGCCTCTCAAGTAGCTGGGACTATAGGCGCACACTACCATGCCTAATCTGTTTTTGTATTTTTTTGTAGAGTTGGGGTTCTGCTGTGTTGCCCAGGCTGGTCTCAAACTCCTGGGCTCAAACAATCCGCCTACCTCAGCCTCCCAAAGTGGTGGGATTATAGGCACACATCACCATGCCTGGCTAATTTTTTTGTTTGTATTTCTTTTATAGAGATGGGGTTTTGCCTGTTGCCCAGGCTGCTCTGAATCCACCTGCCTTGGCCACCCAAAGTGCTGGGATTACAGATGTGAGCCACTGTGCCTGGTCCAGGTATTTTTTTTTTTTTTTTTTTTGAGACAAAGTCTTGCTCCCTCACCCAGGCTGGAGTGCAGTAGCCTGATCCAGGCTCACTGCAAGCTCGGCCTGCCTGGTTCACGGCATTCTCCTGCCTCAGCCTCCCGAGTAGCTGGGACTGCAGGTGCCCTCCACCATGCCCGGCTAATTTTTTGTATTTTTAGTAGAGATGGGTTTTCACCATGTTAGCCAGGATGGTCTCGATCTCCTGACCTCGTGATTCGTCCGTCTCGGCCTCCCAAAGTGCTGGGATTACAGGCGTCAGCCACTGCGCCCGGCCTGGCCCAGGTATTTTTTTAAAGCTCTTCAGTGGGCCGGGTGCAGTGGATCACGCTTGTAATCCCAGCACTTTGGGAGGCCGAGGCAGGCGGATCACGAGGTCAGGAGATCGAGACCATCCTTGCTAACACAATGAAATGCCATCTCTACTAAAAACACAAAAAAATTAGCCGGGCGTGGTGGAGGGTGCCTGTAGTCCCAGCTACTCGGGAGGCTGAGGCAGGAGAATGCCGTGAACCCAGGAGGCAGAGATTGCAGTGAGCTGAGATCACGCCACTGTACTCCAGCCTGGGTGACGGAGCGAGACGCTGTCTCAAAAAAAAAAAAAAAAAAAAAAAAAGCTCTCCAGTTGATTTTAACATACAGTGAGGACTTAGAACGACTGTATTGTACTAGGTTGAGTGGTTGTGTGTTATTCTCTTGGCCCCATGACAGCTACCACTAATAAAGGGCTAGGGAAATCCTTTTCACACCCACAAGGATTTTTAGATTGAAGCAGCATAACTAAGTGATTAGAACTACAAACTCTAGTCAGATTGCTTGGGTTTGAATCCCATTTTGCCAATCATTTAACCTCCATATACTTCCATCTTCCCATCTGTAAAATGGGATAATAACAGCACATATCTACTTCATAGGGTTGCTGTGTGGATTCAGTGAGATTATATACATAGAGCACTTAAACCAGTGTCTTAGAGAGAGCAGCCTTCCCCTTCCTCAATGCATGTTCCTCCAGGACCTACATGATAATAACATCACTGAAAGTACTGATCATATTTATTCTCCTATAACTGGTTGTCCAATTCCCTTGAACTTTTTTTTTTTGTTGTTGTTGTTGAGACAGAGTCTCGCTTTGTTGCCCAGGCTGGAGTACAGTGGCGTCATCTTGGCTCACTGCAACCTCCGCCTCCCAGGTTCAAGTGGTTCTCCTGCCTCAGCCTCCCAAGTAGCTGGGATTACAGGCGTGCACCACTACACTTGGCTAATTGTTTTTGTATTTAGTAGAGACAGGGTTTTGCCATGTTGGTCAGGCTGGTCTCGAATTCCTGGCCTCAAATGATCCACCTGCCTCGGCCTCCCAAAGTGCTGGGATTACAGGCATGAGCCACAGTGCCTGGCCCTTGGCTTTAACATTTTTTGTAAGCAATCCAAGCAAATGCCAATCTGCAGGGCTAATAAAATGCCCTGAAAATAGCTGTCACATATTTAAATCACTGATTATTATTGAGTGCCTACCATAAGTATTATGTTAGGAGGACTTGCATATTTATATAATTCGGTTCTTATAACAACCCTGTAAATTAGATGTTATTATCCTATTTTTCAGATGGAAAATCTAAGGGTAAGTAAGATTATTAACTTAACCTAGTAATAATTTTTTTTAGTCTTTTTTTAGTTATTATTACTTCAATAGGTTTTTGGGGAAGAGGTAGTGTTTGGTTACATGAATAAGTTCTTTTGTGGTGATTTCTGAGATTTGGTGCACCCACCACCCAAGCAGGGTACACTGCACCCAATTATCCCTCACCCCCCTTACCCTTCCCCAGAGTTCCCAAAGTCCATTGTATCATTCTTATGCCTTTACATCCTCATAGCTTAGCTCCCAATTATGAGTGAGAACATAGGATGCTAAATTAGTAATAATAAAAGCCAAAAATGGAATTCAGATCTACATGATTGATACTTTTCCCTTTATACCATGCTGCCTCAAAAAAAGATCATTTCATACATAATGATTATATTTAGATAACAAACCAATCCACACTACTCCCCATAAGGAACTCTGTGATCCTAACACCAGGACTTACGGGATTAAGCTTGGTTTTCTCTCCCAGTCCTTCTTCTTCTGGTAACTTTGAATGCATCCAGTAGAACCGGAAATCAGTCTGCCACAGAGAAGGGAAACAGAAAGATGAAATACTTTCCATTTCAAACTCTAATATAAACAAAAACACCCCATGCTATTTTTTTTTTTTTTTTTTTTTTTGAGATGGAGCCTTGCTCTGTCGCCCAGGCTGGAGTGCAATGGCACAGTCTCGGCTCACTGTAACCTCTGCCTCCCATGTTCAAGCGATTCTCCTGCCTCCCCAGTAGCTGGGACTACAGGTGCCCACTACCACACCAGGCTAATTTTTGTATTTTTGGTAGAGACAGGGTTTCACCATGTTGGCCAGGGTGGTCTCCATCTCCTGACCTCTTGATCTCTCCACCTCGAGCCTCCCAAAGTGCTGGGATTACAGGTGTGAGCCACCGCACCCGCCGGGCCTCTTCATTCTTTTAAATTATTTTGCTTTTGGAAATTTAAAAAGATACATACAGTCTTTTGTTTAAATTATAAAAATATATTTGGTTTTAGTTACCAAATTTATAGGTTGTGAATACATGTAATAAAATATCCTTCAGCAGAATTAAAGGAAAATATGTTCTAGATTGAATTTATGCTCTGAGTTGTAGGCTTGGTTCTACACTTGGGCAAGGTACTTAAGACCTGTGCTTCTTAGCATCTCAGCTTCCATATCTATATGTCAAGGACAGGCCAGGTGCAGTGGTTCACGCCCAGCACTTCGGTAGGCCAAAGTGGGTGGATCACTTGAGGTCAGGAGTTCAAGACAGCCTGGCCAACATGGTGAAACGCCGTCTCTACTAAAAATACAAAAATTAGCTGGGTGTGGTGGCAAGTGCCTGTAATCCCAGCTACTCAGGAGGCGGAGGCACGAGAAGTGCTTGAACCCAGGAGGCGGAGGTTGCAGTGAGCCCAGATCGCACCACTGCATTCCAGAGCCTGGGCGACAGAGCGAGACTCCGTCTCAAAGAAAAAAAAGGATAATAATAGTACTTACCTTACAATAAGGATGTATTGTAAGGGATTTAATGAGCTAATGCAGAAAGTGCTTAGCAATGCACATCTTGATTGTTATTGTTTGAATGAGATGCACCTTAGAATTCTGAGTACCAATACCTAGCGTGTTTTGGAAATCTAGTATGTGGGAATGGCTTAGAAAGAAGCAGCCTATGGCAACAGCCTACATGAAGATCACTGGAGGCCTGTTCACACATCAGCCTCAGGCCCATAGCTTCTGGTTCAGCAGGTCTGAGAATGTGCATTTCTACAGCGTTCTGATATGCCTGGTCCGGAGACTACACATTGAGAACCACTATGATAAACTAATTAACAGGGAGCAAAAGGAAGGACCAAAACCCCCAAACCCACCATTATACAACTGAGACAATGACGGGGAGAGTGTTGTTAACAGGGATGGAGGCCTGTGGGGCTCAGTCAGCCTCACCTGATGACTGCTGCTGTTACCTGTTAAGAATCACCAATAGTAAAATGTTGGGGGTATGGTGAAACTAAAGGGGAGAATATTGGGGCCTCTCCTCACTTGAAAAGTCTCCTCCTAGAGCTAACCTTTGAGATTTGAGGTTCTGGGTCATACCAAGGAGGCCCTGCCATTTTCAGGGTCAGGATGTGGTTGGTGAAGGAGTGGAGGTTGCAGGAGTCTAGTAGATGGTGACTTACATTCAATTCCACCTTCTCTTCCTGGGGCTGCCTGCACAAGGTGGCATCCCCACCCCCTTGCCCCACAATCTTCACTGCCAGAAATCCTCCCATACTCTGGAGAGAGATAAGGGGGTGGGTGCAGCTGCTACCAAGTTCCAGCCTACACCCCTGCCGTTCTCTCTTTCTTCCTCTCAAGAACTGCATGTTTCTCTTAGTTCCTCCTATTTCTCTTTTAAAACTAAGCTAATTTAAACACACTTAAAGATGCAGGGAGCATTAGATAATGTTCTTGATATACCACATCCTGTACACACCAAGCAGTTGGTCACGTACCAAACCCACATGCTGAGCCACTTTCCCAGGAGGAGAGGAGAAGACAGGAAGAGCCACAAAAGGAGGATCCATCCCTACCTGGCAATCATAAAAAGGGTGTCCCCGCCAGCACATCACATCCAGAACGTAGTAGGTCTGGTTTGCCTCACTGTAAATGCAATCTAGAATGCTGTAGTCTGGGGACACAAAGCAGAAAGTCAGCACAGAGTTCTTCTTCCAACCAGGTTCCCTCCACCACAACCTAGGGAGCCCCATCCCAGAGGCTTGAGTCCAACAATCCTCAGTGCTTGCAGCAGTCACTGGCACTAAGAACTAAGGATTCACTGGGGAGAGAACCCTGCCTGGCTACCAGCTACAGCTTCATGGTGACTCAGGGTAAGACAGCACAAGATGGATCAAGGCAAACCTTAAGCAAAGTGAGAATTCTGAAGTTTTAGATAAACTGGCACATTTACTTACCTCAACGAGGTTTAAAAGCAAGTCATCTTCCATTTTAGTTTACAACTGCTTTTTGAGTTCCTATCATAGGCACTGTGTTATGTGGGGAATATTAACTATAAATATTCCCTGCCTTTAAGGAAGTTACCATTTGGTTAAGGGGATAAGATGATCACAGAAGAACTAAGAGCTAAATTACAGAGCTCATACTAAGAGCAACAGGAGTCCCAGAAAGAGAAGGCTGGAGCAGCAGGAAATGCTTCAAGGGAAAGATGCCATACAAATAGTCTTCTGGGACCAGCTGGGTTTGAACAACAGGGCAGAGGGGAGAAGAGAGGGCATTTCAGACCCAAGTACTGATGTGGCATGAGCAAAGGCCCAGAGGCAGAATGAACTGGGCACATGTGGGGAGATAAGTCAGCTGAACAGAAGGTGGGTATAAGGAATAGGGGAAAGACATGGGATGGATGGGACAAAGCCTGCATATGAAAAGTACTAAACGCCAATAGAGAAATCAGAGCAAGGCCGGGTGCACTGGCTCACACCTATGGTCCCAGCACTTTGGGAGGCCAAGGCAGGCAGATGGCTTTGAGCCCAGGAGTTCCAGACCAGCCTGGGCAACACGGCAAAACCCCATCTCTACCAAAAGTACAAAAAATTAGCTGGGCATGGTGGCACACTCCTGTAGTCTCAGTTACTCAGGAAGTTGAGATGGGAGGATCACTTGAGCCTGAGAGATAAAGGCTGCAGTGAGCTGTGATCATGCCCTTGAACCCGAGCCTGGGCCACAGAGTGAGACTGTCAAAAAATAAAAAAGAGAAGTCTGGGCTCAGTACAGAGGACGTGAGGAACCACCAAAGGAGCCTAAGCAGGTAGAGAAGAAAGCAAGCCCAGCTCTGCTTTCTGAATAACCATGGGTAAGTTATTTCTCCTCCATGACCTTAGTCTACTCAGCTAGGCCCAGTGGGGAGGAAGAAGCTAAGGTTACAACAATGAGAAAGGAGAAAAGGGAGTTTGGCAGGGAAGCCCCAGCATCAGCTGGCTGTACCATTATGCTTAGTATTCTCTCAGGGACATTTCCCTCCAAATCTGCATCTGTTATCCCATAATAGAAGTCCAAAGGCATGTTGACCTTAATTCAGGAATTTATGGACCATCAGGCCTCATGGGGCTGCATTTATTCTGCAACTGGGGACGCTTGACCTTGAAGGGGAGGTCCTTGGTCCAGGGGCCAGGATGGTGTCTACATGCAGTTTCAAAGATAAGCTTTCAGGCCAGGTGCAGTGGCTCATGCCTGTAATCCCAGCAATTTGGGAGGCCAAGGTGGGTGGATCACTTTGAGGCCAGGAGTTCAAGACCAGCCTGGCCAAAATAGTGAAATCCACTCTCTACAAAAAGTACAAAAATTAGCCAGGTGCAGCCTATAATCCCAGCTACTCAGGAGGCTGAGGCAGGAGAATCACTTGAACCCAGGAGGCAGAAGTTACAGTGAGCCAATATGGTGCCACTGCACTCTAGCTTGGGTGACAAAGTGAGACTCTGTCTCAAAAAACAACAAAAAAAAAACCAAAGATAAGCTATCAAAGTGGGTCTTTAAAGCAAATTACACTGTCTTTTACTGATCAATAAGTAGACACTCTATGTAGGTACCTTTTGCTGTTGAGTTTCGCCTGTTGCCTCCTGGCAGAAGTGAAGAAAACCTGTTGACACAGTAGCCACTCTTAGTGTAGGCACTGGTAGAACCCTGCATGGAGAGAAAGTTACCATTCTTATTAGGCCTCAAGGTCTCCTCGCCCTCTTGCCTCCTCATTCTGCAGGAATGTTACTCGACCAAAGATGGCTCTCAACAAACCTTCCTGCAGGAAAGTGTTTCAAGCTCCACTCCAGGCACAGCTGTTGTGGCATATGAGGAAAATGGAGCACAAAGAATCCCTCCCACTACAGACCAGGCCTACTGGCATAGGGGGCAGGCAGCTACTCACCCTGGAGGCCACGATAAGGGCTCTTTTTCCAACAGGGCACACGACCACAATCCATTCCTGCCCCAAATCTGAAGGAACGTCAATTAACCACTCAGAAAGCATCAACTGGAAATGCAAAAAATAGTGTTAAAGATCAGCAGGGGTGTGCCACTCGAAAGTCTACAATGACAAGCCATTAACATCCTGTGTGTAGATTAAAAACCGGAGTGAAAGAATGAGGGCAGAGAGCCGGGCGCGGTGGCTCACACCTGTAATCCCAGCACTTTGGGAGGCTGTGGCAGGTGGATCACCTGACGTCAGGAGTTCAAGACCAGCCTGGCCAACATAGTGAAATCCCGTCTCTACTAAAAAATACAAAAAATTAGCTGGGTGTGGTGGCCGGCACCTGTAATCCCAGTTACTAGGAAGGCTGAGCCACGAGAATTGCTTGAACCCAGGAGGCAGAAGTTGCAGTGAGCTGAGATGGTGCCATTGCACTCCAGCCTGGGCAACAAGAGCGAAACTCCGTCTCAAAAAAAAAAAAAGAATGAGGGCAGAAAAGGCTGACAGTGGCACCTCCACCCCATGTGCTCTAGGGAGTTGGCTGTGTCTCCTGCACAGCTGACAGGATGATGGGGGCCACTGACTATGAACTTCGGCTTCTCTCCTCCATCTCCACCTGCAACCACACCATGCTTACTGCCTCACCTCCCGGGTCAGGGTGATGAACCCTCTTCCTTTCCTTACTTTGTCCATCTCCTCCTATCATCATTACTATTACGTTCCATGGCCACAACTCAGAGATGAATAAGATCCCTGACCTTGAGATGCTCTTAGACTAGACCAGCATTTCCCAAACTGATGCCCCAAATACTGTACTACAGGATGTTAGGAAATCTGTCTTATAAAACGAAACAACACCAAACCAAACCAACAAAAACAGTGATGTGGTGAAATTAATTTGGGAAGACAAACTCTTCCACTCAGTCTTTTCCATCTGTAAAGACTTTGTCCCATGGGCCAGGCGAGGTGGCTCACGCCTGTAGTCCCAGCACTTTGGGAGACCAAGGCGGGCGGATCACGAGGTCAAGAGATTGAGACCATCCTGGCCAACATGGTGAAACCCCGTCTCTACCAAAAATACAAAAATTAGCTGGGTGTGTTGGTGGGCGCCTATAATCCCAGCTACTCAGGAGGCTGAGGCAGGAAAATCATTTGAACCCAGGAGGCGGAGGTTGCAATGAGCCAAGATCACGCCACTGCACTCCAGCCTGGTGACAGAGCGAGACTTGTCTCAAAAAGAAAAAAAAAAGACTTTGTCCCATCAATTAATCTCTCCCATTGAATCTTTCATTTCTCCTTCCCTTTAGGCACTCACTCCCAATCTTTTTTTTTTTTTTTGAGATGGAGTCTCGCTCTGTCACCCAGGCTGGAGTGCAGTGGCGCTATCTCAGCTCACTGCAAGCTGCACCTCCCAGGTTCACGCCATTCTCCTGCCTCAGCCTCCCAAGTAGCTGGGACTACAGGCGCCCGCCACTGCGCCCAGCTAATTTTTTGTATTTTTAGTAGAGACGGGGTTTCACCGTGTTAGCCAGGATGGTCTTGATCTCCTGACCTCGCGATCTGCCTGCCTCGGCCTCCCAAAGTGCTGGGATTACAGGCATGAGCCACCGCGCCCGGCTCACTCCCAAACTTAAAAAAAAAACTTTTTAGGCCGGGCGCGGTGGCTCACGCTTGTAACCCTAGCACTTAGGGAGGCCCAGGCGGGCGGATCACGAGGTCAGGAGATCGAGACCACGGTGAAACCCCGTCTCTACTAAAAATACAAAAAATTAGCCGGGCGTGGTGGCGGGTGCCTGTAGTCCCAGCTACTCGGAGAGGCTGAGGCAGAAGAATGGCGTGAACCCAGGAGGCGGAGCTTGCAGTGAGCCGAGATCGCACCACTGCACTCCAGCCTGGGTGACAGAGCGAGACTCTGTCTCAAAAAAAATAAATAAATAAATAAAATAAAAAAAAACTTTTTGTGGCCGGGAACGGTGGCTCACGCCTATAATCCCAGCACTTTGAGAGGCTGAGGCAGGCAGATCACGAGGCCAAGAGATCGAGACCATCCTGGCCAACATGGTGAAACCCCGTCTCTACTAAAAATACAAAAATTAGCCGGGCGTGGTGGCATGCACCTGTAGTCCCAGCTACTCAGGAGGTTGAGGCGGGAGAATCACTTGAAGGTGGGAGATGGAGGTTGCAGTGAGCAGAGATAGCACCACTGCACTCCAGCTTGGCGACAGGGCGAGACCCCGTCTCAAAAAAAAACTTTTTGTCACTCAGCATTTCTGTTGAGCTACTCCACTTTCTCCTAGTTTAAAAACTACTTAATACTTCTTGATGCTGCCTTCTTGCTCAATCTGACAGCCACAGTCCAGATTTGCTACCCCACAGTCCTATTGAAGGCCCTCTGACCTCTTCCCATACCTCTTCCTTTTTTTTTTTGAATTGGAGTCTCACTCTGTTGCCCAAGCTGAAGTGCAGTGGCACAATCTCAGTTCAGTGCAACCTCCACCTCCCGGGTTCAAGCGATCCTCCTATTTTAGCCTCCCTAGTAGCCGTGACTACAGGCACACGCCACTACGCCCAGCTCATTTTTGTATTTTTAGTAGAGACAGGGTTTCACCATTTTGGCCAGGCTGGTCTCGAACTCCTGACCTCAGGTGATCCACCCACCTCGGCCTCCCAAAGTGCTGGGATTACAGGTATGAGCCACCGTGCCTGGCCTCCCATACCTCTTTCTTATCCTCCCCACTCTACTCCTTGCCTTACGTAATGCTACCAGCCACATCTCCCTTCGTGACACCTGTTCCCTTGGCCCCATGACACAGCACTACTCTGTTTTTCCCTCTAAGCATTCCTCCACACACTCCCCCAAAATATGTAATCTTCAGGGGGCTGTTTTAGGTCCCCCTTTTCTCTTAGATGCTGTTCCCATTGGGGTGGATTTCATCTATTTCCATAGCTTCACTTGTTACTTCTAAGAGGATGCCTCCTAATGCTCCTTCATCTCCAGACTTCTTTCCTCCACACCCATCTATATTGCCAGATGTCTGCTTGGTATCTCTTTCTGTTTGTCTCCTCTGCACCGAAAACTCAGTATATCCAGAATGGAATTAACTACCTTCTGTTGCCTAAGTACTTCCCACCCCTGAAACACCTACCCTTCCCTTCTGCATCTCATAACCTTGTTAATGGCATCACCACTCCGTTACTGAATCTTAGAGTTTAAGCATAATCTAGGCAAATTAGACTACATCAAAATTTAAAAATTCTGTGCTGCCAACAATATCACCAAGAAGACAAAAAGACAACCCACAGAATGAAAGAAAATATGTGCAAATCATGTATCTGATAAGAAACTTGTATCGGCCGGGCGCGGTGGCTCACGCTTGTAATCCCAGCACTTTGGGAGGCCGAGGTGGGCGGATCACGAGGTCAGGAGATCGAGACCACGGTGAAACCCCGTCTCTACTAAAAATACAAAAAATTAGCCGGGCGTGGTGGCGGGCGCCTGTAGTCCCAGCTACTCGGAGAGGCTGAGGCAGGAGAATGGCGTGAACCCGGGAGGCGGAGCTTGCAGTGAGCCGAGATCGCGCCACTGCACTCCAGCCTGGGCGACAGAGCGAGACTCCGTCTCAAAAAAAAAAAAAGAAACTTGTATCTAGAATATATTAAAAACTCTTATAATTCAATAATAAAAAGATAAATAACTCAATTAAAAAATGAGGACGGCAGATCATGAGGTCAGGAGATCGAGACCATCCTGGCTAACACGGTGAAACCTCATCTCTACTGAAAATACAAAAAAAAATTAGGCGGGCGCGGTGGCAGGCGCCTGTAGTCCCAGCGGCTTGGGAGGCTAAGGCAGGAGAATGGCATGAACCTGGGAGGCGGAGCTTGTAGTGAGCCAAGATCGTGCCACTGCACCCCAGCCTGGGAGACAGAGCGAGACTCCGTCTCAAAAAAAAAAAAAAAAAAAAAGTGCAAAGGATTTGAATAGACATTTCTCCAAAGAAGATATACAAATGACCAATACACACAAGAAAAGATGTTTAACATCAGGCCGGGCGCAGTGGCTCACACCTGTAATCCCAGCACTTTGGGAGGCTGAGGTGGGCGGATCACAAGATTAGGAGTTGGAGACCAGCCTGGTCAATACGGTGAAACCCCATCTCTACTAAAAATACAAAAATTAGCCGGAAGTGGTGGTGGATGCCTGTAGTCCCAGCTACTCGGGAGGCTGAGGCAGGAGAATCGCTTGAACCTGGGGGGCAGAGGTTGCAGTGAGCTAAGATTGTGCCATTGCACTCCAGCCTGGGCAAGAGAGCAAGACTCCATCTCAAAAAAAAAAAAAAAAAAAAAAAAAAAGGCCCGGCACGGTGGCTCACGCCTGTAATCCCAGCACTTTGGGAAGCCAAGGCGGGCGGATCACAAGGTCAGGAGATCGAGACCATCCTGGCTAACACGGTGAAACCCCATCTCTACCAAAAATACAAAAAATTAGCCAGGCGAGGTGGCAGGCGCCTGTAGTCCCAGCTACGCAAGAGGCTAAGGCAGGAGAATGGCGTGAACCCCGGGGGGGCGGAGCCTTCAGTGAGCCGAGATCACGCCACTGCACTCCAGCCTGGGTGAAAGAGCGAGACTCTGTCTCAAAAAAAAAAAAAAAAAAAAAGAAAAGATGTTTAACATCATTAGTCACTAGGGAAATACAAATCAAAACCACAAGAAACCACTTCACACCCACTAGGATGGCTATATTTGAAAGGATGGACAATAACAAGTGTTGGCAAAGCTGTGGAGAAGTTGGAACACTTATATGTTGCTGGTGGGAATGTAAAGTAGTGGAGTCACTTTGGAGAACAGTCTAGCACTTCCTCAAAAGGTTAAACAGAGTTATCATATATAGACCCAGCAATTCCACTTCTAGGTATATACACAAGAGAAATGAAAACATATGCTCACACAAAAACTTGTAGTACATGAATATTAATAATGGCATTATTTGGCCGGGTGCAGTGGCTCCCAACTGTAATCCCAGCACATTGGGAGGCCAAGGCGGGTGGATCAGCTCAGGTCACAAGTTCGAGACCAGCCTGGCCAACATGGTGAAACCCCCGTCTCTACTAAAAATATAAAAATTAGCTGGGTGTGATGGCACACACCTGTAGTCCCAGCTACTGGGGAGGCTGAGGCAGGAAGATCACTTGAACTCAGAAGATGGGGGTTGCAGTGAGCCAAGAACATGCCACTGTACTCCAGCCTGGGTGAGAGAGTGAGACTTCATCTCAAAAAAAAATAAATAAATAAAATTAATTTAACAATCAAATAACAATAGCATTATTCATAACAGCCAAAAAGTGGGGGCAACTCAAATAGCCATAAACTGAAGAATAAATAAACAAAATGTAGTCTATCCATACAGTGGAATATTATTTGGCAATATAAAGGAGTGAAGTACTGATACATGGTACAACATGATGAACCTTGGACACTTCATGCTAAGTAAAAGAAGCCAGTCACAAAAGTCCACATATGATATGATTCCCTTTCTATGAAATGTCCAAAATAGGAACAGAAAGTAGATTAGTGATTAGGGGCTACAGGGAAGAATGGAGAGTGACACTAATTAGTATGGGGTTTCTTTTGGGGATAAGGAAAATGTTCTAGAATTAAATAGTGGTGATGGTTGCACAGTCTTGTGACTACACTAAAAAAAAAAAAAAACATTAGGCCAGGCGCAGTGGCTCACGCCTGTAGTCCCAGCACTTTGGGAGGCCGAGGTGGGCGGATCACCTGAGGTTGGGAGTTCGAGACCAGCCTGACTAACATGGAGAAACCTCATCTCTACTAAAAATACAAAATTAGCCGGGCGTGGTGGTGCGTGCCTGTAATCCCATCTTCTCGGGGGGCTGAGGCAGGAGAATCGCTTGAACCCGGGAAGCGGAGGTTGCGGTGAGCCGAGATCGTGCCATTGCACTCCAGCCTGGGCAACAAGAGCAAAACTCCGTCTCAAAAAAATAAAAATAAAAATAAACCATTAAACTGTACAATAAAAATAGGCAAATTGTATGGTATGTGAATTATATCTCAATATAACTGTTTAAAAAATAGTAGTAGCAGCTAATACTTGTGGGGCACCTCCGGACTCTGGGCTAAGTATTTAAGGCACATTATTTCATTTAATCCTTCTACCAATCCTATGACATAAGTACTATTACTATTCCGTATTTTACAGATAAGAAACCAAAAACTTAGAGTGGCTAAAACATCTTGCTTAAGGTCAACACAGAGCCTAGCTTTGAGATCAGATCTATGTGACCTCAAAGCTTACATCCTTGACCACTCCTTATACTGCCTCTCATATCCAGTCCACTGCTAAGCTCTTCCATTCTATCTGGCAACATTTCTTTTTTATTTATTTTATTTATTTTTTATTTTATATAGAGATGGGATCTTCCTATGCTGCCCAGCTGGGATTACAGGTGCCCACCACACCTGGCTAATTTTTGTATTTTTATTTTTTTTTTTAATTTTTTTTTGAGACAGAGTCTCGCTCTGTCGCCCAGGCTGGAGTGCAGTGGCGCAATCTCGGCTCACTGCAAGCTCCGCCTCCCGGGTTCACGCCATTCTCCTGCCTCAGCCTCTCCGAGTAGCTGGGACTACAGGCGCCCGCCACCACGCCTGGCTAATTTTTTTTTGTATTTTTAGTAGAGACGGGGTTTCATCGTGGTCTCGATCTCCTGACCTCGTGATCCGCCCACCTCGGCCTCCCAAAGTGCTGGGATTACAAGCGTGAGCCACCGCGCCCGGCCTAATTTTTGTATTTTTAATAGATGGGGTTTCACCATGTTGGCCAGGCTGGTCTTGAAACTCCTGGCCTTAGCCTCCCAAAGTGCTGGGATTACAGGCGTGAGCCACTGTGCCCGGCCTCTGCACATATTTTTGAGGCCCTTTACATCTCTTCTGCCGTACTCCTTCCCCCAACTCTATGCCACTCCACCCTAACTGGCCTGCAAACTGCTCCTGGGCACACCATATACTCCTTTCTCGCTTCTGGGCCTCGTGCTCAGCCTGTTTGTTCCCACTACCTGGAATGCCCTAAAATGCACTGCACTTCTATCTACTGATTAATAGATTATAATTATTAACTATAATCTATAATTAATGTCCTACTTATCCTTCAAGGCTGCCTCTTCCTTCATTAACCCTTCTCTGATTTCACACCTCCTCCTTCCTCCTTGGTTGGAAAGAATCTCACATTTTTTTTTTCTTTTGAGACGGACTCTTGCTCTGTCGCCCAGGCTGGAGTGCAGTGGTGTGATCTCGGCTCACTGCAAGCTTCGCCTCCCGGGTTCACACCATTCTCCTGCCTCAGCCTCCCAAGTAGCTGAGACTACAGGTGCCCGCCACCATGCTTGGCTAATTTTTTTTTTTGTATTTTTAGTAGAGATGGGGTTTCACCATGTTAGCCAGGATGGTCTCGATCTCCTGACCTCGTGATCCACCTGCCTTGGCCTCCCAAAGTGCTGGGATTACAGGCGTGAGCCACTGCGCCTGGCCGGAATCTCACTTTTTTATAGCACAAAACATCTTCTACATCTATTCTAGGAGCACACGGGCTATTTCTGCTCCACATCTATCTTCCCATGTCATAGCCTAGTTTAACACAGAGCAGGTCTTTCAATAATGCTTACTGAACAAAACTGAATTGTACTTTGTCACAGAGGATGTTATCTGTACTGTATTTGGGGTAAAGAAAGGAGCTGTGGGAGTGCATCCAAGAACCATATTCTATTGGTTTTTTTTTCTTTAAAGATGGGGTCTCGCCGGGCGCAGTGGCTCACTCCTGTAATCCCAGCACTTTGGGAGGCCGAGGGGGGTGGATCACCTGAGGTCAGGAGTTCGAGACCAACCTGTCCAACATGGTGAAACCCTGTCTCTACTAAAAATACAAAAACTTAGCTGGGTGTGGTGGCAGGCATCTGTAATCCCAGCTACTTGGGAGGCTGAAGCAGGAGAACTGCTTGAACCCGGGAGGCAGAGGTTGCAGTGAGCCAAGATCGTACCACTGCACTCCAGCCTAGGCAACAAGAACAAAACTCTGTCTCAAAAAAGAAAAAAAAAAAAAAATTGATGGGGTCTCACTATGTTAGCCAGGTTGGTCTTGAACTCCTGGCTTCAAGTAATCCTCCCACCTTGCCCTCCCAAAGTGCTGGGATTACAGGTATGAGCCACCACACTCAGGCCCAGGAACCATATTCTAAAGGCAGGGGAGAATTCTGAGATGACAAGATACTTGGGTTCTAGACACAACTATATGATAGCAGGTAGACCTCCGTCCCAACGTGGACCCATACCCTGCTTTCTGAAATACCTGAGCCGCTTGGACCACAAGAACAGTCTCTCTCCACGCCTCTTTCCCTATGGTACCACAGCCATGTTGGTTTCCTCTCTGGATCTAAAAGGGCACTGAGTCAGGTTTATTATAGTGATCTGCTGTTTCATGGCCTGAACCTCAGCTTGGCCAGCTGGCTGGTCTGGGGTGGCTGGGCAGGCTCACTTTATTCAAGGGCAGCTGTACTTCCCACTTGCCACCACCTGAGTGTGAAATTTCAAGACTGGCCTCATAGTACACTGCCTGGGAAAGATTCTACCACCCAGGGAAGTGGAAGGAGTCAGTGGTAGGTTGGGCAGGCACAATCCAGAACAGCTGTGCAGTGACAACTAAAAAAAAATGACAAGGATATGGAGTGTGTTACTATATCAATAGCTCAGGGGCTTTCTGCAGTGGGCTGGCAGCCTTTGGTAACAGCATAGGCTAATAGTTCCCAAACCCTACTACCCACAGACTCCATCAGTGATTCCTAGTCAGTCCATAGCACAGTAAGCCATCTCTTCTTATCATCCCATATGCTCTATGTACGTTGGCATGTTCTTTGCAGTTCCTATTCCTTTTTCCTGCCTCATTCTCCTCTCTTTATGACAGCATTTATTTCAGTGGGCTTTGACTGCATAGTAAAGGGAGTGACATTAGCTGGGTCTAATCTTCTCTGGACCACTTACTTGATTAGCATAGCGTTTTGGTAACTTCTTGACAGTGTCAATGTCCATTTCTTCATCATCTTTCTTATTTTCTTCCTCACTCTCCATCCCTGTCCAGTCATCTTCAGCCAGTCTTCTGGCATGGTTCACATAATCCAGCCGCTTTCTGGAAGGAAAAAAGAGGCATAAGGACATATCTTTTTTTCTTTAGACAGGGTCTTGCTCTGTTGCCCAGGCTGGAATGGTGCAATCTCAGCTCACTGAAGCCTCGACCTCCTGGGCTCAAGTGATCTTCCCACCTCAGCTTCCACAGTAGGTGGGACTACACACCACCACCACCCCTGGCTAATTTTTGCATTTTTTGTAGAGATGGGGTTTCACCATGTTGCCCAGGCTGGTCTCAAACTCCTGGCCTAAAGTGATCTGCCTGCCTCAGCCTCCCAAAGTGCTGGGATTATCAGGCATGAACCACCGCGTCCGGCCAGGGCAGGTCTTTATGTCTTCTAGGAAGATGCCCTATAATGTGACACATTTAATTCGAAAGCTCCAAATTTGGGAGCAACTTGGGGATTCTGGTGGAAATAAGAAATGATGGAATCTCCTTTGCAAGGCTAAACCAGTGACTGCCCCCTCAAAATCCTAAATAGCGAAACCCCCTCTGAATACACTCAGCCTTCCTCAGAGTTTCCTAAGAATGCAAAATAAAATATCTAAAGAAATTTCCAAGATTCACTAGATGGAAAGGCTAACTTCACCCCTACCCCATCCCACCCCAGATGAGAGCTGACACCTTCCTGTCTAGCAGACACCTCATCCAAAGACCCCAGGGGTGGAAGAGAAGAGCCACTGAGATGCAGTGAGAAGTCTAAAGCAAGGACAGCTTCTGGAGATTTCTGCTTTATACACCTTTTTTGTTTTTAAAGAGAACTTTTTTTTTTACGGACTGTAGGTGTATGCCACTGTGCCCAGCTTATACAGCTTTCTCAGATGCCAGGCCTTTCTCCAGTTCCTGTCTCACTTTCAAAAAAGGTCACTTAGTTTACAATTTAATATATTTTATTTATTTGTTTCCCTTTATCATTATCTTGTTTTCAAACAACACATGCTAGAAAGTTTGGGAAACTGAAAAGAAAAAAAAAGAACCTTTTGGAACCTAATTGTTTCAAAGTGATTTGGAAATACCACATAACCTCCCACACTTGATTTCTTCAATGCTAAGGCAGGAATTCAACCACTGAGGCAGTGAAACCAACACAGCTGGTTTCTCTTAAACACATACATGTTCATGCTCATTATAAAAAGGCACACACCAGAGAGAACATATGAAAGCACAATGGTCTTTTATCTCGAGAATAAAAGAGCTGGTATATTTGTACATGTGTGATAGAAAGTCTGTCTGTGGTTATTTCCTGAGCATTGTTTGTAATCACAAGAGAAGAAAACTGCCCAGATGCCCATCAGGAGGGACTGGCTTGATGGCATTATGAAGTATCCATTCCACGGAATACCTAGCACCATGAAAAAGAAATGATGTGGTACTTTATGAACTGATATAGAATTTCTCCCCCAAAACACCACTAAATAAATATGCAGAACAGTATATAGTATACTGCTACTTGTGTAAAAAAAAAAAGCCAGGCGCAGTGGCTCCTGCCTGTAATCCCAGCCCTTTGGGAGGGTGAATCGGCCAGACCACTTGAGCTCAGGAGTTCAAGACCGGCTTGTGCAATATAGTGAAATTGTGTTTCTACCAAAAATATAAAAATTAGCTGGGTGTGGTGGCCTGCACCAGTGGTCCCAGCTACTTGAGGGGCTGAGGTTGCAGTGAGCCAAGATCATGCCACAGTACTCAGCCTGGGCAATAGGGTAAAAAAAAAAAAAGCTTTTGTACACATACTACCACACACACTTGCTCATATATGTATAGAATATCTTCAGAAGGGCCGGGCGTAGTGGCTCACATCTGAAATCCCAGCACTTTGGGAGGTCAAGGTGGGAGGATTAGTTGAGCCTAGGAGTTCAAGATCAGTCTGAGCAATATAGGGAGACTCTGTTCCTACAAAATATAAAAAAATTAGCCAGGTGCTATGGAGTGTGCCTGTAGTCCCACCTACTTCGGAGGCTGAGGTGGGAGGATCACTTGAGCCTGGGAGGTTGAGGCTACAGTGAGCTGGGATCTGGACACTCCAGCCTGAACAACAGAGTAACACCCTGTCTAAAATATATATATATATTTGGAAGGATACACCAGAAACCAATAATACAGAAGAGGAACTGGATAGCTAGGGGACAGAAATGGGAAGAAGACCTCACCATATACTCTTCTATTTATTTTATTTATTTATTTTTTTGAGAGAGAGTCTAGCTCTGTTGTCCAGGTTGGAGTGCAATGGTGCGATCTCGGCTCACTGCAACCTCCACCTCCCGAGTTCAAGTGATTCTCCTGTCTCAGCCTCCTGAGTAGCTGGGACTACAGGCGCATACCACCATGTCAGGCTAATTTTTGTATTTTTAGTAGAGACAGGTTTTCACCATGTTGATCAGGCCAGTCTTGAACTCCTGACCTCAGGTGATCCACCCGCCTCGGCCACCCAAAGTGCTGGGATTACAGGTGTCAGCCACCGTGCCCGGCCTCTTCTGTATATTTTAAATTTTCAACCATATAAATGTATTACCTATTCGAAGATAACTACATTTTTAAAAATGGGGAGAGGAATGACCTGGGAATGTATTCTGCAAGCCACCCAGAGCCACAGGGAACCATCTCTGCCAAACACAACCAGTGATGCAACACTGGGCAAAATGCAGACTGTATGGAAACTATGCAGCTGTTAGTAGTTTCTTCTGATCCCTAATTCCTTAATTTACGACCCAGAAGAGGCCCAGCTGCACTGAGAATATAAGGATCAGCCCTGCCTTCAGAGTAGCTCAGCCTCAAACACTCTTATCCTGCCCTCTTTCCCTGTTTGCACATCTTGGCACTTAGAATTAACTGTATGGAAGACATTTCCTCAGATTCCCTTAGGAATTATTTGTCTTGAACTCCCAAGAGTGCCACAGAAACATTTGGGCTGAAGGCAGATGGGAAGACCACACCAATACCAGCATTCAGAGTGCAGAGGCCAAACACAAGCATCCCAGGAAATGTGGGGAGTGAAAGTCGGGGTGTGGCTTTCACAAGTTCCTAAACCACAGAGCTCAGTACAGCTGCCAGGAAAAAAAGAAAAACTTAACCAAATAATTGAGCTTTTGGTTTCAAACTTTGGTGTCTCCCTACTTCCTCATCTTCTCCTAAGCTCTGGGTATAAAAGAAACCTACCTCTGCCAGGATTTACCCCTCCCAAACTGTGGGCAAGAAGATCAGCCTACAAAGGGTCTACTTTGAAGGGAGAGTCTGTAGACACAAGCCTAGAGCCTTCGGAATGGTTCATAGCTCCTAGCCCAGAGAAAGAAGACAAGGAGTTAAAGCTTCCTTACAATTTCTGCAGTTCCAGTAACCGCCGGCGGCGCTCACTCTGCTCCAAGGAACTGTACTTGGACTTGTACTGGGATAGGCGGGGGTGTGGGGCAGCTGTGCTGTTCAGATCTTGAGACACAGAAAAGCTACTAGCCAGGGCTTGACTCAACTCTTCCATCTTCCCTACAAAGGAAAACATAAGAAAATGGTTCATTCATTTCATATTATCTCCTGTATACAGACAGTTATGCAGTTATGATATAATATGATGGCCACATTCCTGAAAAAAAAAAAACATTAACTTAATGCAAAATCACAATTGTTTCCATTTCCATGAGAAAAAAGGAAGTTAAAGGGTAAATGAGTCATATATTAGCAATAATATTATTTTCCTACAGATATTTCCTTTTTTTTTTTTTTTTTGAGACAGGGTCTCTGTCACCCAGGCCGGAGTGTAGTGGTGCAATCACGGCTCACTGTTGCCTCAATCTACTGGGCCCAAGCAATCCTCCCACCTCACCTTCCCCAGTAACTGGGACCACAGGTGTACACCACCACACCCAGCCAATTTTAAAATGTATTGGTACAGACAGGATCTCCCTATGTTGCCTAGGCTAGTCTTGAACTCTTGGGCTCAAGCAATCTTCCCTCCTCAGCCTCTCAAAGTGCTGGGATTATAGGTGTGAGCCACTGCGCCCGGCCTTTTCTGGCAGTTCCTCTATAGTTTCCTGAATAGCCATCACTCATTAACCAATATAACTCTCTATGCAGTTTATTCAATTGGTAATTTAATTCTCAACTAAGTGCCAACTCATATTATAAAAATTTAGTTCCAGAGGAAACACTGGTTCTAGGGTCCCTGGAGGAAGACAAAAGCAGTCAAAAACCCCAAACTCGCCGGGTGCGATGGCTCATGCCTGTAATCCCAGCACTTTGGGAGGCCGAGGTGGGTGGATCACGAGGTCAGGAGTTCGAAACCAGCCTGACCAACATGGTGAAACCCCGTCGCTACTAAAAATACAAAAACTAGCCGGATGTGGTGGCAGGCGCCTGTAATCCCAGCTACTTGGGAGGCTGAAGCAGAAGAATCTCGCTTGAACCCGGCAGGTGGAGGTTGCAGTGAGCTGAGACCGTGCCACTGCACTCCAGCCTGGGCAACAGAGCGAGACTTCATCTCAAAAACAAAACAACAACAACAAAAAAAAAACAAACTGGCCAGGCATGGTGGCTCATGCCTGTAATCCCAGCACTTTGGGAGGCCAAGGCAGGAGGATCACTTGAGGCCAGTAGTTCAAGACCAACCTGGACAATGTAGTGAGACTATGTCTCTACTTTTTAAATAAAAAAGTAAAAAATTATTTTAAATTATAATTTATTTTTTAAAAAATCTGGTTGTTACTTCCTCATATTCTAGTTTTGTTTTGTTTTTGGGTGGGCAGAAAGACGGTTCCAGGGCTACTTGTGTGGGACTCACTTGGAAAAGAGCTAGGGTGTGGAAGGCTGCTTAACAAGTAACGCCAATGCTCCAGTAGTGTGAAGAACTTCCATAAAGTACATTAGGGAAACAAGACAGGCATGGAGTAGATGTCATTTTGAAAACAGACTTCCCACTTTAGGTGGACCCTAAAGAATGGGAGTGGGGAGAAAGGTGAATTCACACTTCATTCACATGCCTGTGAGCCTTAGACTATAAGAAAACAGGAACATTTGGGAGAAATCTGACTTGCACTGCTGGGCTGGCCCAACCCTTTGGTTCTAGTGTAAACCAGAGGGTACCTCCAGTGCTTAACCTCCATCCCAGGCCAGGTCCAGTGCTCTGAGCATCAAAATCAACAGGTTCATTCCAGAGCTTCTACAGTGAAAAATACAACTCCATAGGCCTCTACTTGGCCAGTGAGTTACTTTCCATTGCACAAGTGAAGTCAGATCTTTTTCTTGATTTGAAACATTAGATTTTGTTTAATTTAAAAGGAACTTAAAAATCGTGGTTTGCCAGGTGCAGTTGTGCTTGCCTTTAGTCCCAGCTACTCTTGAGGCTGAGGCAGGAGGTACGCTTGAGCCCAGGAGTTTGAAGTCAGCCTGGGAATTATAGCAAGACTCTGTCTGTAAAAAGAAAGAAAAAATTGTGGCTAAATACACATATCAGGAAATTCATCATCTTAACCATTTTTAGGTGTACAGTTCTGTAAAGTATGTTCAACATTGCTGTGCAGAACTCTCCAGAACTCTTTTTATCTTGAATAACTGAACCTCTATAACCTTTAAACATAAAAGAAACTTTTTTTTTTTTTTGAGACAGAGTTTCACTCTTGTTGCCCAGGCTGGAGCGCAATGGCACGATCTCGGCTCACCACAACCTCTGCCTCCCAGGTTCAAGTGATTCTCCTGCCTCAGCTGCCCAAGTAGCTGGGATTACAGGCGCCCGCCACCATGCACGGCTAATTTTGTTTTTGTATTTTTAGTAGAGACGGGGTTTCACCGTGTTAGCCAGGATGGTCTCGATCTCCTGACCTCATGATCTGTCTGCCTTGGCCTCCCAAAGTGGTGGGATTACAGGCGTGAGCCACCACGCCCGGCCTTTTTTTTTGAGACAGGGTCTTACTCTGTCTCCCAGGCTGGACTGCAGTGGTGTGATCTCGGCTCACTGCAGCCTCAGCCTCCTGGGTTCAAGTGACTCTCCTGCCTCAGCCTCCTGAGTAGCTGGGATCACAGGCATGCACCACCATGCCCGGCTAATTTTTGTATTTTTAGTAGAGAAGGGGTTTCATTATGTTGGCCTGGCTGTCTGAAAGTCCTGACCTCAAGTGATCCGCCTGCCTCAGCCTCCCAAAGTGCTGGAATTACAAGCATAAGCCACTGCACCCGGCTTGAGGTGTGCCTTAATATCCTTGCAATGCAACCAGGGGTTGCCATTCCTGAGTGACTGAGGCCTCATGATGAGTGCTTGGGATCCATATGGTATGTTATTCAAATCATCCATAATGGTATGTATGCTATTGTCTCTATTTTTCTGTACTTTTGTGTAAGTTTGAAAGTTTTCATAATAAAAATTTTTAAAGTCATTATGTTTTCAGTTCATCACCAAAGTAATGACCAAATCCAAAGTACCTTTATTAGGCCTATCATGCACTACCTTGGTGTGGGCTCCCGCTCTGCCAAGAACCACACAACCTTTGAAACTGATGTCCTGGGCCTGGCGCGGTGGCTCATGCCTGTAATCCCAGCCCTTTGGGAGGTTGAAGTGGTCAGAAGATCGAGACCATCCTGGCTAACACAGTGAAACCCCGTCTCTTCTAAAAAAAAAAAAAAAAAAAATACAAAAAAATTAGCTGGGCGTGGTGGCGGGCGCCTGTAGTCCCAGATACTCGGGAGGCTGAGGCAGGAGAATGGCGTGAACCCGGGAGGAGGAGCTTGCAGTGAGTCGAGATCGTGCCACTGCATTCCAGCCTGGGTGACAGAGCGAGACTCCGTCTCAAAAAGAAAAAAAAAAAAAAGAAAAACTGATGTCCTGGATACTGGGGCGGTTCCTTTACCTTCCTTCAAGGCTGTTCTTGGCGGGCTCCTGCTGTTTCAACCCATTCCTTGGATGGTGCTGCCTCCAAGTGTTCGGACCTTGGCCCCAGGTGGTCTTATTCCCCACCAGTATCCCCGCCTCCAACTCCCTAAAATCCGACCCGCCCAGGCCCCGCCCACGCTCCACCCTCCCTCCCTGTCTAGCCCCCTCCCCCATCCCGTTCCCCCTCCTTCGCGTCTCCTCATCCGGCGCCCCCGCCTCGCGTCCCCTGGGTCCGCATCCTGGCAGCCTCTGCGTTTCCCTGCCCCTGCTACCGGGCTCCAGCCCCGGGGACGCTATCTGCTTCACTCGGCCCTGCGCGCCGCCACCGCCCCGCACTGCCTTTTTCTAGGCATGGGGTCATCTAGGCCATGCATGATTCGCCCCTGCCCTACAAAAGTCCCTGAGAGGTCCTGGCCGGACAGCACGGAATAGAAGAACGGAAACTCTCCCAAAAGGAGTCCCCGGCCTGGCTCTATCCCTCCAGATGACGCCGCGAGAGGCCAGAATGCAGGGCCGGCCAGAGGGAGTCACAGCCCGGTACCGAGAGGCAACTTGGCAGCTGACGGGGCCCGGACTCGAACCCAGGGACTCACCCAAACCGAGGTGACCGTCGCACGCGCCGCCGCCGCCACCGGGGCCGACCAATCACCTGCCCTGGAAAGCTGGGCCCGCCCCCCCACAGCGGCTGCCTCACCACTGGGCCCACAGGCGTCGCGCCCTGAGTTTCCGGCTCCTCCCTCCTTTGCGAACGCTGGGAGTTCCGTTGCCTACAGGCCGTTACTTCCGCCTTCAACGGCTGGGGCATTTCCCATCGGCTAGGGCGGGGGTCCTCCTGCATTTGCTTTGCACTGTCCGGGACCCTTCCTGCTAGAGGACTTGACCAGGCCGAGGCCTCCCTTCTGGGCACACGCTCTTAGGGGATCCTTTCGCCAATGGGAGGAGGTTGATCTTGTGGCCGGGCATTCAACGCCCTGGGTCCTGCCGCCTCCCGCAGATCTTCCCGGGCCTTAGGGCTGCACCTGGAGTCCCCTTCCCCTCTTGCTCCCGTGCTCTTAAACGGGCAGTGCCAATTGCCTGGATTACTCCTAACCCCTCACACCCAAGTTTCAGACACAGACTTTCGCTCCCCCATTTGCCCTTACAAAAGCAGATACATACCTCGATTACTGCCTGTTTGCTGCTTTTGAGAGCTTCTTTCCCACTCGGCTGCGGGCTGAGCAATGGCAGGGACCTGGCTTGATTCCTATTTCAGTAGCCAGAGTCCAGCACAAGGGATGGCGCTCAGTAGACCCTGGGTGAAGGAATGACTGAATTGGTGCAAAAGATTAGGGTAAGCGGCAGAGATTTAGGAGATTCAGTCCTGCCAGGGTGTAGCCTCTGCAGGGCAGGAGGGCTGAGATTACAATTTTAAAACTGAATATTTATTGAATGCTTACATTCAGCCACACCCTGCTTCACACCCATCATCTCATTTAATTTTTTTTCCTTTTTTTTCTTTTTTAAGCCAGTAGATATTAACTCTCTGACATGAGGAAGTAGACACACTGAAGCTCAGAGAGGTTAAGTAATTTGGCCAAAGTAACACAGCTTCCAAGGGAAATGTTTGAATTTGCTGAAAGTTTGATGTATAGAGAAGTTGACTACTAATGTATTACAGAAGCAAAGTATCCACCTTTGGCACATTTTGAGTCCACGGAATGCTAAGATTTGGACTTGTGTATTTTATGCACATTACACCATATATTCAGACTAAAAAGAACAGGAAATTAGGCTGATGAAAGGCTATTACTAGACTGGTAAAAAGGGTGCTGGGGCCCTGGAAGGCGAATTTTTTTGGACCTGATTTTTTTTTTTTTTTTTTTTTGAGACGGAGTCTCGCTCTGTCGCCCAGGCTCTGGAGTGCAGTGGCGCAATCTCGGCTCACTGCAAGCTCCACCTCCCGGGTTCACGCCATTCTCCTGCCTCAGCCTCCTGAGTAGCTGGGACTACAGGCGCCCGCCACCACGCCCGGCTAATTTTTTTGTATTTTTAGTAGAGACGGGGTTTCACTGTATTAGCCAGGATGGTCTCGGTCTCCTGACCTCATGATCTGCCCACCTCGGCCTCCCAAAGTGCTCGGGTTACAGGCGTGAGCCACCGCGCCCGGCCTGGACCTGAGATTTTATTTAGGTGGCTCTTTCAGTGGCCAGGCTGAAATACCCTGTCCACTAGGGTATTTGTTTGGTGCATCCACAAATAAAAGCTCATGTCTGCCTGATTTATGAGACTGACAAAAAAGAAAAGTCCAGGGCCTGACTTCACTAGGGAATTTTGACACCCAGGATATTAGGTATTTTGTGTCCAAACAACCATCCCATACAACCACGGAGGTCACATCTAATGGTCGGACTGCACAGAAAAGAACAAAGAACTTAAACATTTTAGGAAAATAGACTGAGACTGAGAAGTTCCCAAATTCATGCCTGGAGGTCCAGGAGAAAGGTTCTAGTTCCTTGCTCACACCTAGCTGAATAACTTCCCATATCACTGAAAAAAAAAAAACAAAACCAGGTCAGGCACTGTGGCTTACGCCTGTAATCCCAGCACCTTGAGAGGCCAAGGTGGAAGTAGCCCATGAATTTGAGACCAGCCTGGGCAGCATGACAAAAACCCGTCTCTACAAAAAAAAAATTAGCTAGGTGTAGTGGTATGAGTCATGATCCCAGCTACTTGGAAGGCTGAGGTGGGAGGATCACTTGAGCCCAGGAAGTCACAGCTGCAGTGAGCTGTGATCCCGCCACTGCACTCAGCCTGGAGACTGTCTCAAAACAAACAAAAACCAGAGCACCTGGCCCAGGGGTTCATTTAGAGCCAGTGGGTGTTTCAGAAGGGGCTACCTCTGGAATCTCAGCTTCAGAATGTTGGCCACGTGCACACACTGTGCTTAATGTCTTTAAATCAATTAATTTAAGAAAAAAGCCTGACTACATTTATTTAAAAGGACAACATTGGCCAGGTGTGGTGGCACACGCCTGTAATCCTAGCACTTTGGGAGGCCAAGGAGGGCAGATCACGAGGTCAAGAGATCCAGACCATCCTGGCCAACATGGTGAAACCCCATCTCTACTAAAAATACAAAAATTAGCTGGGCATGGTGGCGCATGCCTGTAGTCTCAGCTACTCGGGAGGCTGAGGCAGGAGAATCACTTGAACCTGGGAGGCGGAGGTTGCAGTGAGCCAAGATTGCGCCACTGCACTCCAGCCTGGAGTCAGAGCAAGACTCTGTCTCAAAAAAAAAAAAAAAAAAAAGGGGCAACATCGTAGCATTACATCAATCACTTCCCACTTTATTAGAAGGTATCTATAAAATAAATACATTGCTCATGCCTATAATCCCAGCACTTTGGGAGGCTGAGGCAGGCAGATCACCTGAGGTCAGGAGTTCGAGACCAGCCTGACCAACATGGAGAAACCCCATCTCTACTAAAAATACAAAATTAGCTGGGCATGGTGGCACATGCCTGTAATCCCAGCTACTTGGGAGGCTGAGGCAAGAGAATTGCTTGAACCCGGGAAGCGGTGGTTGCAGTGAGCCGAGATCGCGCCATTGCACTCCAGCCTGAGCAACAAGAGCGAAACTCCGTCTCAAAAATAAGTAAATAAATAAATACAGTGAAAATAATGTTATAGGCTGGTGCAAAAGTAATTGCAGTTTTTGCCTGGACGCAGTGGCTCAGGCCTGTAATCCCAGCACTTTGGGAGGCCGAGGCGGGCAAATCACCTGAGGTCAGGAGTTTGAGACCAGCCTGACCAACATGGAGAAACCCCATCTCTACTAAAAATATAAAATTAGCTGGGCGTGGTGGTGCATGCCTGTAATCTCAGCTACTCAGGAGGCTGAGTCAGGAGAATCGCCTGAACCCAGGAGGCAGAGGTTGTGGTGAGCCAAGATGGCGCCATTGCACTCCAGCCTGGGCAACAAGAGTGAAACTACGTCTCAAAATAAAAAAAAAAAGTAATTGCAGTTTTTGCCATTAAAATTAATGGCACCAACCTAATATAATCTTGCTAGATAGATATGGATGTCTGCAGAAAGCTGTAAGTCTGGGGACTTTGTAAAAATCAGAGATTAGCAAGTGTTGAAGTGATAAGGAGTCACACTAATAGAATTTTTCTTTGACGTAATCAGAAAAATTCAAAGAGGACAGAAGAGGGAAGAACCACTTTTTCACTCTATTATTCAATGTCATTAAAGTGGAATCTGTGTGCCCCTTAAAATCTTCTGGTTGCCCATGGGCAGGAGAATCCTTACCTAGAAAAGAGAAGATTGAGAGCAGGAAGGTGTCCAGCCCAGAGGGGAAGTGGAGGGAGGTAAGATCACAGAGGCTGCTGGGACACAGGGGCAGGTAAGGGCCTGCAGGCCACGGTGGGGAGTTTGGATTTTACCTCCATTGCTGAAGAGGGTTTATTTTTTGGGGGGGCGGGGGTTGTTTTTGTTTTTGAGACATATCTTGCTCTGTCGCCCAGGCTAGAGTGCAGTGGTGCGATCTCTGCTCACTCCAACCTCGGTCTCTCGGGTTCACGCAATTCTGACTCAGCCTCCCAAGTAGCTGGGATTACAGGCATGCGCCACCATGCCTGGCTAATTTTTATATTTTTAGTAGACACGGGGTTTCACCATGTTGGCCAGGCTGGTCTCGAATTCCTGACCTCAGGTGATCTGCCCGCCTTGGCCTCACCAAGTGCTGGGATTACAGGCGTGAGCCACCATGCCTGTCCGCAGATGAGGGTTTTTTTTTTTATTTTTTTGAGACGGAGTCTCGCTCTGTCGCCCAGGCTGGAGTGCAGTGGCGCAATCTCGGCTCACTGCAAGCTCCGCCTCCCGGGTTCACGCCATTCTCCTGCCTCAGCCTCTCCGAGTAGCTGGGACTACAGGCGCCCGCCACCACGCCTGGCTAATTTTTTGTATTTTTAGTAGAGACGGGGTTTCACCGTGGTCTCGATCTCCTGACCTCGTGATCCGCCCGCCTCGGCCTCCCAAAGTGCTGGGATTACAAGCGTGACCACCGCGCCCGGCCTGAGGGTTTTTAAACAGTTATGAGATAGCAGATTCCAGCTTTAGTGAGCTCCCACTGGCTACTTGGTAGAGAATTGAATGTCGGCAACCAAGTATGGAGGCCTGGAAGCCAGTGAGCAGACCTTGCATGAAAGTATGTTGCGGGATGTGATAGGAAGTAGCTGGATTAAGATATAATCTAGAAATAAAACCTGGACAGTTTGTTACTGTTTTTATTGAGATGGAGTCTTACTCTGTTGCTCAGGCTAGAGTGCAATGGTTTGATTACAGCTCACTGCAGCCTCAATCACCTGGGCTCAAGTGATCCTTCCACCTCAGCCTCTCAAGTAGCTGAAACTACAGGTGCATGCCACCACGCCCAGCTAATTTATTTATTTATCTTATTTATTTATTTATTTGAGACGGAGTTTCGCCCTTGTTGCCCAGGCTGGACTGCAATGGTGTGATCTTGGCTCACCACAACCTCCACCTCCCGGGTTCAAGCAATTCTCCTGCTGCCGGGTGCGATGGCTCACGCCTGTAATCCCAGCACTCTGGGAGGCCGAGGCGAGTGGATCACAAGGTCAGGAGATCGAGACCATCTTGGCTAACACGGTGAAACCCCGTCTCTACTAGAAACACAAAAAATTAGCCGGGCGTGGTGGTGGGCGCCTGTAGTCTCAGCTACTCGGGAGGCTGAGGCAGAAGAATGGCGTGAACCTGGGAGGCAGAGCTTGCAGTGAGCCGAGATCACGCCACTGCACTCCAGCTTGGGCGACAGAGTGAGACTCTGTCTCAAAAAAAAAAAAAAAAGCAATTCTCCTGCCTCAGCCTCCCAAGTAGCTGGGATTACAGGCATGAGCCACCATGCCTGGCTAATTTTGTATTTTTTAGTAGAGACGGGATTTCTCCACATTGGTCAGGCTGGTCTCAAACTCCTGACCTCAGGTGATCCGCCCACCTCTGCCTCCCAAAGTGCTGGGATTATAGGCCTGAGCCACCATGCCCGGCCTAATTTATTTTTTTAGAGACGAGGTTTAGCTATATTGCCCAAGCTGGTTTTGAATTCCTGGGCTCAAGAGATCTTCCTGCCTTGGCTTCTCAAAGTGTGGGATTACAGGCGTAAGCCACCATGCCTGGCCAGTTTATTACTCATAAAATAGGGGAAATTAGCACGAATTATACATGCGTCCTAGTCTAGTCCCCAGCCAAGACTTTCCCCCTCAGGTTTATTAGATCTGAGAGAAAATACGAAAGGGAACAACTTCCTCCCTAAATCGATGTTGTTATAGGCCAAGGCCATGCACCATCTAAGTCATCTTGAGGACCAGTGCTTCTCATTGACCACCTTGAGATACCTTGTACAGTAAAGAAGTCAGTTATGGGCCGGGCGCGGTGGCTCACGCCTGTAATCCCAGCACTTTGGGAGGCTGAGGCGGGGGAATCACAAGATCAGGAGATCGAGACCATCCTGGCTAACACGGTGAAACACCGTCTCTACTAAAAAATACAAAAATTAGCCGGGTATGGTGGCAGGCGCCTGTAGTCCCAGCTACTCGGGAGGCTGAGGCAGGAGAATGGCATGAACCCGGGAGGCGGTGCTTGCAGTGAGCCAAGATTGTGCCACTGCACTCCAGCCTGGGCGACAGAGCGAGACTCCGTCTAGAAAAAAAAAAAGAAGTCAGTTATGGCTGGTCGCAGTGGCTCACACCTGTAATTCCAGCACTTTGGGAGGCCAAGGCAGGTGGATCACGAGGTCAGGAGTTTGAGACCAGCCTGGCCAATATGGTGAAACCCCGTCTCTACTAAAAACACAAAAATTAGCCAGGCGTGGTGGCAGGCGCCTGTAATCCCAGGTACTCGGGAGGCTGGAGCGGAAGAATCGCTTGAACCCAGGAGGCAGAGTTTGGAGTGAGCCAAGATTGTGCCCCTGCACTCCAGCCTGGGCAACAGAATGAGACTCCATCTCAAAAAAATAATAATAATAATAAGTCAGTTACGCTAGGAGGGAAAAGCAGACGTGAAAGGGCAAAGTCAGGCATCAAAGGGGGTCACAGGAGCCAGGGTACAGAAACTGCAGCCACAGGGGACCCTAAAGCTCCAGGGAGCCAAACCTCTTCCCTACTCCCACCCCACCCCAACCCACCCCCATCCCAAGGTCCCTGAGCTCCAGTCCTGGGTGAGAGGAATCATGAAAGTGGTTAAGGATTAAGGTCTTGGGCCCTGGAGCTAGATGGCCTAGATCCAAATCCAGACTCAGCTACCTGCTGGCACGGTGGCCTGTGTTTGCTATTTCACCTTCTGTGCTCAGTTACCCTCTCTGTAAAATGTGGTAACAACAGCACCTAGCTCATAAGGTTGTTATAGGGTTTCATTGAGCTAATCTAGGTGAGGTGATTAGAATAGTACCTGGCACAGAGTAAGTCTTTAAAAGTGCTGTTTTAGGGCCGGGCGCGGTGGCTCACGCTTGTAATCCCAGCACTTTGGGAGGCCGAGGCGGGCGGATCACGAGGTCAGGAGATCGAGACCACGGTGAAACCCCGTCTCTACTAAAAATACAAAAAAAATTAGCCGGGCGTGGTGGCGGGCGCCTGTAGTCCCAGCTACTCAGGAGGCTGAGGCAGGAGAATGGCGTGAACCCGGCAGGCGGAGCTAGCAGTGAGCCGAGATTGCGCCACTGCACTCCAGCCTGGGCGACAGAGCGAGACTCCGTCTCAAAATAAATAAATAAATAAAATAAAAGTGCTGTTTTGTTAGTCTTTAACTTGTTATAAAATAACCCCT